>NC_139672.1:5559822-5942322 GCF_951799395.1 Argentina silus | reverse complement strand
CCAGAATGCAATGTAATTTTTTTGGACAGCATCTGAATGCAACAGCTTGACCTATTTATGATTCTGTTTTGAAGCGAACTATAGAATCTAAGCTCGAGCTGCTGCCTCCGGGAATGAGATTAAGCAGGAAGTGCGGTGTGACCACAGAGGATGACATCACACACAAAAGTAACCGCTACAGAGAGATGAACCTATTCAGAACACCCTGACAAAGCTCTAGTCATCAGATTCTAACAGCACAACAGAGCATTGGAGAGCTTGGAGGGATCCGTCGATGACATAACACATTTTAAAGGGGAAGACATAAGTGTTGATGATCCAAAGTCTACACTAGATCATTTCAATAACCAAATTAACAAGAAAGCATTCCTTTAATTAAACTGAATTAAATACATAAATATGAGTGTCTGCTAGCGACGCACTCATCTTTATTTAATCATTGCGCTGCACTACTATACAAATTTATTTTAATTTGTTATTTGTATTGAACCTTTAGACAGGCTGTGCGCTTATGTGCCTTAGCAAAAGTGCCTTCTCTAGACCTCTCTCTTTGCTGTGGTATACGGCACACTGTGCTATATTCATAGGAGCTATCGGTCTCTGGCACATAGCACAAGCGCTACATACACTGTAAATGAACATTATCTGGATATGCTCCATTGGCCAACCCTAGCATCCCTGGTGGAATTCAATTCCAGCTCCCTGTTAGACAACATATAGAATCTATGCTGCCTGTAACATGAACGACAGCCTCTGAGAATAGCTGTGACAGTGATATTTGAAAAAGCTCTAAACCAATCAAAGCTAACTGAATTAAATGAATCCTGTAAATGTGTGCCTTAGATGCTGTCTCATGTCTGTGTGTGTGTGTGTGTATGTGCATGTCTGTGTGTGTGCGTGTGTGCGTGTGTGTGTGTGTGCGTGCGTGCGTGCGTGCGTGCGTGCGTGCGTGCGTGCGTGCGTGTGTGTGTGTGTTTGTACGCAGCAGAGAGAAAGGCTGGATGCAGCTCTTTCGAGGTCACTGCAATGTCAGGCTACCCCCAGTGGATGTGTGCATCTCGTAAACAGACCGATTTCCGATTTCTCTACACCGCCTCCATCTTGCCTTCTCCTAAAGGACTAGGAAGACATGTCTTGACCCATGTGGTAACATATTTTTAAGAGCTTTAGATAGCTTCACAGCCCTTTCACTGGTTGCTTCTGCAGGGCATGATGGATAGCAGGTTATTAACACATACAGTAGGTGTGTGATATGAGCTGTATGAGCAGCATTCTATTCTGGAGTGTTCTCGTTTCTCCAGATGGGTTAGGGTTAAGCATAAGCAGCCCGTAGGTGGGAACAAGCTAACTCTCTATGGAATCTATAGTGTAGTACTGTAACTATGGGGATCTCACCTGTATTGTACTTCTACCATATCATTTGCACACAGTGTGCGCGCGTGCGTGCGTGTGTGCGTGCGTGCGTGCGTGTGTGTTTGTGTGTCTGTGTGTGTGTGTGTGTGTGTGCGAGCGTGTGTGTGTGTTTGTGTGTGTGTGTGTGTGTGTGTGTGAGTGTGTGTGTGAGTGTGTGTGTGTGTGTGTGTGTGAGAGCCACTGAGGGTCACTCCCATACTGTTCCCCCTGGCTGAGCTTGCTTTGACTGCAGTCTAAAACTCAACAAGCATTAAACAGCCGCACAAAAGAGCTGTGACACGGGTGTGAAGAGCTGTCACACACCATGCCAACTGGCAACGCACAAAATAAACTATAATTGTTAATTCAATTGTTAAGTGCAACAAGAAAAACATAGGCCAATTGTTTACAAATCCCCCGCAGTCTCACAAGTGTATAATAACCTCTAACTCCATGCTAGTTCACCATAACTGGATAATTAGCAGCAGCTAATAAGTACCTGATCAGTTGATAAGATTGTGAGCTGAAGCAGTTACCAAAAAGAAACACCTTGCTCACTGAATCTCATTGGTTATAGGCTATTGGCTACACCTGGTTTGTTTATCTGGGATAAGCAACATAACAAACTGTGTCTGTGTGTGTGTGTGTGTTTCTGTGTGTGACCAACCCATACGTTAACTAGCTGCCGACTGGTTCTTGAAGGCATGCTTGTGTGCTGAATCAGCATGTCCTCCAGTAAGAAGAGAAAGAGTGGGAGAGCACTTCAATGAGCCACCATCAGCAGCCCTGCCACCACAGACGGATGTGCAGCCACTGTTAATGCATTAAATATTCCCTCCTGTGTCTCCGCCACACAGGAACTGCTCCGGCTCCCTTCCACAGCTTTCACACTTTGAAGTCATCTGATTCGTACATTAAACAAATGCAATATGTGCCTATTGTATATTCAGAACAGGCCTGGTTATTGTTTCTTTAGGTTTGTGATTATCTGCACCACACAGACACACACACACACACACACACACGCACACACGCACACACGCGCACCCACAGAGCGTAGTAACCCGTAGTAACAGCAATAAAAAGCCAGTCTACTCTGAGCTTGTTTCAAGGTAACTAATGACCCAACGCCTGAGTGAGCTGTCCATCATTGGCTGCCATGGTGACGGACAGATAGAGACAGAGAAATTGATCGACTGGAGTCTGGGGAAGCAAGCTGACCATGTTTGCCAAGATACAACGGTTGGATTCAAAACATATGTTGTGGTGAACACTGATCATTTGACGTTGTATTACTGCATTCATTTATTTGGTCAACTTTGGCATGGGGGCGCTCAAGTGGCGTAGCACACTAAGGCGCATACCACACAGGCGTTAGAGGCAAGGTCCCTGGTTCGATTCCGGCCATCGACATATCCTGCATGTCATCCCTCCTCTCTCACCATCCTTCCTGTCAGTCTCTAGTATCTCTATCCCAATGAAGCAGAAACGCCCTAAAAACACATTTAAAACTTTGGTATTGCATAAGGTGTTATGATCAATATATATTTTCCCCAGTGACTGCTGACTCTCTTGCTTTCTTATGCTTTAAATAAGGTTTCTTCATATTAAAAAAAAATATATTAAAAAAAAGCTAAACCACACTGTGTCCCTGGGAGACGAGTAAATTAGTTTAGTACTCTGTACCTCTTGATTTGTAAGGCTAACAACTGTAACATTGGCCATTGGCCATGTCCCAGAGCCCAGTGAAAGTGCTGCTCCTGATGAGGAACAAGTGATCCCGCTGCTATAAAAGAGATTGAAGGACACTGGATCTACTGTACTGACCTCAGTGACTAGAGAGCTCTTCACTCATACTGTAAGACACGCAGCATTTATAGTGGGATATGTTCACACAGTATGTATCATAACTTTGGCCCAGAGTTTTTCCTAACCATGTGACCAGACCAGGAAAAACTCCAGGCCCAGAGTTTTTTTCTTAGCCAGGCCCTTATCATCATACACAGCATAAACATTCATCCATCAATTCTGAAAAGAATGCCCTACTCTTTCCATCAGTCTGCTTAGTGTAACTTCTTAACTTCACAACATCTCAATTCTTAACTCTTAGCTCATGGCTATACTATAACTGGATGCTTCACCACCCCCTCAAAGTCACCCTATATCAAATCTAATTAGAGTTGTCGTCTAAATCCAAATCAAACTCTGAGTTCACGTTCATCATCATGGCTATAACTGTTTGGTATAAAAAAATTAAAAAAAGACCACTGTAGGAAAAGTCACCCTATATCAGGTGCTAGCGTTGACTGAGCTGCACTAACTGCTATAAATGATATCATGGCAGAGACAGCCCTGGAGGAGGGGGAATGCTGCCATGTCATCTGCCCACAACCTCTCCAGCAGGTCCACTGAGTATTCTGGGATGGCGCTTTGGCTGGTGGCCAATGGCACTGCTGGATATGTAGGGAGAGAGACCATGAGGAGGGAGAGAGGGAGAGAGGGAGAGAGGGAGGGGAGGAGAGACGTCTTCCTGCTCTCCTCATGACATACTGGACGGTACAAGATGTAACCTCTTGACTCTTATTTAGCCTCAGGCAGAATAATGCTGAAAAATCAAAAATGGGAAAGAGATATTACATTTGCCATGCAGCTTCTGCCAGAACAGATACCATCAGTCCGGCTTACAGAACAGGGAGCTCTTGAGAGACATACATATAAAAGCTAGTCAGGTTACAATTGAATATGTGGCTTTTCTATTCTTTTCCCCAAAGGGATATTTGACCTTGAAATTCGAATGTTTTTTTCAAGGTATTGACTGAGTCAACGCCAGAGGTACCAATTGTGAAGGGAGCTCCTTGAATAGCCTGTTTCTTTAACATCATTCACTGCTGAATCAAAATGTATTTGAAGGGGTGGTGAGTTACAAAACCAATTCATTTTCTCTCTCTCAGTACCCACTCTTGTAAACATCCTATTCAAAATGGCTAGAAGGCCCTAATTAAGCACTTATCAGCAACTGATTAGCCCTCAGTCCATGATTAACATCTAGTTAGAGACTGTAGCCACTTATAAGGCGACAGTAGGCCATGGTAAATCAGTCATAATTAGCCTAGCATGATGAACTCCAATTGTTTTCAAGTGTTTCCTTCTTCATCCTGTGATCATTAACCACATGTCTACAGTGAGAAGGCCCCATCCGTAGATGGGATCCACACACAGCTAGATCCCAATGCTACAAATCTCTTTATCTCCATCTCCTTCTCCAGAGGGGCGGCCCAGAGCTCCAACCCTCTGGGTTTCGTCATGGCTTCTCTCTCTCTCACTAATGGCCCAGCTAGCTAGCAGACAATGGGTCCTTATTCTTATCTGTCAGAGGGGCGGGGGATTGGGGTTTGTTGGGGGGGGGGGCATAGGGCATAAGACTGGGGGGAGAGGGGTGTCCATCTGGTTCATAATGAGGCCTACCCGCCCCCCCTCCCCCCTCACTTTGTCCCCTTTTGTGTCAAAGGGTTCACACAATGTGTCAGTAATAAGGGGGAGGGGCTTACACTTATGCACGCAGAGAGTCTTTGTGGCTTCCAAGCAATAGGCGGACATCCAATAGAGGGCCATTTGAAATGTTGTCCTGTGACCGTCATGGTGACAACCAAAGCCCTATTGACAATAACAACCGACAACACTCAGACCTCAGGTGGCAGCAACAGCCCATAATTACCCCCATGGCCAAACCGTTAGCCCCAGATGGTGGCCCACATCCTGGGATGAAGGTGTCATGGTAACCTGCTTAAGAGGACACTCAGTGCCACTCTTAGGACAGTGACAGTGACAGGGTGGCGGTGACCAGTCGTTAGGGCTTCATTGATCAGTCATAACGGTCCTCTGTGGCTCAGTTGGTAGAGCATGGCACTAACAGCGCTTAGGTTGTGGGTTTGGTTCCTCCTGGGATCAATGTAGGCACTCACTGCAATGTAAGTCGCTTTGGATAAAAGCGTCAGCTAAATGGCATATATATATATCATAACTTTCCGTAACAGGAGGTGTCCAGAGTGTTGACAGATGGCAGCTGAGATGTTCCACTCCAGACCAGACCAGACCAGACCAGACCAGATCAAAGCTGGTGACCTCAGGTGGCTCACAGTCTAAAGCCTATGTTTAATATGGGTCAGTGGCACAGGAGATAGCTTGGCTTACTGGCTCTTAGGGTCCTTATGGTTCTTAAGAGGAATAAGGGGGTTTACTGTCACAGGTTGACCGCAATGACCCCTGTTATTCAGGTGGACCTACATCCGCTATGTGTTTACTAAGGCAGTAAGTCCCCTAGTTGATTGCTCTTGGATAGTTTGTTTGAACTTTGTTTTCTTCTATCTGTGTTTTCTTACGTGTTTTTGATCGACGCTTGTATTTGTTCAACTCGTCATTCTGTATAGCATATTCTACAATCACGGGAGGTAGATAGAGCAGATTCTTTTTTTATCTTAGAGATTTTGAGGAACTCCTGTCTCGGAGTGAAACAGTATATCCAGTCTAGTGGGTAGGCCTCTGTTTTACTGCTGAAGTCGTCATTAAATCATGACTGCGTGCATTGCAAAAAATAACCCAGGAGAGCTCCAACCGTCACTCCAGTCTGCCTTTCCTCTCCTCCTCTACACACCACATGCTTGGCTTCAAAGGAGAACAACCATACCATCTATCCACCCACACTGCATTTTCAATGAATACATCTATTTATATCGGAGAATACCTCAGGGGGTTTGGACAATGCAGTTTCAAATAATGATACATGGCCATTTTGTACATACCAGTGTTATATGACAGTACACTGCAGGAGATACATAACTAAAGCACTTAGGTTCCTTGTAGAAGACATAACTTCGTGGTAATTTAACCTGGTCTCTCACATGGCTGTGTTTCTCCTGGTGTTGCCAGCCAGAGCAGAGAGAGTGACTTCCACTACGATCAGTTCCGCGCCAAGTCAAATGAAGTCCTCAAGTCCTCACAGCTTAACAATGCCTCTCCATCTTTAGATTCACACATTCTGTAACGATGTCCACCACATCACATTCTAAGCACAGTGTATTTCTGACGAGCCTCTTCTCCTGTCTTTGGGAGAGAGGTGAGAAATACAGTGACTCAGCCTAGACTGGGGCCTGCCAAGCTGCTGTCACCACTCCTGAATATAACTGTAATCCATTTAGAAACAGCAGAGGAAGACAGCAGCACAGAAGCAAACAGAGAGTTTACCCAGAGAACAACGACTATAGTTCTGAAAACTGTTGTGATTTTCTCAGCACTTTTTTCAGTAGGTTTCTTTCATCACTATTTCCAATTTTAGGATTAACCCCAAAAGCCTATGTGCACTTTGGCCTGATATTGATCTTTTTGGGCTTAATTCCTTTCCATTCCTTCCATGTATTGCATTGGCTAAAAAGCAATTCTTTTGCATTTAAATTCAACAACACCCCGATTCTGTTAACATTTTTGAAAATACTCATACCAAGAATTCCAACCCCAAATACGACTTCATATTTAAATATTCTTGTAAAATATGATTCAATCTTTCTGGATCAGATTAAACGCTCACACTCTTCTAATCTATTCAGCCTGGATTGGGTTTTCACCTCAGAGCAAAGCCCCGGGATTACCTTTGCCTCGGTGTGGGTTTATCTTATTTTGAATATAAACACCAGCTCTGGGGATCCCAAAAGACTGCTACAAATTCCACACTTTTGATACACCGGCTACTCTGCAATGGCCTTTGGTCGCTGGATACTGTATGTGAGACTGTTGAGAGGTTCATACTGGTATGTAACTCATCTTTGACTGCAGATCAAGAGGTCCCCCGTTCAAATCTGGGTGCTCCCTCATTTTGTCATTTAAATTATTTCAGTTGATTGATTTAGTCGAATTCATCTGTTCTTTATTCACTCCTGATAAACTGTATCATAATAACAAGTGAATGACGAAGTATCGCAATAATTAGTGAAACCTAGTGCGACCTGCCTGGGTTGAAGCATGGGTCCAGTGGTCTTCTCTATCTCTTTCCAAAGAAAGTCATATGCAAGATAGGATTTTTCAATTGCTCAATTCAAAGAGTTCTTAATTTTGTTGTGCTACTGTAGCTTTGATCGTCTTCTGGCTTGGAAATGCATGGTAGTATGCAATGAAGTGCCAAATGTATGTATAATGTAAACTGTGTAAATTGTTTTTTTTCTTCAAGGGCTTTTCAACTTCAAAGGACAAATCCCATTTAAGCGCTCTGCCCTCCTGCTGCGTTCATACAAGATTAATGATGAGCCTATTTCCTCGTCCATACACTCCTACTATAGATATACTGTATGTATAGAACAAGGCATGTCAAACTATTGACTCAGGTATACTGTTAGTCTAAGTCTATCTAAAGTGACTATGAGGTATTTACACAACGTATGTACACATTGTGTATGCTGGAGAGACTACATCTGACTGATGAGCTGCTCTATGGATGTGTGTCACTGCAGTAGATTTGCTCCCCCCCCCATCTCTTCTCCTCCTCTCCTCCTCTCCTCCTCTCCACTGGAGGAGTCAGAGAGAGAGAGAAGACATTAACTAGGTCAATGAGATTCCCTCATATTGTTCCAGCTGCACTGGAGAGAGGAACCAGGATCTACTCAAAGCTTCTACTTCTTGTGTATGTGGTGTGTGTATGTGTGTGTGTGTGTGTGTGTGTGTGTGTGTGTGTGTGTGTGTGTGTGAGAGAGAGAGAGAGAGAGAGAGAGAGAGAGAGAGAGAGAGAGAGAGAGAGAGAGAGAGAGAAAGAGAGAGAGAGAGAGAGAGAGTAAAAGAAAAGGTGAGAGCATGCACCTACTCTGGCATGAAAAAGAAAGCGTGGTGATTCTCTCACATCCGTTATTGTTACTTGGAGTTATTTGGCATGTTCCACCGCAGTTGCGTAGACTTGTGTATCTGAGGGAATACAGTATCACAGGGTTTAGAAGAGAAAACGGCTGAATACTTCTTAGCAGGAAGAGTATGGGACGACTACAGCTTGTCGCCTTCATGAAATCTGAACTGATCCCAAATGATGAATCACCTGAAACTTGTACTGAAGTGACATTTCGTTAATGCTGTTTCATGACAGCCTCAACAGGGCTTGAAATGTCAAAGGAATGAAATTGCGCTCTAACCAGTCATTCTTTCCCTGTATGTGTTGCAGTCTATCTGACAACATGGTCCCAGCAGCTGCAATATATGCGCTGGTAGCCAATAACAGAAGGTCCTGGGTCACTAGAGCTCCTAAACAGTTTATAAAACGTTTCTAATCTGTGGCTGTATCACAGGCTCACAGAGACTACACCGCCATCTGACTCTGCTCTCCTCCTCCTCCTCCTCTCCTCTTCCCCTGTGGAGCCCTGAAACATGCCAGGCTGTTTCATAACAGGCCTTCTTGTTGGATTAATCCATGCTGGGGTGCCAATCCCTCGGCCCAGAGTCACGCTGTGCTTCCTCTGATAGCACAGGACAGGGACAGGGCGGGCACAGGGCAGGAGGAGCGTCCAGCTCTCTTTTTTTATCACCAGTGCACCGTCCATTTCTACTGTGATACTGAAGCTTTGGTTGATCTTTACACTCTTCAATAGGATCAGGCACCTATGGTATTTTGTCAGCTGTGTTATTCTATGCTAATTCTAAAGTATACAAAGGCATTTCATTCGATGACAGGATGACTGTTATTTTCATTTCTAAAGGAGACACCCAATCTAAGAGCACAAACAAATCAAGAATATGGCTGTGATAGGTTGAGTTTATGGGTTCTTCCTCCAGTCACGTAACAGACGTGTCACTCGGTGAATAGTCTAATTAAGGCATGAATGAGGAAGCTACAACACCTTGGTCCAGTCCAACCACATTCCTATCCGTTACTGGTATGCTCCTCTCTCCATGGGAAAGAAAAAACTGTCACCGTGATTTATCTCCCTCATTGTGCAGGCTGCACTCTTTTAGATGCACTCATTTGAGTTTATTCCCTTCAATTTAATGCTTTTTGGCAAGTTCCCAGGCACTCTTATCATCTCTGAAATCAACAATAACAAGATTATCATCTTGCGCTTTATGAATTCTGCAGGAATTAAACACAAAAAGTCAAATCTGCAACAGCAGTGGCTCGGTTATTAAATCCTTGATTCGGAAAAGATGACTATTTCCTGGTGTCCCGCCTCTTGCACCAACACAATAATTATATGAGACTCTTCTCCTTTTTAATAAGGAAATTGAGAAATACATTGAAATATAACACCTCCGGTAAGGAGAGGGAACGACGGAAAATTAAGTCACATGATCTGGACCGCAGATCCAGAGCCTGCCAGTGTTTTTCTGGGGCAAACCTCAGGGGAGCGGAGAGGAGGAGAGAATATGCAACCATTCAGTAGTGGAGCAGCTTCTCCCATCTCTGCCTTTCTTTCCACCTCTCCCCATCCTTCCATCCCTGCCCTTCTCTCCACCTCTCCCCATCCTTCCATCCCTGCCCTTCTCTCCTCCTCCCACCATCCCTCCGATGGAACCCTGTGGTGTCCAGCCTGCTCTCTCTAGTCAGACAGCACGCAGGGACTGTCTCCCTGCATCAAGGTAATGATTAAGGGCACCCCATAGGGGGCGTCATCTAGGCTACTTCACCCACTCACACAGTGGCCACTGTTCACTCACATTATAGGCCTTTGAAAAGGTCAACAGTGTTGAAGAATGTCACAGAAGTGTTGAGGCTGTCAAGACCTGCTACTTCAGCCAACAAAACCATGGACCTGCAAACGGATCAGACAGGTGCTGGTCAGGTACTGCTCTGGACTAGAATTGTGATAAATTCCCTCAAGAAACTCATGTTGCAAGAATGGCTATGACACAGGTTACGCCTCTATGCTGTAGATTGCTGACTAAGCCTTGGTCTCTCACCATATTGACTGCCTGTAACCTGTGTAGCATGGCCTACACACTCTCTCCTCCCAGAGAGATTTTTAACCTCCCACTGCCACTGTCCATTAGCGTAATCTTTAAGATGTCCCCAACCACCCAGAATACCTCCTCTTCCATCTCATTATCAACCGGATAGCCACACCCCTATGCTACCAGGCAACAGACACTGTCCAATGACAGAGCTAGATCAAAGAAATAAAGGGGAGATGACACAATCAATAGCCATTTAATAAACAAAAGAGGAATCCTGTACTGTAATCCTGACCGTAACCTATCGATGGCTACCTATAGCATGTCTTTGTACATTTAGACATTACCTGGTCGAACAAACCAACTGTTTTTCAAACGCCATAGGAGAAGGCTATTTGATTTGGTAGGTGATTGATGAGGCTAATTCACACACTGATTAGGTCAGTGATCTGCATTGATTTGAAGTGTGACCGAATTAGCCCGAAATTCTCTGCTGTGGGAAACACAAAGGACTAGGGAAGCTGTGTTACACCCTATGGTGCCAACACTAACCTGACCGCCATCTGGTATCAAAATGAGCTAAATCACCTACCTTTTCCCAAACAGGATTGCATAAACTGACTTCCAAAAAAAACGAAGCTATTAGTTCTTTTAGTTATAATGTATCATAACTAAAAGAATGATCATCATCATCATCACTCTTGAAAGCATCTTCTTCATCATCACCCTCATCATCGTCGTTCCCCGCCTACCTCTTTGGCCCTCTCCAGTTCGTTGTGCAGTGCCTGTTTAGAGATCTCCACCTCAATGATGTTCTGTCGGAGCAGCTCGTTCTCATCCTCGGCTCTGGTGCGTTTGTCCTCCACACTCTCCAGCTCGTTGTGCAAACGCACCGACACGTCTTTGGCCACCTTGGTTGACAGGAACAAATACATGAGGACATAAGCTATCTAGACCTTGCATAAACAAACACACACAAACATGAACACGTACATAGAAGAACATACATGCAAACAGCCACGCACGCACACACACAGACTCACACAGACACACACAGACACACAGACACACACACACACACACACACACACACAGACACACACACAGACACACACACAGACACACACTCACCTTCAGGTCCTGCTCCAGGTTGCGCAGCAGGTCTCCGTCCACGTGTCCGGTCTGGGCCGCCCGTAGGCTCTTCTGCTCGGCCTTGCGCAGGCGGTACTGCAGGATGCGGCAGTTCTTGTTGGAGCGGTCCAGCTCCCTCCGCAGCTCCTGGAGCTGATACACCTCCTCGTCCAGGTAGCTGTCCCGCACCTCCTCCATCTCAGCCCGCAGCTCATCCACTTCATCCTGAGAGAGAGAGAGAGAGAGAGAGAGAGAGAGAGAGAGAGAGAGAGAGAGAGAGAGAGAGAGTGAGAGACTATCAGCCACATAAACCAGCAGGGCAACACTCTACTCTAATACTGCAAAGTGATTTGGTTGGTTTGTGTGCTTCTTTACCAAATTGTATTGACGCTCTACTGCTCTACCATATCTAATCTTATCTTAGGCAAATTCTAACTAAAAAGGGGTAGACAAGAGATAACAAGCACTTGTAAACTGTTATTATTCCTTTGTAAAACATAATCAGGTGGAGTAGGCCGTTCACTGTGTTGGGGGGAGCCTGTTTCTGAGGGTAAACAGTTGACCTCCATCCTGAACGCTGACTCTGCTGATTCTGTTCATTAGATTTCCCCTGAGGAGAGTACACAGGGCTTGTTGACTGACACTTGAAGAGAGAGAGAAACTAACTATGTCGACAGGGAGGGTGGGGGGTGTTACAGAGGGTGATGCAAATGAGAATGGAATCGGTCGTAAAGAAGGATGAGTGAACTGAACTTTATATATCATTTAAATTTCTTCAGAGGAGCTGAATCAATAGGCAGGTTAAAAGCTGTGTTAGGCAGAGGCGTTGAATGTTGAGGGTTAGGGTTAGGGTTAGGGTCTGTACTGAGACAGCGTTAAGAGTAAACCATCTCCTCATGTGACTGTTAGCTAATCGCTGTGATACTCAATGAGGTATTGAAGTAATGGGTTGTGTGCATATGGTGGATGGGGATTGGTACTGTATGTGGTCCTTGAAGTCAGATAAGAAAATATTGTTATTTATTTTCCGATACATTAACTTCTAGATAACTGAAAGGTGCTTGTGTGTCATATTGCAACACTGACAACATGGGACAAAGATAATCTATATCTTTGTAATGATTTTCCTGGTTTGTATAGCAGCAACAGAAGAAGTGTCTGTGTCTGTGTCTGTGTGTGTGTGTGTGTGTGTGTGTGTGTGTGTGTGTGTGTGTGTGTGTGTGTGTGTGTGTGTGTCCGTATGTGTGTGTGTGTGTGTGTGTGTGTGTGTGTGTGTGTGTGTGTGTCTGTATGTGTGTGTGTGTGTGTGTGTGTGTGTGTGTGTGTGTGTGTCTGTCTGTGTCTGTCTGTGTCTGTCTGTGTGTGTGTGTGTGGGGGATGGAGTGAGTGAGTTGAGACCCAGCTGGCAGGCAGGCAGGCAGGCATTTGAACCCCAAACACATGGGACATCTGACTGTTATCAAGTCCTGTGGGACAGAGCCATTATGATGAGAGAGCCAGTAAAGCAGATTAACTCTCGTGTCTTTACAGCGGGGCTGCGGAGAGCTGATATCAAGTTAGCTACAAAAATCCCATAGTGACATGCATACTGTATGAATCCATCTCACATCTAAAAAATTATGGCAAATCGTTTGCCGCATTATCTCCTCTTCTCCTCCCCTCCCCTCTCCAAATGATCAGGATATCCCACATAAAGCATGAATAATTACCATTAGGACATTTGAAATGTGCTTCATGTAGGGCTACAATGTGGGTAAGAAACTGCTTGAATATATCTCAATAGGGTTGACTTGAATTGCCAGAGCATGGAGAACTTGATGCTACAACTGATCCACAGTAGGTGCACATCAGAGGTATCAAAGGGTTGCAGGTGAAAACACAATTAATTCCAACTATGGGGAATCTAAAGGGTTACAAGCAATGATACAGTAAATTGCTGGCAAAGACAAGACAGTGGATATTCATGAAAGGGATATAACACATGCCATGTTTGGCAACGACCAATGCTGCAACAGCTGTGTGCATTATATAGCATCATCATTAGAAAATGTTTGTAATAAATAGTAAAAATAAAAAAACGAATACGGCAAATAACTTTTGAGACAATTGTCAGCCCCTTTACCTTGAGGTAGTCGTTTTCTGAGCGAAGATCTTCAATTTCCCTTAACAAATCCTCCTCAAGTACATCCTTGCTGCCTTCCAGGTTTAGTTGTGCGGTTGTTGAGGGTATCTCCTGTTTACATGTCTCCAGGTGAACACCTGTGTTGCTCTGAGACATGCTTCCCTTCGCCGTAGGAGCCGCCGCCGCGCTACCCTCCACCGTGCGCAATGGAGCAACAGCCCCTCCGGTCGCTTCTAAGGATGATGCTGCCTGCAGCGGATTATCCGCTCCCACCTGATCCCGGTCACTGGAACCGGAGCCAGTGCCCGATTCCGCATCGCTGCTGGCAGCCGGGGCCAGCCTCTGCTCATCAGACAGCGGTTCGGAGGGACAGTCCGATAAATCTGAGCTGCTGTCGGTCTGACTGACCCTGCAGAGAGGAGTAGCACCGGTTGGAACACGTATTGGAGAGCCATGGCCCAGCGAGCCTTGGGCCAGAGAGGCTAGTTTACCCTTCTTGCCTTTGGCGAGGTGTGGACTGCTGCTGTCCGGTTTGCTGGCGATTTTAGGCTCGGGGGCTGCATGGGTGACCTTAATGGCCTTTTTGGGGAGTGGGGACTTGGTGTTACTTTTTATCGTGGCTGGTTTGTCTTTCGCTCCAGTTATGGTGCGCCTGGAGCTGCGGTTTTGATTGGCTAAGGACACTGTGGAAGATTGCTGCTTATTCAGTTTGGGAGATTTTGGTACGATTGCCGGTGGTTTGGGCGACCGGGAATGGGCATCCTTGAGTAAAGGTCTCGCCGGTGAAGGGGCTCTGTTTAACCTTTTCTTTTCCAACTGGTGGTTTTGCGGTTTAGTTTCGCTGCCAGAGCCATTGGAGCTCTCCATTATACACCGGCACCGGCAAGGGGATGGTGATGTGAAAAATGATCAATCCACAAGACTGAGATATATCCCTGACAGGCGACACCAGAAATACAGTGTTGATCCTCAATTTTCCTTTTCATCACTTCGGATTGGTGATGCGCACCCTCTGTTTTCTTTCTGCTTTATTCCATCCCGTTGGTATACATTCACCAGGTTGTCATTGTACTCCCCTCTATCCGTGGCCCGGCTGCGTGCTGTCTCCTTGAAGAAAATGCTGCAATAAATGGGATTATCTGAAAGAAAATGATGAGAGGCAGGTTGCATCTGCAGTCGCTGCTTGTAAGGCTTAATTTGGACAGAGTTATATCAGCCGTCCTCTTATTTCCCGATAGGATTTCCCCATTCCCCCGTTTCGCTGTCTCTCGGGCTCCTGTTTCTCAGCTCCCCGTCTTATGCCCTTTCCCACTTCTATCTGACATGTAAAATCTGCAATCGCTGCGGTCTGAGCCTTGACGCCCGTGGTGTCTGCGGGGCGCATGCGCTTGTCCCTCACAAACACCGAAACACACCCCTCGTTTTTCGGCACCAGGTCAGGCACGCCTTCGTGCGCATGTCCCAATGACACACACACACACACACACACACACACACACACACACACACACACACACACACACACACACACACACACACACACACACACACACACACACACACACACACACACAATATTGAAAAACTAAGCCATCACACAGTCGGACGACTTCATTTATTGGGTAATAAATATATATCTTTATTTGCACTTCATTAGTTTAAGAATGCCACAAGTTATAAATACCACAAATCCACTTAAAACATGCCAACTGTTTTTCAAATTACTAAAACTTGTTTAATACAAAGTACAGTCTTTCATCTTAATGGATGTTACAATTGAATGCATTGTAAAGAGTATATTTATGACAATGGGTAGTATAAGGCTTGTCTGTAGAACAAAGACCATGGTCAATGCCAAATGTATTGCTAAATTGGGGTATGTTTGCTTGAATACTTCATCTGCTGTCCATTCCAGCAGTCCAACCGTTTCAAGAAATAACATGTAGGCCTAACCCATACACATCAGAAACCTCAGCATTGAAACATAAGTAAAATCCACAAAACAACAAACAAAAACTCTTGCATGAACCCAAAATATAGCAAATACACTTGGAGAGATTTGAATCAGGTCCTTCAAAGGGGTTCCATGGTGACTTAGTTACAATACAGCACTACCTGACAAAACTATCATTACCTCAGACAGAAAATGTCAAAAAGAAAAGAAAAAACAGTTACAGCGCTACATTACAATCAATGTTATCATAGCATACGGACAAGCTGTTAAGAATCAGGTAAGGTTGGACATTAATGCATTAGTTATTAGGGGGGAAATGATACCGATTAGCTGTGAAAAATTCCTTGAGGGTGGAATGAGTAATATTTGCTTACTTGATAGTTACCAGGATCAGGCATATCACTTGAAAAATCAGTGTGAATAAATTAGTCACTATGTAATAAGTAACAGAACTTTCAAATATAAGTGGGTGCCCATGGATTAAGCCCCTGTACTGTAGGGGTGCGTTCAACATTGTCTTATCTCAATGTGTATATCTAAATATCATGCATATTGGCACAAACAGTGATTCCTGTACACATGGGACTTCCCGCAGCTGGTGCGAAACTTAATCCCAAACATAAACACGGTCAATCTCAATATACTGTGTAATTCTCCTAAAGGGCCTGTTATCACCGATCAAACATCTATTTCACATTTCATATTTGCAACTTGTCTGGGTTTGATCGTTTGCATATACTTTATTTGGGAGATTCGAAGCAATTAATCAAATATGAGCCCATCAAATTCCTGAGTCATTCAAATACTGACAACCAAACTTCCTAAAAAAAACAACTGACATTATGTGTTAGAGCCCTCTCATTTGTGTTTGTCTGTAGTGCAATGGGGGAAAAAAAAACATATTTGTGGAGGGAAACTGAACAACTTTAAACGGGGGTATTTGAACTTAGGAGAAAGAAAATGCATGAAAAACAACATTACGGCAACATTAGTAAGGAAATGAAAGTATACTTCTAAAGCAACATCATCAGTTTTTTTTTTTTTAAGTCTGTACAACAATAACTGTGTGTGTCGCTACTAGCTACTGCCTTCATACCGTAGTGTCCCTTTTTCTCTCTCTACAGCTGATAAACATGGAGAGTTCTCCCCATGTGTGAATATATACATGTCTGTTTCTGGGCATAACCTTAATGCCTTCTAAAACGACTCTACTAATCAGCCACTACACTTCTGCTCATCTGAAACAAAAGGTGTTGAAGGGTAGTGATAGGGCCCAACACTGTGACAAGGTTCATTATTATTAGTGCTATCTATTCAATAATGTACTCTGTTTTTACACTACCTCCCCCAAAACAGGTCAACATTTCAGCTTAACTCGCTATAATGGATTGTAGTGCAAAACATTACAATTAACACAAAGGTAACGCGAGCCTTGCAGCCACTAATACGGATACAAACTGACATGACAACCCCCTCAAGGCTACTTCTTATTGAGCATAAAGATACACTACACATTGACATTTGCAACTGGATACCTTCAACTCCAGTAGTCCAGTCAAAAACCAGAGGCTATGCCATTTCTGAGTATATGTACATGATTTCAATCACAAAAGACAACTATATGTTGTTATCTGTCCCTGTGTGTTTTCCCAATTAAATACTATTGCTTGATAATGATGCTGAAAAACTGTTTATATGAAACTATCTACAAGAACAATTTCCATTGAATGTAAGAGATATGATTATCCCTTTTCCACACTCTGGGAACTATAGAGATAAGACACTTTTAAGTTACTCAGATCAGGCCTAATGTCGTGTTTATATACGATGAATATCAATAAAACAGGAAGATAAGGAGATCCACTCCCTCAGTGAAGGGTTGCCCCCTTCTCTACTTCCCCCTGTGTGAGAGGATGTGCAGTGGCTACCAGAGGGCTCTCTACCTAGAAGGCACCTGCGAGGCACAGCTAGCCTACAGTAGCTGCTAGCCTAGCTGTCCTGGGTATGAGGTAGTCTGGGGCAGCTGTGGACAGAGGGGAACTAGGGGAGGTGGAGGTGGGGGTAGCCAACAAGGTCTGTGTGTTAGTGTGCGTGTCTGATGTATATGTCATGTTGTACAGCTACAAACAATGGAGGAGCAGTAGGGGGACATGTCGTTCGGACAGTCTGTGCTTCTTGCAGCAGCGACTGACTCTCCTTCTTCCAGATTGCTGCTTGATGCTGCCCCCTGGTGGCGAGAATGGTTCACTGCGTGAGCGAGACGACGAGGGAGGGTTGGAGGGTGTGTGTGTGTGTGGGGGGGGGGGGGGTTCCACTCCACTCAGCAGCAGCGCATGCGGGGAGGGGGCAGCTCCGGAGGCACTTCCGGTTCAGGCTGCAGAGACAGGATACTGTTGGAAAGCTCCTTGTTGGAAATCTCTAGAGGCATCTGTTGAAACAGGACCAGAGAACAGAGGGTTAATAGTCACGTTAGGATGAGCTCATCTTTACCACTGCGGTGGGAAACGGAGCGTGCAGACATGATAAAAGACATTCGACCACAATGAGCAAGGGGACACCTTAAATCAATTTCTATTATACAATACAAAAACAAACCACAACTTTAACCTTTATTCAACAGAATGTTACATGTATACAGCAGCAGGTAATAAGCTGTATATACATCAGGAGAGTCATGACTGGAGCAAGAATAGGAGAGCCTAGTTTGCTACTGTACCTACCTTGCTAAGAATGTCATCCACCAGTTTAAGGAAGCACTCGTCCACATTGAAGTTATCCTTTGCGCTGGCCTCACAAAACCGCATCCCAGATATCCGAGACACAAACTATGGATCCAAAGACATACAGCACATGATCATTAACAACTCTATGGTATTCTTTACCAGGGTTTCAGATGCTACCCTCATACAGTGTAAACCATTCGACAAGACAGGCGAGTAAAGAAAGCACTGCCGCCTTCAACGAAAGCAGTCAGAATTCTGAAAATGTGGAGAATGTGAAGGTTTCATTGAGTGATCCTATAACCAAGGCCCGAGGAATGTGAAGAGCAGAGAAGAGCAGAGAATAGTCACATTCAATTGTGCATTGATGAGGTTGGCGCATAGCGGAGAGAGTCAAATGAGGTGAGTCATTCAGACGTTCACGTGGCAAGGCAGGCATTTGAATTCAGAATTCTGATTCCTGAAAATGTTCCATATGTGATTTGTAATTCATGCCAAGTGTTCTTTTTCTGAGCCATTATGAGGCCGTCGTTGTAGGAAGGGTGACAGTGAAGCCTGTCAGTGGCTTAACTCACCCTCTCGGCCTGTTGTCGAGTGATGATGCGGTCAGTCTCACAGTCCAGCTTGTTCCCTACCAGCAGAAGCTCTGCCTCCTCTGAAGCATACTGACATGGAATAAAACAGAGGTGATTGGAATGGATCAAGTCACCCAAGCCAGTGGTTCTAAGTGGCATGAAGTACAGACTACACAGCTTCTGTTCCAGCACACATAACACCACAATCACTACAACAGTACGATTACTAATAATGCACAACCGCAATCTAACATCTGATTCGATGGAACGGCAAAGGTAAGATATAACAGGTTCAGGCAATCTTACTTTACCTTGTCAATCATTTTCATCCATTTGGGTAAGTCTTCAAAGGTCTCCTGCTTGGTGATGTCATAGACCAGCACGATGCCCTTGGCCCCGCGGTAGTAGGCCGATGTGATGCTGTTGAACCTCTCCTGACCGGCAGTGTCCCTGGATGAACAAGCCACAACAAATTAAACCTCAGAGGCTGCACACAATGAAACAGACTTTTGTTTACAGTATTTTGTGAGCCGTGGTTGAGCAGAATGTATATATGGATAGCTACCCTACTTGATTAGAGTGTTTGTTTTTTATTTCTGAGAAATATATTTGCAGGGAGATAAAGAGATTTCTGAATAAAAGAAAAATAACAAATAAAGAGCTAAAACCACATGATTCATGTCAAATGACTAATTATGACACCATTAAAAAATTCTGCTAGTTAGGACACTTTCATATGAATTGATTGATTGATTGATTGATTGATTGATTGATTGATTGGGTACAAAAATGGAATGAACACTGGAAATACTAGATAGATCCTCTAATGTTATATGTCAACTACGATTAGGACAAAGTCTGGGTTAACATGCCTAGAGGTTAAACTATGTTCACGTACTGTATACTGTACCTTCTGATCCCTGCTAGCTTGGCCCTTTTCCCCTGTGACTGTGAGTCAGGCTATGAGCAGCAGAAGCGTCACATGGCAGAGCAGAGTTAGGACAGCGGAGAGTGATGGAGCCGAGGCGAGGCGAGGGTGCTGGATGTGAGCGGCGCGACACCAGACACATGACACATTCAGGACAGCCATCCTGAACTGACAGGGTGTGAGTGTTGTGGTGGTGGGGGGGGGGGGGGGGGGGTATAGGGATGGTATTGGGATGGTGTTGGGTGGAGTGAGGTGGGGTGGGGTGATGGAGGTTAGTGAACAGGACAGATGTGTTATTTCGGGGTGTGGGTGCACACATTTCAGGCCAGCATAGTCACACAGACACACACATTCTGCATGCTTGTGTGAGAGAGTGTGTCTGCTGCGGCATGCAGGTCAGTTATTCAAAGCAGAAGGTGACACTATAGTTGAACATCATGTCATGATCCATTTCTAATTGTTTCAGCTTGTCATATCTGATTTAGGATAATACATGATGGGCTTCTGGAATTCTCACAACAGAAAGTAAATGACTGAATAGGCCAAAACCAACCTTTTTTTTTTTTAACACAAGTGGACTGGACTATGAATGGTGTATTGGGGATTGGTGGTGCACTTACAATGTATTGTATGCTGTACAGCCATAGATTTACATTTGCATTTATGGCATTCAGACGCCTTTATCCAAAGTGACTTAGAATAAATACATTTGACTAAGTAAGTGAATCATCTATCCATCAGTCATCATTAGAAAAATTAATCTATGTTTTTTTTTAAATTATTATTTTATTTTATTTAATGTATTTACAGGAGAGAAACTTGCACAGGGGGGTAATGGGGATGAAGAGGTCTTTAGGGGAGACAGTTAAGATATAGCCTGAAGAGATGGGTATAGCCATAGGCTATACTTTCTATTTCAAGTGAATAACAGGCCTATCTGTACTCTTTGGTAATCTCTGGAAAACAGAAGGCAAAAGTAACACAAAAGGGCATGAAAAGAAAGCCGTTATGGGCACCCATTGACAGGCAAAGGGCAACAGAGATGACTGGGCACACAGACAGTTAGTTCAGCCTGTGAAGTGGGGAGGTGGGGAGGTGGGGAGGTGGGGAGGTGGAGAGGTGGGGAGGTGGGGAGGTGGGGAGGTGGGGAGAGGAAATGCATCAAAGGGGGGGTCAATGTCTTCCTTCCTGTTGTTCACTCACCAGATCTGCAACCTGATCTTCTTCCCTCTCAGCTCAACCGTTTTGATTTTAAAGTCAACTCCTACAGGAAAATACAGGGATGGGACAGGGGAAAGAAAAAGGTGATTTTAAAGACACAAAAACAACAAATTCCTATAAATTAATTCTAATCCCTTGTTGTAGACAGGGGTAGACTGGAATGAAACAATCCACAAAAGCTTGGGAGTGATTATCAAGCTGTAGGCCTACGGCTGTTTCTCTCCTCAGTTCCTGTTGTTAAAAGGAATTATAAAACGTGCATAAACAGGACATTCATGGGAGACAGATGGGAGCTCATGACAGAGCTCAAATAACTTGGAGAGCTGTGTCACACAAGTGATAGAGTACAAAATGGTGGCCTACCATAGCAGCTGCCCAAGTGTGACTATTTTGGGAATGGGGTCTATGGTGGCCCGAAGGTTCTGGGTCACATCAATAGCTTTGTACCGTAATCCACACCTGAGAAGGCTTGTATATTTTGGAACAGCATCAAGAACTAGGCCTACATCACAAGAATTTATCCCAAGTAATAAATTCAGTACACTCACTGACCCTCCACTTTGGTAATGTATAATCTAGTGGATGGGCAAGCCAAAATCTTTCATAGCTTCTCTTGAGCAAATGTAAATACTGGGTGGGCACAAAAGAGGATTGTTGCCACTTTAATAGATAATGAAATGTGACTTTCTGTTTAAAAATATGATGGCCCTATCACCTCCTGTCTTGGATGCGTCACTGAATAACATTTCTATTTAACTGACTATGAGCACTCGGACTAGAAGACCCCTGTGAGGACAAGCCACCAACAGGACAGACATGTACATAGTGACAGGCCAAAATACTGCTCATCTCATATTTTAAGTATCTTTTCTTGTAGTTATAGCATATCGCAAACAAGTTATGGGTATACAGCAATTTGAGTTGACTTATGACAATAACCAGGCTACTCTAGATGCCATACACAATCTACCATCACAAGCAGAGGAACATTGGTTACCGAGAGGTCTGGAGGCCCTGTGTGGATGATGGGGACCAAGTTACTGGCTGCTCTGTTTGACAGATCTGAGTAAACAACAACAAACTCAAAACACAGCACATGCCCCAGTACTCTACTACTGCATGACTCTCTGCACCAACACACACTAACTTAGATGTAATGTTCATTGTTTGCAGATAAAACACTTGGTATAAGTTATCCTATCTAACATTGTTGTGATAACATTTGAGATACTGATCGCTGCATGACACAGGCAAATAGGCCTAGCTAAGAACAAAACAACAACTAGCCTAACATCTGTGGCTAGCTTAGCAGTGAAGGTTAGCTGACCGTTCCTTACCAACGGTTGACTTGCATGCTTCACAGAAGGTGTCGTCGGTGAATCTTTCCATCAGACTGGTTTTGCCCACGCCACGGGAACCAATAATGATGATTTGGAGTTTGTAGTCGGCGGGTCTGGGAGGCATCTTCCTGCGGCGAGACTGAGCCCCCAGAGCCGGGGACGCATTAGCGGAGCCCCCGCCACCGGCCCTCCGCTGGATGTCATATCTCGAATCCATCAACAATTACACATTTGTACAACTAAACTCACTTTAAAATGTGACAGGGGAGAAACCACTTCACTTTAGTTCACTTTCTTTCGTCTCAGAGTTAGTTCGGTAAAGTTTTTCACTCTCCAGTTGTTGCTCAGCTGTCAAGCGGCAGAAGCCTTCTCATTACGTCATTACAGCATCTTTCCGCTTCCGTCGCATTCCATAGGAAAGCTGATGAATGGGTTGCTGTGATGCTATTGATTTATCCTAATCAGAAGCATGCGTGTATGTGTACTTTCCCACAGCCATTTCTGCCGTATGCACATAATAATATACTTACTTGAATAACCAGTCATTCTTGTGGAAAATATGAGTGGATTCAGAAGAATCAGCTAGAACCTGAACAACACAAACAATACCAATTGATTGGCCTGATTCAGACTATGGCTCTGTGTCTGTTGACTAAAGACGTGTTTGTTCAGGTCTTGTTGAAACTGGTCTCGGGCTTGCAGACCACAATACAAGTGTGTGAGCCCTGACCACACACCTACTGTATGCAACAGGTGTAAACATTTAATGGGTGCAAAAACACAGTCCACTTTGGATCAGAAAGAGTGTTTTGCTCTCAGTATTTTAAATGTGCAAACATTACAATACAGCCTACTCCAAACTTGATTCACTCCAATCCTTACCCTACCCTTCATACCACAAACCCAGAGCATATATCAAAACTCAAAGGTAATCCCTAACTCTTCAACCTTATTATTCAACTCAATCCTTAATCTTAATCTGCAGGAATCGAAACCTCACTCTTATTTTGCAGTATGCAAGCCCACATAAAGTGATTATCCATTAAAAAACCTAATCTTACAATTTGATATTGAAATTTGATTGAGAGTGAGGCAAACAAGAAACAAAAGAAACCCTAGCTGCCCAGTGCCCAGTTTACATTATGTACCCAAGTAAAGTGCAAGTACAGTAGGCTATTATTGTTGGTGCATTGCGCTCAAGGAAGGCACTGTCATACTTCTTGAATCTTGCGCCAAACGGCATCCGTAGTTATACATTGTGACGTTGAGGTCATTTTCTAATCCCCAGTCTTCGACCGCATATGTTTATCATCGTCCTTAGCTAATATTTTTCCTAAAAAAAAACAAAAGACAACGGCAACACTATGGCCGCACAGAAAATAAATGAAGCGCATGAGCACATGGCAAAAGCGGATAAATGGTAAGGCAATAGCTAACTACCACGGTTGTTTTGATTTAGCCAGCCAGCGAGCTAGCTGTCAAAGCCAGTCAGTGATAGTATAGCGCGTCAGTACTCTACAGCTATTATCTATGTCTAGTCTGTCAGCTGGATAGCAGTTGGTTGACTACTAGTTGGTAGCTAAATAGCGCAGTATTATGAAGCAGGTACATTATTATAATTAGTTCCAGAAACGAAATACAGCACGATCTGGCCAGCCAGCCGGTGCATCATTCAGTCATTCATCCTCAGTCGAGCCACACAAGCCAAGGCCGCTGGCTGCACAGTTCTTGGTTGTCACAAATGATGGTCAGTGAACCATGTCAAGCCAAGGTCACAGATGGATTCTGTTCTTGTCAATAATACATAATAATAATAAACTATATATAAAATTGCAGTTAGGCCTAGCTGTCTATGTTATGTCAGCTTTGATGACAAGGAGGGCATCTTGATTTCTTGATGAACGTTTGTCTTTTTGTGTCCTTGCGCAGTTTAAAAACAAGCATGACGAAGTGGAAGCCGGATTTTGACAGTGCTGCATCAGAATATGCTAAAGCAGGTAAGAATGCCCCTATTGTAACTTATTGAAATACACATAACCTTCATACGCTACTGAGCTGAGCTGTTCGGTGCTGGCCTGTGTATAAATCCTCTCAGTGCCATGTCTCATCAATAATCAGTATACATGTATTTACAGCTGTGTGTTTCAAAAATGCCAAGCAGTTTGAGCAAGCGAAGGATGCCTACCTGAAGGAAGCTGAGTACCACACAGAAAATAAAGCGTATCCTTTCCTTACATACTGTACCAATGGCCCTAACTGAAGGATTCAAGTGTAGTAGGATTGCTTTAACCATGCCTTGAGATTTTCTTAACTTAACCCACAGATTATTTCATGCTGCAAAGTAAGTAGCTACTCATATATAAATAATATATATGATGTTATACATAATATTCATACCTGAAACGTTTGCTTCTTTTGTAAGATGTATATTTATTTTTCAGGGCAATTGAGCAAGCAGGTATGATGTTGAAGGTGAGTTACTGAATCTTCAGCAGCAACATGACCAACATATACAATTTACAAGAGGTGTGAAAGAATAGGAACTGTTCATGCAGTATGTGACTGAGAGCATTGCTCCATTGTTTTCAGTCCTGTCATTCTCTCTGCTCTCCTACAGGATCTGAAAAAGATGCCAGAGGCCATCCAGTTAATTGAGAAAGCCAGCATGATGTATGTGGAGAATGGAACTCCTGACACTGCAGCCATGGCACTCGACAGGGCTGGAAAGTAAGCTCTCGACGTCCCTCTCGAGGGTCTTCTTAACGCTTGCAACACAACAACACTACATAACTACAGTTTACACACACATTCAAGTATACTGTACATTCTGCAATTGTTCTGATTAACTTCCCCAGGGTGTGATGTGTCAATCATACTATACTATTATTGTTTTGTTTTTGTTTAGACTCATAGAACCCATGAACTTAGAGAAAGCTGTGAACCTGTATCAGCAGGCGGCGGGGGTGTTTGAAGTAAGTTACTTGGCGGCACCGACAATTATTGACAATCCTCACTGACAAGTCATTACAGCAAACGTCAAGATTGAGACAGTTTTATTTCAACTAAAAGACAAGACATCCGTGTTTTCGTTCCGTCTGTAGAACGAAGACCGTCTGCGCCAGTCGGCTGAGCTACTGGGGAAGTCCTCCAGACTCCTCGTCAGGTTACGCAGGTAAAGATAAGACCATAGTATGTAGAGTCATGGCTGACCTCATGGCTGACCTCTTCTCATTCTCACCCCTTTCTTTCTTTCCTTGCCAACAGGCTTGACGACGCTGCAGTTGCTCTTCAGAAGGAGAAGAACATGTACAGAGACATGGAGAATTATCCGACATGCTTTAAGGTAAATCTTTTGCATTTGCATGCTTAATACATGTGTAAGCTTAAAGAGCAGTATTTTTCAGTAAAAAATAGAAATAGAAAATAGGTGTTCTGCTGTGGGTGACGATAAAAAAAAATATATATATTATTTTTCTGATCACTAGGACAGAAATAGTGTGGCAATTTTACTGAGTAAGCCACGCCATAATACTGTGTATCAATGATGAGTCATGGCAAATCTTTACACTGCTACCGTATTTTTTGTGATGCAATCCATGTATTGGCATGACATAGAGGTGTCTTACCACATGACTCTCCGACTGTCTCATGACTGTCTGCAAAGCGGTGCATATTGATCATTTGTATTGATATGGGCTTTTATCTCCTAGAAAACGATTGCACAAGTGCTGGTTCATCTTCACAGAAACGACTTTGTGGCTGCTGATAAATGTGTCAGAGAGAGTTACAGGTATGGAGCTGCTTATGTGTGAATACATCATACTCTGTCAGTCTTTGACTCAGTCAGTTATTGATGGAACACAAAACATGTACTCCTAAATTAATTGTCATACTATGGATTGGTCTCTGTCCGTTCGTTCGTATGTGACATGCTTTATGTCCTACACCACTAGGACAATGTTGACAAAACTTGGGTGAATGATGTATCTTGTCATACAGATGTGGCATTTACAAAATTACACTGGTTGGCCCAATTTTGATGAAACTTGGGTGAATGATGCGTCTTGCCAGATCCGGTGTTAGGAGATTCAAGGTGACTGATCTTGTGACGGTTGCGGGTAAAAAGTGATAGGTTATGATTAAAAACGTCATAATAGGGTGCAAAGAGAGTACAACCCTTTTCAGACCGCGACTTTTAGCCAATTTACTGTTTCCAGAACTATCAAATATCACTACACGTTCCGCAAATGTTTTCATGTCATCAATTCACGCAAGGAGGGGCGCTACATCATTCGTGGGAGACAACATGTTTACTGTACACTTGTTTGGTACTGTAGTTGAATACTGTACGGTACTGCAACGGCGTATTGTGACACTGGTGCTGTTGTAATTTCCTCCAGCTACCCAGGTTTTAATACGAGTGAAGACTGCGTTGCCATGGAAACGCTCCTGCAGGGGTACGACGAGCAGGACGAGGACCAGGTCCACCGCGTGTGTAACTCTCCCCTGCTCAAGTGTATGGACAACGACGTGAGTTTACCTTCACATCTTCATCTTTACCGTAGTCAGTGTCTCAAAAGGGTTAGCATCAGAGTTATCACAATTTCCATATGTCCCCCAAGTCATTTCTCACCAATTCCTCACTTTCTCCTTGTCCTCAGTACGCCAAGTTGGCCATATCCCTGAGGGTACCAGGAGGCGGCACCAAGAAGAAGAAGCCCCCTGCAGCTCCACAAGATGGCGCCAGCGGAGCACCTGCTGCTGAAGAGGATGAGTATGAGGGAGGGCTGTGTTAAACTCAGCCGCCAGAGTGCTGAATCCATCAGTCTCTCTGTGTCTACAATGTCTACACTTTCCCAGTGAAAAATGTGGGTCTATATCAGGTACGCAGTAAACCCTCCCTTACACCGGTCCAGCTTGATGGTCTTCAATTTCTCCTTCTCTACATCAACAAAGTCACATTCCCCCAGTTGTATATGTGAAGTATTATTAAGTATTGTACAGAGTTGTCTCTGGTCTCTACTGACATACTGTATATCTCACAGGATTTCACTTTTTATGTGCACATATTTATCATATTTATACCTGTATGTTAAGAGTTCTATTGAAAATATATTTCATGTCAATGTTCTGTTATCTATTTTATTATTTTATAGATGTCACTTTCAGATCATGAACATTGTTATAATGGTGCAGTTGTAGCTATGTGAACAAAAAAAAAAAGTTATATTGTTCACTTATCATGATCTGTTTCCAAATATGTAAATGAGTAAGAATATATGATATAGTTGTCTATTATTATTATTATTATTTGTATGGATGCGTCTGTACAGAAATAACGTATTCAGTGTAATTTATGATTTTGGCTGGTCAAAGAAGATATAACTGATGTTATATGAAAACAGATATAGTATCACTGTAATGGTATGAGTATGAAAGAAGAGAAACAAATGTAATGAAATCTATGACTACAAACCTGTCAGAAAGCAAGAAGATGGTTTTACATACAGTATATATGCCATTTAGCTGTAGTACATACAGTAGAGGTGATATGACAATAGTAGGAGCCCTTTAGCCAGCTGTAGACTGTTTCCATACGTCTACCTCAGAGTGGATGTGGCAGGATCGTATTCTTTCAAACTGACCTCATGGTCCAGTTGTTATGACATCATGACACTCTTGAAATGAGAAGCAGAATGACCAAAAATAGAAAAAGGGACCGTGTGATTATTTTCATTCAGCAAATGTATGTTATTATCATATTCAGGTGATTCCGTGGTTGTAGCACTTCTGTTCCAAATCTTATTTGATGGTGTATTCAGAAAACATTACCGTTTGGTGTTCGTAAGTGTTTTTGATGCTTGTAGGCCTATGTAAATGCTCACGTTAGAAACAATCCTCTGCAACAGCACTTTTGAAAGATTAATTTAAGCAACAGATGGATACAGTGGCAATTAAACGTATTTGATATAGTAGTCAAATAGAGACAGTTGTACAGTGGCACTGAATATGTTAAAAGGAGCCACAGTGTGAACTGTGTATTGTGTATCGTTTGTGCTGTTGTGTATTTATTGTACATTCCACATAATCACCCCTTTCTTGCACACACAGCAATAATCATATTCTCTGTGGTGCAGCAGTGATGTTTTCTGTGTGGTCTATGAACTGTACATACTGTTAGTTGAATCTAATGAGGCTGTAAATTAATGACCATGTTTAAAGCGCGAGAGCAATTGGAGCTGTTCTATACAGAAACGTGACTTGGAAAGGAAGGTCATGTAATGGCTGTTGAAGTCTTTATGTATTTGTTATGAGAGCGCAGTTGGTCTGATGCTCTCCTCTCCCCTTCTGTTAAGCATTGTCTTTACTGGAGTCTTAATGCGCACTAGTGCTGCTTTTGTGACGTTATTCCCAATAACTCTGTGATGTATGTGCATTAAGTGAGATCAAAACCCGACTTGAGTGAACATAAATGTTGGAAATAAAAATGATAAACCTTTTGCAACTTGCCTCATTCAATGCAAAGTTCCTGTTGCCAGTGCATTGATATTGCTAATTATAAATCCCTCTGAAGAAATAGTTCTGAGTGATCATTTGTACAATTGCAACCAACCCAGAACCCAGAACTTTACTTTTCCAGATGTTTTATTTGTAGACCACTGGACCACTACCATACCACATTTCATTTAAACACACAGGTACACAGTCAACTTGGTATTTCACATTTTATTCCCCCACCATACCCCTCCCCCAAAATGGTATGTACTGTACATGTAATGAAAATTACTCATGACAATAATGACGTTTTCTTTCATGCTAAAATGTCCTCTAATGCATAGTTTGGACCAAAAGGGCGTATGTATTTTGTGTTGATGATGGGGTATTTTTCGTTTCTGTTACTACCCTCTTCTTGTCACTCTCCTGATGATGGAACTGAAGTAATATTTGGTTGTGGACTCTACTGTACAGTAGCCTACATAAATCTAAAAACTGTGAAAGGTGAAATGTGATGATGCCCAACAGTCTACAGTACAGGTAAATACATTAGTAGCATCATGATACCCAGATTCAAAATAGCCCTCCCCTGGGCTCTGGTAAAAGTGGAGAAGATTAACTATAAGATTATCAATTTATTACATCCATTGCAAACATAGTCTGTATCGCTAAGATTATCCAAAATTGTTTCCTGCTTATTTCCATCATCTGAAAAGTCATCATGGCAGTATCTGGTTCTGCCCAAAACACAATAAGGTCACTCACGTCAGGTTCTCCTTTGACCACTATCCATAACATTTTCATGCCTTATATAACATTTTGTTACCTTTTTAATTATTCGATTTCATATTCTTGTAGATATTTCATCCTTCAATAGCTACCATAACATATCAATGATTCTGCTCTGAACATATGAATAAAACTGAACCTCTTCATGGTGTCATGGAGTCATGTCTTTTCCTGAGAGAGATAAATCTGATAATGAACACAGGTTCAGTTTGTCATACAAACAAAAATAAGGCAAGTATAGATTGTCTAATAATGCTTTTTATCAGTGTATCTCGGTGTCTCTCTCCTCAGCCTAGACATTAAAAAGTGGGGTGTACTGTCTGTTTATTGGCCAGAAGCTGCCTCTCCATCCTGTCCATCCTTCCACACACCAGGTTGCCATGGAGGACGAGAGTTCTAATATTGCACAACCCCATGACCCAGGAGCTCCACTTGGAAAGGTTGAGCTGCACAGTTGCAATTCAAAGCCCAAAATGTTCATCATCATGGTTATTAGCATCCATTGGTGGGAAGCCCTTTAATAACACTGTATCCACATCACTGTCATAGAAGACAACCAATAAAGCGGCAGGGACAGGGAGGAAGTTGGTCCTCTCACACATTGGTGGTCTCTACAGTACTGAGTACTGAAGGGTTGCGGGGCAGTAATTGATACTCTCACCACGAGAGCTCTTTGGCTACTGCTTAATCCCCACCCACTCACTCACACCAAGAGAGAAGCCCCTGTTACTTTGCTGCATTTCGCCTTGGTCATCTTTGCCTAGTTAGTGTTCTGGCCAATGGCGATAGAGGTTCACTGGGACTTCTCCCTGGTCCACTTGATCATGGTCTCTGGTGAGCGATAGAGAAAGATTAGTTTGGCGTACATGTCCTCCTCCAGGTCCAGCTCTCCTGTCTCTCTCACCAGGAAGATGTCCATGCACAGCTTGAGGATGCGGTCCACGTTAGGCAGCTCCTCAAACATGATGGTGTGAGAGATGCCACTGAAGAACTCTCGGACAAACTTGCCGATGACCAGCACCACTGAAGCATACAACCCCATGATCCTGTAAGGGAGGGAGATAGAGAGATAACGTAACTGTGACCCATACGGTTTGTATTGCTTGCTTACTGGTATTTCATCAGATTAAAAGTAACACTTAACTATCACATAACTAAGAGTAGACATGGAACTTATCAAATGGCACACAAACAAATCATAAGGGAGCCATAGATTAACACAAAACAATGTTTGAATTTTAGGCAATTTCGACCAAAGGACCGGCAGATATGAGTCTGCTACAGGAGGTGTACTCACCCATATCCAGCCAGGAAGCCTAAACTGGGAGGGCTGACCTGGTCACTGAACACATACACCTTCAGGCCTGGGCTCTCCTCAGGTTTCCTCTTCGCTTCTATATGGTCGACTATCCACCACTCCTGGATCTCGCCTGTGTCGTTCTCGAGTCGCACCAGGTTCAGGGTAAGGTCCAACAACTTCTTATCTGAAAGATAAATTACACAACACAGTAGAATTCAATAGAATAGAATCGAATGCAATACAATATAACACAATACAATATAATGTGTCCTTCCTTTGCCTTTGCCACATGTTAGGAGTTACAAAAGATAAACACACCACACATCAAACATATATTCAGTCCAACAACAAACACTTGGAGCTCACAAAGAGAGACCCTGTAACTACAGGTCTACAGTGAGTGAGGGGAATATAACAGTTAGATGTCATCTTGACAGCTTTACTTCTATAAAGCTGATCAATGGGCTTGGCATCGGAATCACCGGGGGCTCGGAGATAACGCGGGAAAACATGTTTTATAACCCTGCAGAAGAAAAGAACAGAGCAGGCTGTTACTGAGAATAAATAAATCTATCACATTAATTCAGTTGATGTGTCAGACACAGTAAATGGTTAATTAAAAAACACATATAAAGAGGTACTTATTTTGACCCGATTTATAAATCTAGTCAGATTTATCGAAATCTTGGGATAACACGCCTGTACAAAGGGATGAATCAACCTTCCAAACAGCACCCCATAGATGAGGGGATCGCTGGTGCCGGTAAGTTTCTCAAAACCAAGCAAAAAATTAATAAAAAGGGTCTACTCTGTACCATTGTACAACATGCCTTATACATCAAGATCTGTTGAATTTTTGTCGGAAAAAAACGTATCCTTTAACTCTAGAGAAGGCATGGTCACACGTGTGTGTGTGTGTGTGTCTGTTCTCCTCAGGTTCCATCTGATTCTGTTCCATTCAGACGGAACCTGAGGAGAACACACACACACACACACACACACACACACACACACACTCACACAGCTTCGCTCCTGGTCCCATTTAACAGCTGTTTGAGCTCCAGCTTCGTCTTCTCATCCAGGTTTGTTACTTCCTTGTACGTCACCGTTTCAAGTTTAGCTCCAAGTGTGAGGTTCCTGTAGGTAAGACAATGAAGAAAATCTGCATGAATATTCAGATGATATTCTTTTTTCTTTTTCTCTTTTTGACTAGTAACCTGAGCTCTTACCTTTGAATGGACCAGGCCACGGTGATGGGGAACGTGTCTTCAATGCCGAGGACCTGTTTCAGTTTGTTTCTGCTGGGGGGGCTGATGGTCCACAGGGAGTTGGAGCTTCCCTCCAGCTCAGCGATGGTCAGGTCCTCATGCAAGTACCCCTCTAGCCACGTCATGGCTTCCTGGGAAAACAAGATTTGAAGAGGCACAAAACAAACAGAGTGAGGGAAATATAAAAACGTCAACGCTGATTTCATGTCATGATCTATGTCACAGTACTCGTTCACACACTTGTTTAGAATAAAAAAATAGCTATTCTTATTCCCATCTACATGGTTCGCTTCAAACATCAAACTTCAAACATCCTTGTACTGTACCATGTACTTACAGGTTTATTGTCATATGCCTTCTTGAAGACACCAAATTCAACTTCGGAGACATCCTTTAGTTGGTTCTGCTGAGCACTCATGGTAAAGATAGGCTGTAAAATACAACGTAAGGTGTCATTTATTCATAGATGGTCAAATCCTAACTTACTGTGAGATCTACACACACACACACACACACACACACACACACACACACACACACACACACACTTATTTTTGGCATTTCTGGTTTATGTGCAAATTCAAGCTATGAGCGGGTATCTCAAGTTAGGATTCAGCCCAAAATAGCCATGGGAATGATCAGTGGGTTGAAACTGACAGTTTCAGTGGTAGAGGCTAGGGGTTGGTGTAATACCTGAAAGCCGGCCAGTGTGATTTTGAGGGAGACGTCTAGGGGTTTGTTGACCACCCCAGCCACAGACTTGACCAGGGACATGAAGAGGAGGGGGAACCACACGATACAGATGAGCAGGGCCACGATCATGCCTCCCATCCCGTACTTCACCACCTTCTTCTTCTTCTGCCCTCGGGGCTGGGGATACCCCTGAAGGGACAAGGGGCAAACTCACGGATTTCAACATGCAGGATGCTAGATGTAACTTGATTATCTCATTTCAGGGTGTCAACTGACCCAGGTAAGAGGAAATAGAACATGGCTGTTAAAATGTGTGTAGCATATGTCATGTTTGAATGTCTGTCTTAAATGTCTGTTGTGTTTTTATAAGTGGATGCTGTTTCAGCCAAACAAATGTCCCTCTTAGGGATAATAAATATGACTTCAGCAGGGTCTCCACCCTCAGTGGGCCGCACCTTCTCCGACTCCCTCCAGCACTTGAGCACAAAGATGTGGGCGTAGATGTCCTCCACACAGATCCAACTAGACAGGCTTAGGGTGGTGTCGGTCCAGACCCAGTCCATTACCGCACGCAGTTCCGTCAGGAACGGAATCAGACGGAACCTGAGGAGAACACACACACACACACACACACACACACACACACACACACACACACACACACAGGTTAACCAAACAAAAGAAAGCACTCTGGGACCTAGCTATAATGAGACTGTGCAGTATTAACTTTGATAGACATATTAGTTCAGGTAGACAGAAGTTCATGTACAGTTTGCTTGGCACTAGTTATCTGACATCACAGAGTGTATAAGGTTCTACTCTACTACACATCTACAGTGTCCAAACTCACCCTTGAAAGAGGAAGAGGTTGGCGTAGTTGTAGCTCTTGGTAAGGAAGTTGCCGAGCACACGAGTGGGATAGCCACAGCGGATCTGATAGGCCGACAGGCTGAAGTAGACGCACTTCACAAAGTACCACAGCTGGGCCACTGTGTTCTCATTGAAACGCCTGCAGGTAGAGTGTAAATGTCAATTACTAACTTTAATAAAAAGATAAACTACTATAACACTCTTATACTGTATAACTTGTTCATCTATGCACTGCCAGTATTGTAATGTTTTGGCTGTATATGTATTTTTAAATTGTCTAATAAATTATTTTTTCATTGAACTATCAGTTTAACAATGTATGAGGTGTCTAGTACCTCTCAGTGACTCCTGGTAGAATGAAGAACATCCAGAAGTGGATCCCAAACACCAGGACCACCTGGAAGATGACCTTCCCCATGACAGTCTTCTTGAGGTAGAGGGCCCGGTCCACCACCATGGAACCAAATTGGATCAGTACCATGACCAGAAAGGCCCCAGGAACCTGGTCCTCTGACAAGGAGGAAGTGATGTCTGCTGCTGCTGAATGTTTCTGAAGAGGAGATGAGAAAACTAGCAGTCAGTTGCTTTTACAAATAATGGTGCTATACAACAAAGGTTTTTGTTGAGTATACAGACATGGAAAATTGGAAAACATTTGTAACACTGACAATTCCTGATTCATTGGTGTCTAATGTCTGGTGCTCGATAGAGCAGCGCATCACCATAAAAAAAGCTGATATATAGAGGTAAGTTGTACCCCAAATGCCCAAAATCCAAAGACAATGATGATGAAGTCAACAGTATCAGCCAGGAACATCAGCACATAGACGTCTGTTACTGCACTGTAGTCTGGGTGGATCAGATTGTAGAAGAACTGACGAATGGGGAGGTAGATCTCAATAGTTCTAGAGAGAAAATGGCACAAACGCACAATTCCAGTAGATACATTTAGATATTCATGTCAAACAAGAAAAGGAGTCAAAGATACCAATGATAGGATGACCTTCAGTAGGCATGAAAGGGGATTACACTCACCTCTTAACGGTGAAGACCTTGGCTTTGATCAGCTGCTCTATCAGCTTCTCAAAGATCAGCTGCTTGCGGCTCTTCGGTTGGACCTCAGCCTCGCTCCCGTCCCTCCTGCTGCTGTTACGGGAGTTGGTGCTGCCTGTGGAAACCATGGAAACGGATATATCACTGAGCTCAAGGCTTTGACGTGAGCTGACAATGGTCATGGTGGTTAGTTGGTTAGTTATAACTTAATGTTTCCAGGGGTAAACTTATTGTGTGGTGTGGTAGGCTACACACAGGTGTAGCACTGATCCACACCACCTGTCACTATTACAGGGCCAAGAAAACAATAAACAACATGTACAACAAGATATTAGACGACAGTTGGCTATGATTGGATATTGGAGTTCAGTAGTTGGGGGATGGCAAATATATCTAAACCATGATGCAAACATTACCAGGACACATACATAAACGCTATCAAAAGTTGACCTGGATTCTGTAGAGTGGGGGGAGCAGGAGGAGGTTGCCTCCTATATTTCCCTTTACCTCTCCTCCATTCGATGATGGATAGTGTGAGTGACAGGTTACCTCTCTTGGAGCGTGCAGAGTGGGCGGAGCGATAGGAGATGTGGGACCCTCCACTGGAGCTCTTGCGGCGCTGGTAGGTCTGCTGTTGAGGGTAGTGCATGTGCACAGAGTCTATGGAGGTGCCCAGGTTGATGGACTTGAGCGTGTGGGTGGAGCCTCTCCTCTCCTGGACCACAGAGGGGGCGGGCTCCTTCTCTCGTTCCCGCACCTCATCCTCAGACTCGTCCGGATGGTCGATGTCCTTCCTTGTCTTATTGGGGTCGTCCTCATCCCATAGACCATGACACTGAATATGGAGGAGACACATGGTAACAATGAAGTACAACGGCAGTTGATATGCAGAACTTTGAGTTCTACAGTTGCTTTTATGGTTGTTTCTCTCATCACTGATTCAACACTGACAAATGCAACTTGTTTTTGTCATTCTTGTCATGTCACACTGTCCTTCAGTGATGCAGAGATCCTCATCCATGCGTACCTCCAGGCTGGACTACTGCAAAACTGTTGGTATTTGGGGCCACTAACAGAGACGTCATCAGACTCCAACATGTTCAGAACTCAGCTGCCCGCTTGCTCACTAGAACCCACTCCAGAGACCACATCACTCCAGTCCTCCAAAACCTCCACTGGCTCCCAGTGCGATTTAGGATTCAGTTTAAGATTCTCTTCACCACCTACAAAGCTCCCAACAACTTGGCACCCTGCTACCTCCTTCTGACCTCCTCCTCCAGCACACCAACCCACATCAAAGAATCCAGCACACTCTCCTCCAAATCGATCCCTCAAAACCCATCTTTTTAAACTTGCTTTTATTCTTTAACTATATTTACTAACTGTGCTTTTGTTTTACTCTTATTTGTCTTATTATTAGAACTGATATGTTAGTACAGTATGGACTCAGCTAATACAAGTATGAATTGGACCCCAATGGAGTAGATATGGAGCTTCTTCATATAGAAATGCAGTGGCTGTAGGCTATGGAAAACAGAGAACACAGACAAACATCCAAAGATATTACAGTGCTTTTCAGGGTGCATTCCAGGAGTATTAAGAGCTAATAGTCACCTTTAGGATGGACCTGTGGAAGAAGAGAGCGAGCAGCTGGATGAGGTCATAGTGGACGTAGCCGTCCTTCTTCTCCACACCGATGATGTTGGGAGGGTGGTAGGGCTTCATCTTGTTTCCTTCAGGGTTTTTGTTGAAGGGGAAGAATCCAAACTGGAAGAAGTATTTGATGACGATGGTGACCTGGTGGCAATGACATGAGAGAAAGTGTAACGAAATATAATTTCATATTGTCATATTGTCTAGTTGCATAATAAGGCATATTATCTGACAAAAAAAGTCGGGCCATATACAAACTACTGTAACAATATTCTGTAACAGAGTCGAGAATCATAGCACAGTACACATCTACTTTTTTAAAGTTTGGATTTGGTTGCATGGGCTTTAGTTTGAATAGCTACAATGACAGGATAGCACAGTATATGTATACAGTACCTCAGTGTAGACGATGGCGGTCATCCAGAAGCGTTTGCTGGGGCGGGGCACAGACAGCATGGCCCACAGGAAGATGAGGATTGGTAAGACCAGGGTGACGCAGGAAGCAGAGATCATATGGTTGAGGATGATGACCAGGTAGCAGACAAACTCAGAGTGAGCCACCAACATGTTGTAGAGGGCATAGCACAGCTGCAGCACCAGGGGCTGGTCCTTGTAGAACTTCTCAGAGTTCTCTAGCTCTTCGTCATAAAACATCCTGAAGGGAGAGAAGTTGATGTTGTTGTGAAACGCTGTGGGTGACTGCATATTATTCCTACCAACAGTAAGATGCCATGAAAAATCAATGACTTGTTTTATGTAAATTCCTCACATTTCATCATAGTACAGTAGTGTGCGGAGTTACACAGTAGTGTGCGGAGTTACATAGTCATCTTTTCGAATCCATTTCATTCTACCTACGTTCTATTCTCAATATGTCATTATGTTGATGCCAGCCTGTATTGTTGTACTCACTTGTTGAGCAGCAGTTCGCTGGCAGTCAGCTCTGTGGTCAGGGAGGGCACCAGGTTGTCGTCTGAGCGGTCTGACCTGCTGTCAGGGGTCATGATCATCATCCTCCTGTCATCCCTGTCGCTCTCGTCATCGCTGACCTCCAGGCGGTCGAAGCTGACCGCCTTGCTGTAGCTGGGAGGCACATCTGCGTCCGAGGTGTTGGGAGCGTCCGTATCTGGGGTGTGCAGCTGCCCCGCACGCCCCTCTGTGTGCAGGTACTCCTGCCGTCCTCCCCCCCCATCACTCTCAGTGGTACAATCCATGTCATCGGCTGAGAAAGCTGACGCCCCTTCCTCTATCCTGAATGAGGGGCCTTCTCCTGGGCCTGGGGACTCCCATGGATCTCCCTGCCTGGGCTGGTCCCTCTCCCCCTCCTCCCTGGGCTCTCCATCCCCCCACGGGCTGCCCTCTGCCCCCTCGTCCTCCTCTGGTTCTGGGGGTCCCCAGGGTCCGTGCTCCCTGTCCTTGTCCTCCCCCTGGTCTTGCTCATCCTCCACCTCCTCTATGGTGTCAGCGGTGCCCTGTCTGGAGTACAGGGTGAAGCACTGGGTGGTCTCACTGCAGAACACAACAACAGAGAGAACTTACAGTACAGTGTCAATCAACACTCAGTAAAACAGAAAAAAAATACATTTATAATGATGACTTAAAAGCCACCCATGTAAAAAAAAATGGGTATGTGAGGACAATGAGGATGAGGAAGATGGTGAGGAGAATGATGAAGAGGCTTGGCACCTGGACACCATGCTACTCCCGCTGTCGGCCGAGGAGTTGGACGCGTTGGACGCGTCCAGGCCGTACATCTTGCGTAGTTTGGGCCGGGCACGCTCGCTGGTTTTGGGAATGCACTCCGGCATCCCGTCCAGGTCATCCAGTGTGGATTGGCGGGAGAACAGCATGGTGGCCTCAGTAAAGGCACTGGTGGATGGAGAGATGGAGCGGTCAAAAATAGAAGAGTGGGATGGGATGGCAATAAACATCTATCATGTAGAATTTGGATTGACTCAACTCATGGTGAAGTATGGTTAGGGCCTTGAGTTTTTCCTGACCACATGACTAGACCAGGAAAAACCCAGGGCCCTATTATAGTCTGGTTAGGGTCACAAAAACCATGCCCTAAGTATGAGGTATGGCAAACAAGTGGTTTATATGTGTCTGATCATATTCATGGGATCACACTTGGGATCACAATTCTGATGAATATGAATAAAATGAATAGGACGATGTCTGTTTCCCCTGTGATGCTGACACCGATCACTCTCTCTGCTCCATACCTGGAAATACTGTCTCTGGAGGCCATGGAGGCCATGGAGTCCTGGCTCTCCATCGTATAGGTGCCGCGTTTTCTGCGGCGCCTGTGGGACCCCGACGTTGAGTCCTCCTCACTGATCCGGTCCAGACTGGACTCCCTGGACATGTTCATCCTCATCTGCTTCTGGTAGTACACGTGGATGCTCTCTCTAGACGGGCAGTTGCCCTGTGGGGAAGATGATGTCATCACTGGATCCTCTGTAACACTTTACATGTTACTGTTCCCCTATAGCGGTGCAGTAAGGCTATAATTACTGTAGTAGCAACAATATATTAACTTGTTGTTATCTTACTCCAGTATGATGATGTCTGATGGACAGCAAAGTGTTGTGTAGTACCTTTTTTTAAATATTTTTTTTATATATATTTTTAGGGCATTTCTGCTTTATTGGGATAGAGATAGTAGAGATTGACAGGAAGGATGGGTGAGAGAGAGAGGAGGGATGACATGCAGGATATGTCGATGGCCGGAATCGAACCAGGGACCTTGCGATGATACGGTATGCGCCTTAGTGTGCTACGCCACTGAGTGCCCCGTGTAGTACCTTTTTGACCTCGCGGGTGAGCATGCAGCGCTCTATGCGCAGCACGGTGGAGATGTCGATGTGTTCCCGACAAATGTTGTTCATCCACTTGGTGAAGCTGGCCACCGCGGTCTGGAACAACACCCAGGTGAACTTGATGATGTTGAACACACGCTTCAAGACGTTGTCTGTTGAGAGCGTCAAAACGTGGGTTTGTACATTTTTGAGTAAGGGCCAGGAAAGTCTCAAACTCATATCTTCAAATCAACAGGGCCTTCAAATCAACAGGGCCTTCAAATCTACAGATTATACAGTGGACAGGAGTAATAGTGCAACTTTCAACAAAGTTTGATTTGGAGGTAATAGTGGGGGTTTGGGAAAGGGTAGATAGTTAAATGGACTTCAACACCAACCTGGGCCTTCAGGCTTCTTGTCATCCTCTCCTCCTTCCTGGCCATCCTCCCCTACTTCTATAGTCACATGGCCTAGAGAGAGACAGAAACAACAACAACAACAACAACAAATCAAGACACATAATCAAATGTTGATATTGGATTTAAATTATCATTACACCCCTCTTACCATCCTTCTTGTCTTTTCTGTGTTTGCCTCTTTTGGTGTAGCTCTTCCAGAATTTGCGCTTCTCTTTGCGTTCCTTCAGGGCAGTTTTGGAGTCTGTGATCCAGGCATGGTAAAGAAACTGGTGGAGGAAGCACAAGTACTGTTAGAGGTTGCCACAATGGACACATTCAAAGGAGTGGCACAGTTAAGACACCTGAAACAACTCATGCCGGTGCAAAAGCAAGCCAAGTAATCACCAGGATACCCTTCAAAACACAGAGACATAAAAGAAAAAAAATCAAGAACACATATACCAGTACCATGGTGTTTTTGCTCCACTGGACATCAATACAAATGAACAAACCATGTATGAATTCTGCCACCTCCCTTTTGAACTGTTATGTTATTATATGTGTATATAAAAAAAATGCTGTAGATAGTACAATGGAGCAAACCACATCGACACTACTCAATTTTAGATGGCCTATTGGAAAATGCTCCAATTCATGCAGATTGCTCCAAAGCGATCCCGCAGAAAACACCACAGGAGTGCAAAGGTCACTGCATTTCCATTCCACATAATATTTGTTTAAGAGAATACACATTCCTAAGTGATCTGGTCCAATTGTAATCTGGGACAAACATAACATGGGATGGAAAGGCAGTTCAGTAACAGCTCATTGTAACGCCAAGTCTACACAGACACAGAAAGCAAGTCATGTTGAATCTGTTGGGTTATACCTTGCCCGCCTTGATTATATACTGCAGTATAGTTTTGGGCAGTTTAATGATAGACCTGGGCAAAGCAATAAGAGCAGTGGCAAACTTCCCAACAGCTCGCTAAAGAGAAAAGATAAAGGTGAGGAGAGTTAGTAGAAAACAGTATTTTTACTATATATTAGGAATTAAAGAGGCACAGAAAGGTACATTATGTCCTATCCAAGTACACACAATCATTGATATGACACAGGACAATTATACACAATATTTTCAGAGATACAACTCACTAATAATGAATTATTATTATCAACAGCTGCAGTACAGCCTCTGTACTGGACATGTTCATCATGTAAAACATTGAAAGGAGAGGTCAGAGCTTTGGTCTGGACCTCACCTGAAAGGCTGACTTCTTAGGTGGCTCCTCCTCTTTTTTGTCTTCCTCCTCATCTTCCTCCTCACTGTCAGTTTCAAACAAGTAATAATCTCCACTTCTAACCACTGAGGAGTAGAAAGTATGGTGCGGTTAAATCACTCTGAAACTAAAGGCTACCATGGTAGAAAGCGGGTCATGTTTTGGGGATAAACTCAAACACCGTAAACTAAGAAAATCTAGAATGGGCTTAGTCAGTCTCACTATCATTACTGTGAAAAAATAAATGACTCCTCTCTGGAAAGGAGGGTCAGATTTTAACTTATTAAAGCCTTGCTTTTCACTTACTACCAGACAACACTTTCCAGAAAAAATGTGAATGTTGATAGTAACACTGAAAAGGTTAAAGAACGCAGAAGGTTAGGTACACACAATACATCACATTTACTTTACTAACAATTAATACAAAGAGATGACTTGAGCAGACATCTAAAAAGACCTACAGTATAAGACTGATATTCATGTCTAAGACCATAGTAACATTATGGTTCATAGCTAGAGCAAATCATTTCAGTCTACAGAATCAGTGTGAGGGAAAGCATTGTAATAGAATAGGCCAGACTGACTCATGTCCTTGAACAGAAGAACCACAATGGGGAGGGGACAGGAGGGGATGCTGGGAAATATGAATGGGGTCTCATATGACATGGGAAGTGGAATGGAGAAATCATAAAAGTAATGCAACGACATGGGGTGACATCAAGACATCATTGTAATACCAATAAAGGGCACCTCAGAGAAGAACTGATACACAAGGTTCCATTTTAATGAATGATACACTGTATGTGTGACTAGTAGAATATGAAGACAGCCTTTCAGCTTTATCCATTTAAAATGTTAATTCATCAAAAACCAATGGCCTTGTTTAAATCAGGGCTGTCTGCATCGCTCAGCTTTTCTCTTGTAATGTCTCTGTTGGTGATCATGGCTTTAATAACAGAGGTAGAATCATTTACCCTCTCTTTCAAGGGAAAAGGATTTCTATTTAATGAAATCTTTCACAACCGAGTGATTCCCTACTGTGGGCTCCTCAGACAAGACCAAGAAGAGAGACAGAGCGGTCACTCGAGTGGGCTAGGTTGTGCTCAAAAGGACCACAACCACAAACCTCCAGGCATTAGTCATTTTCCTTTCTTTCATGGCAATGTTCTGTCTATTTAAGGCAGCGCCCATCATGCACCAATATAGCTATGGTTACATTTGTTGAGGTGTAGAAGTAGTGTTTATTTGATTTCATTTGCACTTAACAGAATAACAGAGTACAGAGTACAATGAAGGGCCCTTAAATAGAGACAGAAAAGGACTAAGTCTGGAAGTGAAAACTAGCGGTTTGTTTTGGGTCGTTCGGAGCCCAGGGGCAGTATGGGAATCCTCTGAGTTCTGGTCAAGGACACACGGGCCAATCAGAGCAGAGAAAGGATAGGAGGTGTCAACCTACTGGATGCATGGTCAACCCAAGGCCTCCACCACTGCCTTTTTTTGGGCTTGGCTTTCTCTCGCTCTGCTCCTAAAATAAACATTTCACAAATAAATCAATAATGTGTCAAGGCAATAATCTTTCGTTGTTCAGCGCCTGTTCATGATAAATGTTTCTTTTCAAATAAACCGTTAAAAATCGACACAAAATAACTGCGGATAATAACATAATTTACAGTGAAAATATTCCTGTACATGCAATGCTAGAATCACTCTCTGGGACTTGTCTTATGTTCCCTGCTGCTGTTGCATGTACGACATGTACTCTAGGATACCCTGCACATTTAGTGAGAACAACCAAAAGCCTATTGATATCGATAACAGCCTTCGTCTTACTGTCGTCGTCTTCTTCCTTCTCCTCAGGCTGGATGGGGTTCTGGCCGTCCACGGACCCTTGTGTCATGCTCAGCATCTTCTCCTTACCCCTCTTAAACTTCTCCTGCCTCTCTTTGATGCGGTCCATCCTGATTGGATAAGAGAGAGGGAGGAGGAGCGGTAGGTATCGACCAACCCTTTCTTCATTAAGACTGCTTTAACAGTACAGTACAGTAATTACCCCCACAGGTAGAGGCCTGATGTGGAATTACTGTTATTACGTGAATGAAAAACCCATAGCTTGTGTACACTCACTGAGCACTTTATTAGGAACACTATACTAATACTGGGTAGGGCCTCCCTTTGCTTTCAAACAGCCTCAATTCTTTGTGGCATTGATTCCACAAGATGTTGGAAACGTTCCTTTGAGATTCTGGTCCATGGTGACATGACAATTCCTGCAGTGCACTTTCAAGCTGTGAATCTCCCGTTCTACCACATTCCAAAGGTGTTCTTTTGGATTCAGATTCAGTGACTGCGAAGGCCACTAAAAAACACTGAACTCATTGTCATGTTCATGAAACCAGTTTGAGACGACTTTTGCTTTGTGACATGGTGCATTATCATGCTGGAAGTAGCCATTAGAAGATGGGTAAATTGTGGCTATGAAGGGATGCACATGGTCAGCAACAATACTCAAATAGGCTGTGGCATTCAAGCGATGATTGATTGGTATTAACGGGCCCAAAGTGTGCCAAGAAAAGATTCCCCACACCATTACACCACCTCCACCATGAGAAGGTGTACAGGTGTTTCTAATAAAGTGTTCATGAGTGTAGAATAGAGTAGATGAGTGTCATGAGTCTCACTGTCTCTTGAGCTGCTCCATAGACTTGTTCTCCTCCTCCAGTCTGGCTCTGACTGCCTTCACAATGGTGGCTTGGAACAGCTCAGCCCCTCTGAAACACATAGCCTCATCATTAAAGCACTGCTGCAGCTGAAGGACCTTTTGAAATAGTGTAAGAAGTTGGATGAAGTTGCAACTAAACACTGATCTGAGGTCAGGTTATGAGTTATCTCCTCCAAATGTTTAAGGTCAGGATTTGTGTTTTGTAAACTGATCCCAGAGCTGTGCCTGAAGGGAGCTGGTGGTGTACCTGGATGCTAGGATCTGCGAGGCTCTGATGTCAGCCACCACATGAAGGAAGTAGTAGCTCATGAAGACCCGCCGCTGCAGCAGCAGGAAGGTAAAACAGATGCTGTCCCAGATGATGCCTGCCTCGTCGCTGGGCAGGTCACAACTGTGATCATCATCATCAGCTGCACAACACGCAGGCACGCACACGCACGCACACACACACACACACACACACACACACACACTTTACAGTTAGTCTTCATATATATACACAACTATAGGGACGATAGGAAGTAAAACGCTCTTCAACAATAATTGAAGAGGTGGTTATAATGACAATATAATCCTGTTATGACGGCTGTATGTTATGATGAGTAATGATGAGTGAGTCACTTACTTTTTGAATCCTGCTCGGTGATGAGCTTGTATTCTTTGATGGTGCAGGCCAAACTGAGCAGCTGGATCAGCCAGCAGTTGTTCACCATCAGGCTATTGATGTAGCCACAGGCTAGAATCTGATAGATTGCATAGAAACTATGTGTGAACTGTATAACATGTATTGAATGGCTAGAAGCCTAGTTTCAAGTGTGATGTGCTATTGGCCGAAGGACTTTTAGGAGGAGAAGTAGGATGAAGTTGCAGCTAAACACTGATCTGAGGTCAGGTTGAGTTATTTCCTCCAAATGTTTAAGGTTAGGATTTGTGGTTTGTAAACTGATCCCAGAGCTGTGCCTGAAGGCAACTGGGAGCTGAACTGGATCAGCCAGCAGTTGTGGGGGTGGCCCTAGGAAGTAGTGGACCACAACAGCAATCTTGGGATTAAACAATTGGAACTTCACTCAGGGTTTTGGACTCTTTATTTTGTAAAAGCTAACTTTTATCTTCTAAGAATCCTAGTTTTATCAGATCTGAGTAGAGCAGATAAACAAAGAATCAGAAAATCAGTCTCAAATGACACCTTTTCGTTCCATATACAGTGTACTACCTGCCAACAGTAGTGCATACATGGGGAATAGGGTGTCATTTGAGGTGAAGCGCCACAATGAATCATTCTTTTGTAAAGCATTATTTGATCTTTGCGAACGGTTTTCATGGCATACTCACTGATAGGATGTTCTTCATTGTGATGACAAACACATTGTAAGCGATCAGGAAGTCCCAGTAGTGCAAAATCTTTTTTATTGGTTTGAGCAGCAAGTCTCCCCCAAAGAGCAGGAAATAGAAGCAGGCGACCAGGTAGCCCATGCAGAAGATGCTGATGCGGGTGGTCCCCGTGATGAAGATGATGGTGAGGACGAACCAGAACAGGTAACTGAACATGATCACTTTGAACATGTCCAGGTAGGACCTACGGGACAAGAGGGGGACAGGGGAAATGTGGAGTGAAGGTTTAGGGTATCAAAGTTACGGTACAGTACAGTATGTATGATACAGTACACAGTGTATACTATGATTCACAGGCTGGTCTCCCCTGGTGTATACTGTATAACACACACAGTACTGTACTGTGTGTTTGATACCATTCCTCATTCCGTTCCATGCATTACAATGAGCCTGTCCTCCTTTCTACCTCCACCAGCCTCCCCTGGTATACAGTGTATACGATGGTTCACATCCATAATTGGCACTTGAGCTAGGAAAAGCCATGTTGAGTACCCAGTAAAAGTCCATTCAATTTCAGGTTATAGTGTAACACCATAGGCCTTACATGCATCAATCATGGTGACTAGATCAATGACTGTCAAGAGTACAGTAAAACACGATTTATGCGTCACCCGGCGCTGCAGTGCAGTGGCTACATACGGAGGGTATGAGGCAATTGCGGAGCCCCCAGTCGTGCAGAGGCAAAATAATTCTCCTCACGGCGATGCCGTGCGTGTCCCAAATTTTGGAGGGCCATTGTTCCACGGAGCTCCGCATTGACATGATTGATTGATGGGAGGTGGTGGAGGGTACCTCCGCAAAAACTATTAGAAGACTAGAAGACACACTCCGCTCCGCGGAAGAACAAGGAGCTGCCAGATTGTCCATAGATCAGCGTTAAGAGTGATTGATAGATGCATGGTAACTAGTCATCAGTAGGAAGCCTAGCCATGCCTTTCAGCACATGTGAGAGGAGACTATATGATACACTAAAAGCATGTGTACTCTATCAGGGCCATCTATCATATGAGTGCATCCATTCAGGCACGCATCCATTATCCTGATGGCACTGGTAAAAACCCTAGGAAGTAGTGGACCACAACAGCAACACAACCCTGTTAGGAGAGAAGGTTGATGAAATGGTCAGCTCTTGATACGACCCTGTGTTGATGGGCCGGAATAGATGAGTGTCGTCCTCTGTCCAGCTCAATCACCTCAAGAAAAAAAATACCTTTTCCCTACTTAAAAGCTATTTATTGAGTTACAGTACAGGGGAAAGCGTCTGAGTCGAATAGGGAGGGCCAGAGTGACGGTGTGTGTTATGGTGAATTATGGATTTCTTTCCCCCTCGTATCCGTAATGTGATCCTCTGGAAAACAATGGAATAAGTGCGGGGCTGGAGGATGGTGTAGAACGGCGTGGTGCTCTCTTGACTACGCTTGTTGATGGACAGAGAGTGCCTTAATAAAACAGTTCTCCACTTTGCGCATCAAAACAGTGGAGCGAGGAGAGCACATAATCAATAACGACAACATGAGCAGGTAAGAAGTAAGAATGGTCTCTCTCTCTCTCTCTCTCTCTCTCTCTTCCTCTCTCTCTCTCTCTCTCTCTCTCCCTCCTTGTCTGGAAAGACCACACTACTTCTGGCAGTTAGGACTTAATCGTGCAGAGCCAAACAATGTGCCTCAGAATATTGCATGTACTGCTATAACTGTAAAGCTTGGGACCAAGATTAGTTACGACTTGACCCTAACTTGAACTTTCACTATGACCTCTCATAGACTTGACTGACATCTATTGAGGTCAGAGGTCATCCACTAGCCTACCTGCAGTGGATGAAGTCAGGGACAGGGTTGTGAACGCTGAAGGTGGCTGCGTCCAGGTCTCTACAGATCTCCACGTTGTCTCCAGCCATGAGACGAACCGCCGCCTTGTTCTCTTCGTCAAAGATCTGCCTCTGGAGTGAGGCACACAGCAGCAGCATGAAGTCATCTACAGGAGGGAGGTGAGGAGAGGAGAGGAGAGGAGAGGAGAGGTGAGGAGAGGAGAGGAGAGGAGAGGAGAGGAGAGGTTACTAGCAGTCAAGGACATACCATTTACTCTACTCATCCCTGACATAATCAAAGAATTATAGAATAAGAAAGAACAATATGACACATACAGACAAGGAACGTGGAGCTGGGTTGTGTGTGGAAATCAGGGAAATACAGCCACTTGATGACGGCGGAGCCCAATAGTGATTTAGGAAACCTCCAGGGATACTCTTTACAGGCCGCTGGTGGGATCCCGATGCATACAAAGTACTGGAAGGTGATCATGCAGGCCAGGAAGCAGCAGTACTTTGGCCAGATCTCAGCGATGGCTTTCCTCCTGCGGCGGTACATGACCGCTATTAGAGAGAAGGCATGCAGCATCGCATAGAAGTCCATACGCTGGCCGATCACATTGACCACCAACAAGAAGCATGTCTTGGTTGGATGTGAGGAGGCGTAAGGCAGAGGATAGCAGAGGAGAGAGAGAAAGAGAGAGAGAGAGAGAGAGAGAGAGAGAGAGAGAGAGAGAAAGAGATTGTCAGTATTGATATCATACATACAGTACAGAAAATACTAACAGCAGCTGAATTCTGAATGTGCTTGAATAAACTCATTTTTACATTTACATAAGTCAAGTACAGTATGGCATTGCATCTCATTCATACCTCCAATCCAAACTTGTAGAAGAAGTAGTTGATGTAGTACTTGGCACAGTTGACTATGCCGATGTCCAGGTGTTGGCGTGTGATGCCATGGAAGATGATCCTAGCATGGGGGGCGGTGAGCTTGTTCCTCAGACGGTAGTACTCCTGATGGCGGTAGATGGTCACCTCGAACGCCAATATGGCCAGCATCAACAGGTTGTTCTACAGACAGCAAAGAGGAACAGACAAAGAGGAAGTTTCAGTACTACATTTACAAAAAGATATGTCAATATTGTATTTTGGGGGGTCTTTGTTGAGACTATCGTTGGCTGTACTATTTGAGTGTATTTCTTCAGAAGTGGTCATTTGAGCTGGTATGGTCTCCTCACCCTCAGGTTTTCCAGCAGGGGGTTGAACTTCTTCAGGCCCACCCAGTTGGCTGGGTCTACAGGCTCCTTATAGAGCAGAGAGCTACTCATCTCCTTCCTCTGTCTCTCTGTGTAGTTCATAGACTGGGGAGGAAGCATAGGAATTAGCCCAAACCATCATATATTCGTACTGCAGGTATGGCCGACTAGGTATCTAATGAAGTATTTGTGAACATCTTTAGTCCTGGTTGAGGAGTAACTATTTACCATTGAGCAGTTCTTGGAGTATGACGGAGGGTTTATAGATTCTAGTTGATACAACATTTTACAGATAATGATGACACAAGTCCAGACTGTGCACACACTGGAGGCCAGTGGGCGGAACTGACTGAAGGGAAGAGCAAAGACCCAGGACGCCAGGAACACATAGTTGAACAGGGACACCTGTAAAAGGACAACAAATTAGTCTCCCAATGACTCTTTTTCAGCTGCAAAACAACAGTAGCAAGAATGTTTAGCCTCTGTGTTGTTTTCTCCATAGCAGATCAGAGGGAGACTCGCCATACGAGGGAGAGAGGAATTTGACGTTGACAATAATCACTAACACATCAGACTGTGTTACTGTCATGATGCTTCTCAGGAGTATCAGAAGAGGCTCTACCGTACCTCTTTGACAGACACCAGGATGATGTAAGAGGAGACAATCTTAATTATGTGGATCTCTAGGAGCCACCAGATGAAGAGCTGCAGCTTGTGGAAGTACTCCAGGAACTTGAGGAAGAGCACCGTCAGGCGATCCACCACCAGGTGCCACTTGTTCTTCACCTCTGAGACAGCGATAGGGACCAGACATTTATATAATGGACAGAATCTCTGTGAGAATAGTGTGATTGGATAGGGAGATCATTCTAGACAATATCAGACCCCGCTGTGGTTCATCCAGTAATGAACGTTTTTCATATTGTACAACCCTAAGTGACGCATTTCTGGGTCACCTTTTTCACTTTACATGACAATAGAATGTCCCCAGTACAGTACCTGAGCTCTGCTCTGAGGGAATCTCTGGTTCCGTTCCTACACTGCAGTGACGACTCTCCTCAGTACTGGACTGGTGGGGGTCTGGGGAGCCTTTCCGCTTCATCCTGTCCATCTCATCCATCACTACCACCAGGGCTTGCTCCTTCTCCTTCTCCTTCTCCTTCTCCTGCTCTTTCTCCTTCTCCTGCTCCTTCTCCTTCTTCTTCTCCTCCTCCTTCACCTTCTCCTCCACACTTGGCGTCCCTCCCTCTCCTGAGAAGGAGCTGAGCATGGTGATGTCTGCCAGACTCCCATCCTGGTGCACCAGTCTGAGAATGAGAGAGTGTGTTAAGTTCACACACGCGAGTGCACGCACAAGTGCATGTGTATGCACGCACACACAGACACACACGCACACGCACACGCACACACACACACGCATAAACACACACACACACAGCGCTGTCCTTGATCACTTATGGGCCATCAAGCAAATGCTAGGATGGGAATAGTCAGCCCTGTGCTCATTAACTTAGGGTAGCAGTGTGACATTGTATAGCATTATGATCAATAAGAAATTCACATTCTTTTAGCATTCTACAAAAGAGTTTCATCAGTTTGGCAAGGATCTTCTTCTTGCAATAGGTAAATAGGGAGGCATTCAAATAACTGTTAAACTCATCATCTCCCTCTCAGGCAGTGGAAGTGGGTCAGAGGTTAGAGGTCAAAGGGGTTGGCTTGCATGAAATGGCTGCATGTCAAGGCAAGCATTTCATGTCTCTGGGTCAGACTTACTTGCTCTGCTGAGGAATTTTTTCCTTGATGCTGATCATAATAATAAGTTACACAGGAGGAAGATCAACATGGATAGAGATAAGTTAGACTCACACTGTAGGTTGGTGCTCAAATGTTAGCAAATGCTGCTGGAGGTTGGGGAAAAGAGGGTTAGGGAAGGGAAGGTGTTTGATACCATTCCTCATTCCATTCCATGCATCACAATGAACCCGTCCTCACAATTCTACCTCCACCAGCCTCCCATGGTTTATATATCAAGAGGAAGTTGCTGGAAGGGAAAGGAGTCTCATACTCTGGACATGCTTGGTGGAGACAGTGGTCTGGTTAACAACAAAGAGGGGAATTTGAGTTGGGTGGGATGGGTGGGATGGGTGGGTTGGGTGGGTTGGGTGGGTGGGTTGGGTGGGTTGGGTGGGTTGGGTTGGGTGTCAGGGTGGGGGCTCCCTAGGTCAAATGGGTCATCCAAGAGGAGTCCAGACAGAAACCCGAAAATCAAGAATCGAAAAGATTAATATCAATCTCTAACATGACCTGACCTGTCACATAAGAAAATTATATAGCATAATGAACCGATGAAAAAAATCAGACAATTGCTGAGGCAAATCATTTCAGAATGTATCATTATTTACAAGTGGGGGTAGCAGGGACAGTGGCATTCATTTCAGTTGTTAGGTGGAGAAGTGACAGGGGAAGAGGTTTCAACCAGTGATGGGATGGTCATGGATGCCACAGAAAGCGAGCAGGTACCCACCTATTCATGATCAGATAGATACGACCATTGACTTTAGCATGGCTGTGTGAGGTGGGAATGGAGGATGACAGAGAGGAGAGATGAAAGACAGCAGCAGGTTAAAGAAGCAGAGCAGAGAAGATGGCAGAATGATTGGCAAAAAAGAAGATGAATGACCTATGAATGAATGATCTACTGCAGGGGCGCCCAATACGTCGATTACGATCGACCAGTCGATCGCAAGAGTAGTGCGGGTCGATCGCGTGACGTTAAAAAAATCACGTGGTATTAGGACGTGATTTTTTTTTTTACAACGGACATTTGTGCTTCAGCACGGTACGAGGCAATTGAGCCAGTGTGAGTGCGCCACTTGATTGACGTACAATGCGGCCAGTCTGAGATCGCTTCTCTTCTACGGGTCACGTGTCACCATGCATTCGCATGTATATATTTCGCAATATATATTTAGCATTTTTTTAATGTAAGTAGATCATTTTGACCTGGTCATTTTGAAAGTAGCTCGCAAGCCGAAAAAGTGTGGGCACCCCTCATCTACAGCAACATCAACAGCTTCCATGGACGAAACAATAAAGGTTCTTGCAACATAACATGGATGAATGAACAAAACAAAAGAAATGATAAGTGATCAGTGAGAGAATATGGATACTGGACACTGGATGCACACATTTCAAAGTGTTAATCAATTCCACCACTTTCGAGAGAGAGCGGACATCATGATCATCCAGAGAATTCTAGGGCACAAACTGTGTAAAGTAAAGATTTGGTGAGTCCATCAAATGCACAGTACCGTACATTGTCCCCCTATAGGAACATATTGTATGATCCACCAGTCAGCACAGCTCACCTGTAGATGCAGCTGTCCTGCTTGGTAGTCACAGCCTTGAGGTCAGTGAGCACCAGGAAGCGGTCGTGGAAGTAGTGAAGGTGCAGGATGCACACCAGCAGGAAGGAGGACGGGATGAAGATCCTGGTGAAGAGCATCGCCACGGAGAACTGCTCCAGACCCAGGTCCTTAAGCCTAGAGAGAGGGAGAGAATGATGGGATGGAGAGAGAGGATGGAGAGAGAGAGCGGGAGAGAGAGAGAGAGAGAGAGAGAGAGAGAAGAGGGCGGGGGGGGGCAAGATTAGAGACCGGACAGACACAGGCCTACAGTACATGTTATTGCATGTCATAACAGGTATTACATGGTTATTACCCGTAAAATAATGTATAGCCATTTATATTATATAAAAGTGTATGTAAGTGTAGAAGTGTAAGCCAATCAGAGGTTGGGATAGGGGCTCTGCTCACTTCTCTTCGCTCATGCCAGTCATGTTGGTCCAGAAGGGCAGGGAGGAGTCAAACTGGAAGGTGTAAACCAGGATGAGGACCAGCATGGTGTACATCACCACTGACATCCAGAAGTACTTCAGGATCCGCCTCCACCACTCATAGTGCACCTGGGTAAATATCAATGACAGCGTTACGTACTATAGATAGTATTGTTGTATGTCCTCCATAAAATAGGTTTTCATGTGATGACATAGGTTATAGTTCAACAATAACAAGACTCTGATGTCAGACATAATCAATGTTCTGCTATTGTAAGTGAACATCATACAATGTTGCACTCTGTGAAAGAGTGTGTGTGTGGGGAGAGGGGGAGGGGAGGGGGATCTGGGGAGAGTGCTGTGACTTATGGATATAAAACAGGCTTACACTGCAGATTATGTGGCTGTACTACATAAACTTTATGACACAGTTAAAGTGTCACTCTTCCTTATCTTTTGGAAATTGCATTTAAGCACTGGATAACATTACTGTCACCCCATGGAACACATGGAATTCTCTTTTCAGCATTTTAATGTGTGTGTGTGTGTGTGTGTGTGTGTGTGTGTGTGTGTGTGTGTGTGTGTGTGTGTGTGTGTGTGTGTGTGTGTGTGTGTGTGTGCTTCTGCTACCGAGTGCTTCTGCTATCTTACAATAGACTGTATGTGACCTTGGAACACTCCTAACCGTAGGCTGAGACATTGTAATAGTGGCTCACAACGCCGACGCCTCTTTCCCATGTTATCAGCAAGCAGATGCAAAACATGTTTACCCCTAGACCTATGACGTACGAGCATTGATATAAAGAACGGTCCTCTCCTCAGCCACGGCATCAGTCTCTGAATCCACACTGTCGGTGAAGGGATGCTGATCCAGCCGTAAACAACGGTGTTTAAACTTTGCATATGCATTAAAACTCTCAACTGAGACCAGACATTGTTTATTGTTGTTCACTGAAAGATTTCCACCACAGTGTGTGTGTGTGTGTGTGTGTGTGTGTGTGTGTGTGTGTGTGTGTGTGTGTGTATGTGTGTGTGTGTGTGTGTGTGTGTGTGTGTGTGTGTACTTCTGTATGTACCTGATATAGTGCCACACAGAAGAGGAAGAGCATCATGTAGATGATCTTGTACATGACGACGCGTCCCTCGAAGCTGACGAAGAAGAACATTCCTCCGCAGATGTAGATCCAGTATTTGACCAGCATGGCCATAACCAGATTGCCCAGGACCTGCATGATCTCCTTCTCCCCTCCATTCTCACTGTCTTCCTCTTCCTCTATAAACAATGTTACAAAAAACAGAGGGGAAATACTGAACAAATGGCCCATAATATACTGTAGGTGTCAGGGAAATAATTAGAATGAAATCAATGAATCTATATCACAATACCAATACATGGAAGGCAAAGCAGTAAAGTGGTTGATAAAAAACCAGTAAAGTGGTTGATATTCCTAGCTGGCTACAATATAACATCCTGACCCTTCTTCTTGTGGTCGTCCCTGTCCACATGGACGTCTGTGAGGGCTGCTGCCTCCTCCTGCAGTTTGTCCTGCCTCTCTGTCAGGGTTTGTCTCAGAAGCAGCCAGAAGCTCAGCAGACACAGGATCTACCGGACAGACACAACACATCTCAACACCCACACTGTGAACTCACAGAGAGAGTCATACTTCCCACTGTCCTACCCTTCCTAGTATCTAGTTCAAGGCGGCAGGAATGGCATCATTTTCACCTAAAAATTCATCCTACACTTAGAAAAAAGGGATCCTCATCTTCTCCTTGAAGGTGAATCCTTTGAAGAACCCTTTTTGGTTCTACGGCAGGTAGGAACTCTTTTCTAACCTTCTTTTCTACATCAGTTACATCTCCAGTGTTACTGTACCTTGGAGGCCAGCTCGCTGAAGGGCACATCCTTCTTGAGGAAGAGGCCGGGGACGGGATTCAGCAGCTCGAAGCTCCAGATGTACTGTAACCCCAGGAGCAGGTTGCCGTAGACGACCATGAAGGGCGAGGTAAGCATGGAGTACCGGCGTCTGTCCCTCACCATCCACAGCATACACGACCAGATCAGGAACACGAACGTCAGCCAGCTCACGTACGTGATGCTCCACGCCTGGATACAGTCAACACCAATACACACAGTTGGTTTGGAAATACAGTTACTGTAACTTCATTGGTACTGTTTGGAGAACATAGTGGTGTCATCAGATGAACTTTGTTTACACAATAAGGATTAATTTAGTACAGTGTTCTGTATATGCAACGTGTAGGGTCAATGCTATCTATGACAGTTTACTGTAGGAGATCAGATGACAGGGTCATAGGTCAGCAAAGTCAACAGGCCCACTCACCATCATGGCTATGAGAGCGCAGATGTAGCTCTGTTTCATGATGAACCTGAACACAGTGACTACAGAGCTGACTTTGCTGCTCTCCTCCTCCCCCTCCTCCTCTTCCTCCATCTCCCCCGCCTCCCCTGCCTCCTCCACCACTGTCTCCCCCTGGATCTGCCTCTGGGGAAGACTGACCTCATACGCACCGTCATCCTTCTTGTCTGTTGGGACAAACATTTGCATACTCAACAAGGTAGGCTTACAGTACTGCACATGCACCAATGGCAGTACCGTGCTGTATGCACAGCACATGATGGACAGGTAGCTATAAAACATGACGTCTGAATATCAATACACATTTCTGTGAGGAGACAAGGAGAGAGTGGATTAAACAACGTTATGATGCTCCGTTTAATTTAATCGGAAGTTTCCCAATAGGTATGTAAGTGGTGTTCCATGAGAGTATGTGTAATACTAACCTATAATATCATTGGGTTGATCCACTTTATACTGCGGGGTAGAGTACAGGTCCAGACAGACTGGTCCCTTTTCAGAGTTGAGGGTGGAGATGTAGTCGAAAGAGGTCCCATTTGAGGTCACTACGAACACCTGTGTGATTCAACATGACATATAACAAACAAGATCGGCTTTAGACTCAACACATGCTGTGCAGTCATTTTCGTCCACAGCTTCTGTCATTTGCATTCATTGAGTCATGCAGTGTAGAGTCAGTGCAGAGTCGGTGCAGAGTCGGTGCAGAGTCGGTGCAGAGTCGGTGCAGAGTCGGTGCAGAGTCAGTGCAGAGTCAGTGTAGAGTCAGTGTAGAGTCAGTGCAGAGTCAGTGTAGAGTCAGTGTAGAGTCAGTGCAGAGTCAGTGCAGAGTCAGTGCAGAGTCAGTGTAGAGTCAGTGTAGTGACAATAAGTTTTGGTATTTGTATCTGCACTACAGTCCAGCACCCACCTCGGATGTGCTGTAGCCATCCTGGGTGGAGAGAAGCTGGGAGGACAAAGAGCACAGAAGGCAAGGTGGGTTATTGATGAGCTCACTGAGTCAAAGGCCCTTCGGTTCTTTAAAGTCTCAGATAAGCAAGAACAAAGCCGAACAGCACTATTTTGTAAATCGAGTCCATCACTCACTTGGGTCTGCAATCCCTAAAAGCTTTTAAACCTCACGAGGGGGGGGTAGTGGAGACAGACTACGACGGACCATGTTATGAAATAAGACCAGAGGGTGTGTGTGTGTGTGTGTGTGTGTGTGTGTGTGTGTGTGTGTGTGTGTGTACTATTTACTCGACATTGTGTCCAATAAACAGTGATATTGCATCGCTGAACTAAGGACGACTGTTTTAAAACATATCTAATAATCAATAGTTTATAAAGCAGTAGTGACGCATTAAGGTCAAGCGTTTATGGCTTACATACATTTCTCTCCTCTGTTCTTTGGTGAGCTTTCCACCACAGCTGCCTCTTCTTGTCAGCTGAGTTACTCGTGCCGTTACCAACGACAACCTCCTCTTCCTCATTCACCTCAGCCTCCTCTTCCTCCTGGCAAAAAGACAAAAGGTCAGCTTAATAGAATTTGGCGAAAAACTAAGCGGACTTTGAGTCAGGATTTCTAATTCAATGAATTCCTCCAATGTGTTCTCAACGGGAAAAATGAACGTGCAAATGTCATCATAAAGTATATACTTGATTATTGATCACAATGTGGGACGAGGTCTCGCTCATTGTACGCCACAGATTTACGTTGTAATCATGTTTTATTATTAGCGTCTTCTAAAGTGTATGAGAAAAAAAAAACACCCATACACGAGATCAATAATGCATACAGCAGTCCAGCCCAAAGGTTTACAGGGAGGAATCGACCTCTATAAAACGCTAATCTATAACTCCATTACAGGAGAGAAGAGCTGAGCGTCAGCGTAGGGTGGAGTGAGAGAGAGAGGGGCTCTACCACCACCTCAGGCCGGAAGGCCTCCTTGGTGGTGGTAACTGGACTGCTACTTGCAACATCATTTCTCAGAGATCATATGTATCCAATCAATTCAAGTGCACTGTCATGGATCAATGTAAATCTATTTGGAATTTAGAACCACATCCGTTCTAGAATTTCGTTAGACCGTGTTCCTTCTATGTTCTTACCGTGTCGATAGGTTCCTGCAGCCACAGGCGGATCAGAGTGGCCAGGGTGTAGTACAGCACCAGAAGCATGATGGGATTGACGTAGTGGTGCCATTGGAGCTTGGGGTGGACTATGAGCTTCCAGGTGGAGGAGCAGTCGCTCTGGACGATGGGCGTGATGCCAAACAAACTGTGGATGAAGACAGGATGATGGAGATAGAATTATGGGAACAAAGTTCTAAACACAAAGGTTACAACAGACTTCAATTGGCTGTATACGATGGGGTACGATCGATGCAAGGATATTGCTGGCAAATGTTTTTGTTGAAAGTACAAGCCTCCAAGGGACGGATATTTAGAGCAAACAAATATTAGACTAACATTTGCGTGGAAATCTGCCTCAAGGTAAATACATAATGTAGAGCTCTAATTTAAAGCGCTGCAGTCCCTTTTTGGCCAGTTGTAGAATTTGAATTGAACAGGTCTGAATTCATCCGCTGACGCATTAAATGCATTAGACTATTCCCAACGAGCAGTACATTATATTATTTACTGTTAGAGACCTTGGGCTCTCCCAAACAAAGTATTGATCCGTCAAAGCCAGGATGGGCGCAGGGTGCAGACAAAAGCTTTGTGCAAATGCAGAGTCATACTCCCTGTGCAGTAGAGTTTTCTTCTAGTAGGCCTGACTGTGTATTAAAAGGTGACTGTGTGTTTAAAGGTGTATCTTGACATTATTGATATTGACGATGATTCATTGATATTATACACCGGAGGGAGGGGGGGGCTGGTGGAGGCAGAAATCGGAGGACGGCTCATTGTAATGCATGGAACGGAATGAGGAATGGCACACGTTTGATGCCATTCCTCATTCTATTCCATGCCTGCCCTCCTATTTCTACCTCCACCAGCCTCCACTGTTATATTCAGAAACTCCTGCAGGCTAAAAGCCGGTGTCCCACTGACATGCTCAGTCCTGTCATTTCTCAGTGTACAATCACAGTAGGCATTTTGGGAGTGTGTTTATGCCATGTGTAGGAGTCCCCCCCCCCCCCACCCACCCACGCCCCCCATGCTACAGTACTTCCTGTCTACGCTCTTCCTGCAGCTGGGAGGGAATGGCAGGTCACATGACCACAGTCTTCCATTGTGAGCTCAGCAGGCAGGAAGCGGAGTGGGAAGCCAGGGCTCTCAACACTCTCACTCAACACCAACACACAGCAAGGCCAGGCCACTGTCAACAAGCACGATTAGGGCACCTACTAGGAACAACCTATTGTCCAATAGGGACAACACGTATTTATGGACTAAGAGTTTCCTCCTGGCTTACTGAGGGGAGTATCTAGCGTAGGAAACATGTTGTAAAGGAGGTAGGGAGGCACGCAACAATAGGGCCATGGTTTTCCCACAGCACAAGGTAGCATGTGTGAGACAGGAATACCTCTGTGCAGTGGAAAGTCAACAAGTGCTCATTAGAAAAAAAGATATAATGAAAGCGGGCCTGGATCTGTTTTATCCTCGGATTAATCATCAGATATAACAATAACATCAAGCAAGAACGTGTCTAAACCCTATCGAAGACTCATTTTGTGTGATAAACATAAGAGGCAACCATTGTTATGGCTAATTCTCCCCAATCTATACTGGATACAGTTGACACAACAGCTATTATCCAAGGTGATCTTCTTTAAACAGAGGTAACTCAAACAAGAGATTGTTTTGTAATGAGCGTCAGGGTCAATAGCAGCACCTTAACCAAAGCTTGTTAACCGCTGGCTGATTGAGCGAAGTGAAAGCAGGGAAATTAGGTTCAGCCAAGGCGATGCTGGGCTATACATAGATATAATGGCACTGCTCCTGACACACTGCTAATGCTGCATGGACCTCCAGATTAAAGGCCATCAGATCAATACCCTCCAGATACACCAAGGGCAGGAACAACAGCCCGAGTGACATTGAGGAGCCATACATAGTCATGACAAATCATTGTTGTAGACAGTAGTTCAAAGTTACTGGTTCAAATTGCTTATACAGTACATGACAAATATCTCATATAAAACGGCCCATAATAATATTGCCTACATGATAAGACAATATTTATATTTATTTTATAATTATATTATATTTTATGATTATATTATATATCATTATAAATCACTGACCACAAGACAACAATTGAACTGACCACACACATGAGAAAAGGATCTACTGTACAGTTGTATAACCATAATTATATCAATGACCTATGTAAATGATAAAACCTCATTTTCATCATGTTTTTTCTTCATAAGTCGAAACTATTAAAAGAGATAGAAAAATGAATGGAAGCCTAGGTGTCCTGTTTTGGCAGAAAGTCAATTGTTTTGTCAGTGAAGGGTATAATCATTCTGTCAAAGCCTGAACAGTGAACCAGTGGAGAGCTATTCATCGCTGCATGTTGCAGATGTCCAACACATTGTTCTGTGTGGCACAGAGTAAGCCAGGCTAGACAGTGTGGTCTGTCCTTTCAAACCACTCACTGACACATACAGTATTGGCCGGGTGTGCAACAACATCAAATACCAAGTCTTACAGCTGAACCGCAACCCGCAACCTGCTGCCACACACAGTTCACGGTCTGGCCCCTCATGCATAATATATGGTGGGTTACAACATCGGTCACAGGATAAAACACATGAGCTGGCTCTTTCACAATAACGTGCATCATAGAATTGTTTATAGTGGATTTGGGGCCGTTTCTTGAGTGTTACAAAATACTGCTGTACAGTATGTATTGTAATGGTAAATGTAAATATGCCCCATGTCTACAGTCTATAGGCACACAGCAAACTCACAAAGATGGTACATATCCTCCAGTCAACAAAACTAGAGGAACAAAGGATCTGCCAACACACTTTGTTGAAAACCACAGCGTCGTATCTGACCTGATGTCACTGTTGTGTAATAATGTATCGTTAGACAAAACTGTCGCTGCACAATCCTGTTATAAAGTAGTTAACCTGATTAGTGGTTGAAGCCTGTCTGTGTTTTCTGACCTAATGTAGCTGTCCTGAGGGGGGATGGTCTCCTGGAAGAACTGGAACTGGTAGAGGTAGAGGATGATGAGATGACCCGCGCTGAAGATGGCCATGAGGACACACATGCAGCTGAAGATGAGGGTGTCGAAGGTCTGGCAGAAGGACCACCAGGTGCCCAGGCCCAGGAACACAAAGAAGTAGACGGATGAGGTCAGGGAGGGCAGCATGATGCCTGGAACCACACACACACACACACACACACACACACACACACACACACACACACACACACACGTGATTAAGGTATCATGGAAAGCAGAGAGACTTATAAGATGGGGACTATGACTGATAATGTCATGTAAAATCTTTTTTAATTAAAAAAAATTATTAAGCCGTGTTGTTTTACACTGAGTTGATATTCAACATGTGGAAAATGTTTGAAATCTAGAAGAACTAGAAGAAACTGAACTAAATAAGGATGTTAATGAACATTGAGAGAGTGTGTGATGATTACAGTTTGTGGAGGCTGATTCCACTTTCTCATTGAGAGACACTGACCTGTTAATCCTAGCAGTATAGTGACCACCACTTTCCCTGCAGTGGTAATCAGGTTGCCTATGACTTCCTTTACTTTAGATGCCACCCCTGCAATGCGGCGGAGGATCTTCATCTTGGTGCTCTCCTCCACCTCCTCTTCCTCCTCCTCCTCTTCCTCCAGCCCTTCATCCTCCTCCTCCTCCTCGTCATCCTCCTCCTCTGCCTCGTACCCTGCCTCAAAGTCCTCCTCAAACAGGTCGTCGTCATCGGGACTCAGCTTCTCCTCTTTCTCCTGGGAGAAGACCAATCAGAACACAGACGGTGCATAAACCAGTCAAACCAACCATTCATTCATTCTTTCAAGATTAAAACAATAGATTCTGAATGAATGTGAAAAAGAGGGGGGAGAACACACAGGAATGAAACTGGTAGGTTTATCGACAGAGCTGTCCATGGTGCTGAAACATCCTACAGTGTGATACTGTGCAGCCTCCCAGGTGATCGATATCTGTATAGCTCATTAACATTTGATGTGAATCACGAATGTTTCCAGAAGAATAGGCAGGAAGTCCACTTTCAGACTATGAGCCGGACATTGATGTTAATGTATATTTTACAATAGAAACGTACCATTCAAAGGCAATTTTAGGGTGCCACACACACTCTCGCTGAAGAGAGACATTTTTGAATCGACAAAAATGACTCAAGCTCAAACAGACACATTACTGTGAGGAAAGACAGAATACAATGGAGACCTGAGGTAATTCCCTGTGGAGGATCTGTGAGCTCTACCATCTGTGCCAGTCTGAGTGGCTGAGAATGAGTGTGGTTTTAATTAACACTAAGCCATAAAAAAGGGGGGACGCTCTGCCAGGAGAAGAGGGGCTGCATTCCAACTCATCACCATTCCAAAAAAACAACCCTCTCATGGGGAACTCTTTCCTAAAGTCATATTTTACTCTCTGTGATATTTATGAACCATGGGAGAGTTTGGAGCTGGAGATTGACCAATGGTGACGAGGGAGAGAGAGGGGGGGAGGGAGGCAGACAGAGAGAGAGAGAGGGAGAGAGAGAGAGAGAGAGAGAGAGAAGAGAAAGAGAACAGGAGAGAAAGAGAGAGAGAGAGAGAGAGGGAGAGAGAGGAGAGAAAGAGAACAGGAGAGAAAGAGAGAGAGAGAGAGGCAGAGACAGACACCCCCAGACAGACCCCCGCTCCTCAGTAACGCACTCCTTCAGACGGCAAGATTTAACTTTCATCAATATTTTACCAAGTAGAAGGTTGCTGTGATAGAATATTTTGTATGTGACGTGCATTATTTTCCATAGACTGACCTGTTCCTCTGATTCAAAGTCTGTGTTGTCCTGGGCCATATCCTCTGGAGGCCTCTTCTTCTGGACCAGACTGCGACAAAGCAGCCAGGTGGCCAGACCAGCCATGAACATGCCGATGTCAGGGATGAACACACGGATGCCATTCCCTGCATCGGCATCTATCACACTGGAGACAGGGAGGGAGAGAGGGAGGGAGAGAGGGAGGGATGGAGGGAGGAAGAAATAGAGGAAGAAAAGAGTTACAGTGCTGTTGCAGACAACGCCACCTCTGTCTGCAACCACAAATCTAAGGAAACAAATCCTTTCCAATTGTGTTCCTACAGTTTGCTCCCTATTCATTCTCTTCTAAACAACCTCTACTGGTAGTGGACACGGTTAAATATGCTCCATTCATGTAGATGATATACATATTTTACTAGTAGATGCTTGCCTCAGAATGAGAAATATACCTGTACAGACTCACTACTGGGCCAGTAACACAGACGCAGTAACAGCCAGGCTAATAATATAACTTGTTTTGTTAATAGCAACACCTGTTTAGTTGGATACATGAGAATCGGGAGTTTTCCGTTCACAAATGGCAAACATTTGTTGTATGCTTTGAACATGTGTTGTATGCTTCACTAGTTTATTTTATATGTAGTTCCACCCAGTTTAATGAAAGAAGACTTGCCCCGTATTAAATATTTCTCATTAAAAAGCATGTGAAAGTCCACCAAAACAACAGTGTAACAGCTTTGAGAAAATGTTGTATTTCTCAATGCAACAATGAATATGGAATTCTTCAAAACATGTTTGTTTCCCTGAAGACGGGATAATTCCATCATAATCTTTGTTTATCTGGCCGCCACACTAGAGAGGCATATGCTTTACTGTACACAAGAAACCTTTCCTTCTTTATGTTAAATTAACTTTTTTAAATGGGGTTTGGGGTATTTTATTAATTATTCAAATAAAAGTTTGCTCATAAATGCAATGAGTAACACGTAATTTTTAACAGACCTATTTTCATTAATTGGCTGAAATATTAAATTGTTTTATGGATTTTAATTAGATTAGGTCAACAAGTCCAAAGCTTTTGTAACATTGCTATTGGATTCAAAAAAGTGCAGCAGTACCCTCTACTTCAAACTTCACACATAAAATGAACTTAACACGCAGGAGGATAAACATGTATTTAATCAAGTTCACCAACAGTAGTGAGAGGTAATTGTTGCCAAGCTGCAGTTGTAGCAGGTCTGTAATGATTCCATCCATGTCTTAATGCTGCTGGAGGACAGGTTTTACAATGTGTAGTAAGAAGCATTAAGCAAAGCCGTTGGATTTGACATGAGATCAAAGGGAACCAAAATTGTCCTTGAAACGTGTAACAGATTTCGAAACCTTTAAATAGCCGGTTTAAAGGTCCAATCCAGTGTCTATTTCAGTTTTACTGCGATTTCATTGCATCCTGTTTCCTTTTTTGTTCATACTGAGCTTAATTAAATTGTTTACAATAAACAAAAGTTGTTGCAAAAGTTGTTGTCGCATAGGACGCAGAGTGAACGTTGAACAAATGTTTGGAGGGTGTTAATGAATGCCTGCCTTCAAAGGTTAGCAATAGCGGAACCCCATCCTGGTTTTGGCCTTGAGTGAATATTCTCCTCGTAAAAGTTAACAAGTTGAAAACCAAGTGCTAATCAAGACGATGGAAAACGCACATTCAGATAAATAGGGCTGGTTCTTGGCTCCTGTAGGCTGCTGAATCCAATCAAGTCGACTCGTTTCCATATGATGGGTCCTTTATTATTTTGAAGCTCTGTTCATCATGTTCAAAACTGGATGAAAGACTGAAAATACTCATGTGTCAGCCGGGCCAAGCCACAACTTTGATTTCGATTTTTCCTTTGCTAATAAATAAGAATATAAAAAAAATCCCAGCAGTGGTAAGAACTGTCTTCACTCTCTCAAACACAAAGGGGTGCTTTCTATTGAAATGATAAAAGTCTCTGCAATCAAAATATTTAGAACAACACACATTTCGGAATCCATTCAGATTTCGAGCGAACCAAGCCCTAAAAATCCAGGACAAGTTGTTCTCTTACTCTATGGTTCAGTGGTGCTCATCAACTGAGTTGGAATCCAAGCCCAGCACAATCAAAGCCTGTAAGGATGTCTACATAAGGCCGATGCTGTTCAAACCCCACACATATTCCTTAGATTCTGTCTCCATGCCTGGCTCAATAACTCACTTATCTATACGAGCCAGTGAGGAGGAGAAGGCGTCAGCCTATAGACACATAGAATATCTGACATGGATACACAGTGTGTTCTCCTGCTCTACACACAAACAGGTACATTGGAAGGGTAAAGTGTTTGTGGCTTTAGCTTCCTCCACTTATAGCACGATATCCATGCAAGGGCTTTTTGAGTACTGGAAAAAAGGACGTAGCTGAGTTTGGACATTCCCGTACTTAGGAAACCGCAGCTAACAAGATCAAGAGGAGGTGAGTAGACAGACACAAGCGGTAAAGGCTTTGAAAAATAGGGCCTGTCAACGGATTGTCAGACATAATCAGGTTTAGCATTCATCAAGGAAACCGCACGTTGAGAAGGACAGGTCAGGAGCATTTAGAAACATTGTCAGGTGAGTGGCTGCCACAGGCATAAGTGGTGTTTAATGTTATTGGCCCCACACTACTTGGGATATTTGGGAAGTATATGCAGGACGCAAACTTAATCCTGCAGAAACGCTCTGCAAGATCCTCTCCTTCATTAAGAAGCAGGAAGTTCTCATGGAGAAGTTTGTATTCCTGATCAGAGCTCCAGTATGAAGACCACATTAGGTGAAAGTAGGTCATGTTGATCTGGACTTGCTGTAACAAAGTGTGCACACACAAAAAAACATGTGAATCCTATCCTGTCAGTGTCATGAGGTGTTGTGCAAAGAAGTATTTTAGGAAAGAGGACATTATCAATCTCTGCAGGAAAGATCACTATCAGACTTATATGGCATACAAATGCTGACCTTGCTTTTATCAACCCATAGTCACCAGGCTGAAATTTATCACTTGGTGGAAATGGCAGAGCCTCTGAATTGCTCTACTGGGGGAGGCTTTTATGCTCAATTGAGCAAAATCCACAGTCATAGATTTTATGCTGCATGATAGCTGTGGGTGATATATACTCAGGGATATACTTCTTGTTTCAGAGACACTGCTTTGTAGTGCTCTCCTCAAACACATGTTATTTGCTGACTATGGCAATATACAAATAAAATATAGTTCTTTCATCACATTCCCAGTGGGTCAGAAGTTTACGTACACTTAGTTAGTATTTGGTACCATTGCCTTTAAATTGTTTAACTTGGGTCAAACGTTTTGGGTAGCCTTCCACAAGCTTCCCACAATAAGTTGATGGAATTTGGGCCCATTCCTTCTGACAGAACTTGAGTAACTCAGTGTAACTGAGTCAGGTTTGTCGGCCTCCTTGCTCCCACACGCAGTTCTGCCCACAAATCTTCTATAGGATTGAGGTCAGAGCTTTGTGATGGCCACTCCAATACTTTGACTTTGTTGTCCTTAAGCCATTTTGCCACAACTTTGGAAGTATGATTGGGGTCATTGTCCATTTGGAAGACCCATTTGCAACCAAGCTTTAACTTCCTGGCTGATGTCTTGAGATGTTGCTTCAATATATCCACATAATTTTCCTTCCTCATGATGCCATCTATTTTGTGAAGTGCACCAGTCCCTCCTGCAGCAAAGCACCCCCACAACATGATGCTGCCACCCCCATGCTTCACGGTTGAGATGGTGTTCTTCGGCTTGCAAGCCTCCCCCTTTTTCCTCCAAACATAACGATGGTCATTATGGCCAAACAATTACATTTTTGTTTCATCAGACCATAGGACATTTCTCCAAAAAGTAAGGTCTTTGTCCCCATGTGCAGTAGCAAACCGTAGTCTGGCTTTTTTATGGTGGTTTTGGAGCAGTGGCTTCTTCCTTGCTGAGCGGCCTTTCAGGTTATGTCGATATAGGACTCCTTTTACTGTGGATATAGACACTTTTGTACCCGTTTCCTCCAGCATCTTCACAAGGTCGTTTGCTGTTATTCTGGGATTGATTTGCACTTTTTGCCCCAAGGTACGTTCATCTCTAGGAGACAGAACGCATCTCCTTCCTGAGCAGTATGACGGCTGCATCGTGTTTATACTTGTGTACTATTGTTTGTACAGATGAACGTGGTACCTTCAGGCGTTTGGAAATTGCTCCTAAGGATGAACCAGACTTGTGGACGTCCACCATTTTTTTTCTGAGGTCTTGGCTGATTTCCTTTGATTTTCCCATGATGTCAAGCAAAGAAGCACTGAGATTGAATGTAGGTCTTAAAATACATCCACAGGTACACCTCCAATTGACTCAAATTATGTCAATTAGCCTATCAGAAGCTTCTAAAGCCATGACATCATTTTCTGGAATTTTCCAAGCTGTTTAAAGGCACAGTCAACTTAGTGTTTGTAAACTTCTGACCCACTGGAATTATGATATAGTGAATTATAAGTGAAATAATCTGTCTGTAAACAATTGTTGGAAAAATTACTTGTGTCATGCACAAAGTAGATGGCGTAACCGACTTGCCAAAACTATAGTTTGTTAACATGAAATCCGTGGAGTGGTTAAAAAATGAGTTTTAATGACTTCAACCTAAGTGTATGTAAACTTCTGACTTCAACTGTAGATATGGATTATGTGAGTGATCAAAATGTTAATGAAATGAGTCATTTCACATCAGTTATGTCATTGAAAAGACCATTCAAAAGCTTACCTCTCAAAGCCAATCTGTCTTATGGATTTCTCCCACATGGAACCTGGAGAGAAACAAACAAGTAACACATTCAATAATGCTGCAGAAGACATTATCAGTAGATTGAAATACTACAATACACTTGGGTACGCTTGAAATGTGTATGCATGCTAAAAGGATAAATCTGATAGCTTTTACAGATGGTACTTTAATAAAAGTAGAAGATAAACTAGAACAACAAACACAGTACAGGTAGGCTTTGCTTTTAGCCGCTTGCACCAGTTGAAGTGTTCCTGAACGTCATAGTAATGTTTAGAGAGACATTTCCAGGTATTCTATCCCCTCATGTACATAATTACCCCGGCTGATTGGGCCTTTGTTCCACTGCCAAGGAAAACATAACATCATTTTGTGACCTGAGAATCTAAACTAAAGACAAATCAATATGGCAGTGTGTTTTGTCAGTTTATTAGCCAAGCGATTAGGTGTTGAATTGCTCCGTTGGTGGAGGCTCTGCTCTGAGGTCCTTTGAAGAGGCTCAGACATGCTTCAAGGGCAGCTACGCTTGTCTAAACCAGCATAACTCCACACAAACATCTGAAAGCTGTTGGTCATGTTGACAACCTTACCTACCTCCCAAGCATACCTACTCAATTCAAGGTACTACATAATATTCAAATGCAATTGATGCAAATATTATACTGCAATATCAAACCAGAAAAGCAGCAAGCGCTCCACACAATAACAGAGCTTGGTTTAATTTGCTTTTATTCAAAGAAGAACGGTTTATGATTTGAGATACAAGAACACAATTGACACAGCAATCCGTTCCTTTCAATTTAAACTCTTACACTATATAAAATTATTGTTACGAAAAGAATGCTTGAATATACGGGGCAGTGAACAGTCAGCCTTGTGCAGGTTCTGTCACGAGGAAACAGAATCAATAGATCATCTATTTTGGTACTGTCCATCGGTGGCTCACTTTTGGAGTCAGGTCCAGGAATAGTTGTTAAGTCATAATATCGGTGTGCAGACCTGCAATCTATATTGTTCGGGGCAAACCAAGCCCATTCATTGGGAAATATGATTATACTGCTGGAAATTTCTGCAGAAATTAAATCAAGACCTTTGTAAAACATCACAGTAAAATAGAACAATGTATTGCAAAAGGAAATACAATAGTAAAAAGGAAATATACTGGGAAAGATGGGTTAACCTGTGGACATCTGAAGGTTGGAATTAAAATTAGAATAAGCAATTGATTAACCGATTCATTTATATATCGTATACAGGCAGTGATGGGAAATTATAAGTGTCTACTGTATATGCGTGTTTATGTGTATGTGTGTACTGTAAGTATTATATGTACCTTACCATGGAATGATAAATAGCTGTACAGTAAGTAGAAGTATAATTATTTTTTTCTTTTAATGTCCTCCAATTAGGGGAGTGTTGGGGTAGGGTAAAAAAATACAAAAATAAAATAAAAAAGGGACTAGAAATTACAAAAAAGCTATGTTATCTAACAGAACTTAAATTATATCTACTAATTTTAAAGCTGATCTACCCCTAGTTTGGTTTTGGCTTTTCAAACCAATAACCAAGTGTTCTTCTTGCTTGTTAGTGTTGAGATATCTGAAAAGACCCACATTGGGTTAAAGGTCACAGAGAATAATGTGTATAGGAATGTCTTCAAACAGAAAACTTCAAGTCACAACATCAGCAGCATAACAACCACAGGCAGAGGGAGAGTTATTTCAGGAATGTCCAAACATTTTAACACCTAACTTCACCCAGCCCAAACTGAGCCTACAGGTGCATGGGAAGCCCAGAGCTATATAATCCATCATGCATTTGGTATGTTAGTGGGAATCTCATCCATAGAATGTGATGAACAACTGAAAACATCACAAAGCATGTTGAGAGAGTTGCAGGAAGAGATGGTTGTGGGACATCAGATAAAACATAAAGTACCCTTTTCAGCTGAGACCAGTGATTTGCAGTGGAATATTATCTCTATTATCTGACTACAGTATATATCTGCCAAGGGAGAGGTATGTCATGCTGTATTTGGGGGGGAGATTTTTATGTGTCGCTGGGGAGACGCAGTTTTAGGAAATGTCAGCACAAAGCATTGAGGCCAGACCCAGAGCCAGGACCAGTTCAGCTAGTGAATAACCCATGACCCACAGTAGCTAGCTGAGTTGTTAGAATTGTGTGAATTGTTCCATTCATTCTCAACTCACTTTACTGCCCTAATGGCTTATTTGGCTCTGGCAAACACAGAACGAGAGGAAACGATGTGTATTATCTTACGATAAGATAACTGCTTCAGTGCAAAGGAGAGCTCCTTGTTTATATTTGGTTGCCAAAAGGAAAGGAGTGTCAAGGGGTTATATCAGATATGGGGTGAATAGTGTATTCTTAGAGTATAACAGTGCAACAAAGGGAGTGTCAGTCTAATGTAAGACTTCCTTAACATGACGTGCACCACAAATAGTTCAATACAAAATGTTTCTTCCAAAGAGGAACAGTTCGAGGAAATCTGTACCTTTCTGTGCTTAATGTCTAATGAAGTCTGTCATGAAACCTGGGAGCCAGAAGCTGTTATAAAACAATGTAGAGGGCTCATACATGATCCAGGTTTCACTGTTAAATGTTGCTAGATAATAAGAGAGGAAGCTATTCATAACTGCCATTATAACAGAGCTTCATGCTATCGTAAAACTGTAGAAAGGAACGGCTAATGGATATCCCTACACAGGATCCATTGTCATTTTATGGTTCACAGTATCGGGCATACATTTATTCTGAAAGGCGCCTACATTACCTATGGGACCTTCTGTGTTGTATAGCCTTTATCCCACTAATACTGCATATCTAGGAAGTAATAAAGAGTTACTTGAGCAAAAAGATAGTTACGTAAACATACTGTGCAGTATTTTTCAGTTTTCCCCAAAGTGATATGGTCACTCTTTTGTACCATTTCAGTAAGATGGATGGAGGTACCATTAAAATGCAGAAGTCATCAGAACACGGGATCAGAGTTTGTCCTGTCTAGACAAGTTTGGGTTTCATAGTTTGATACACAATTTCATGAGCAGTCCTGGGCCAGCTATTCACACCTTCCAACACCCCAGAAAGCTAATCTCTCAGTTTCTTTTCTTTTCGGCTGCAAAAATATTTTTATTTCTTTAATTCTCTGCAAAAACTGTGAGATCTCCAGTATGTCTACCTCTACCACTGTATGTGCAGTAAAGCATGTGAGGTGTCTATATTTACATTTTTCATTTACATTTATGGCATTTAGCAGACGCCTTTATCCAAAGCAACTTACAACAAATACATTCATCATGAGATCAAGTAATCAATGCTCAATGCTTTTTTTTTTTTTATTAACAGGAGAGAAACTTCACCCCCACTACTCTATATAGAGGCATTGGTCCATATAGACTTTTCTAGAAGACATTTCTACAAGACATGTTGCACCCCTACAGTATATTAGACGTGTCTAGTGATCCTGACTAAGCATGTCCTGACTAAGCTCTGCGTGTGGAAACTACCCCTCTGGTGACATAATGCACTTGCACCAACCCTGAATGCAGCAGGGTTAGAATCCACTCATGAATCTACACGTGCGATGAAAGGAGCAAAGTCGAAATGAAAGTGTGAACACAATCGATCATCATTAGACGGTGAGCAATCATATCAACACAGAAGAGATGACGCTTACACACCTACGCATACGTTCTTTAACCTTTTTGACCGTAGGAGCCATTTGCAATGTACTTAGGGAAAGGTACTGTCGCTCACTACCTCACGGCCCAACCAAGGAGAATATATCGAGGAACAAAATGTGTGAGTGAGAGATATTTAGCCACTCTTGAAGGAAAATGGGAATGTAAAAGAAAGTGCTTATCACTAAAAACCAATGAACGTGTTCCAGCCTTTCTCAGGGTCCTGTGTGTGCTGCACTCACAGTTAAAGCCTGGGTCGATGGAGTTCCCGGCCAGCAGGCTGTTGACGGTGATCTGATAGATGATGTGCAGCAGCAGGAAGGTCATACTGGTGAAGCAGAGGGACTTAAGCAGGCGCCCTGTGTGGCCTTGGGAGAGGAAACAACAATAAGGAGATTAGACCTCAACAACGTAACGAGGAAATGAAGGAATGCAGCCCTCACCGCCTCTGACTCACAGTCAAGCTGAATGAGGATGAGAGTAGATTGAGAAGCTCCCCCACACACGCACGCACACACACACACACACACACACACACAGCTGCAGCACACATGGGATTTTATTGTACACCTACAGGTATTTGGGATAATTTCAGGAGTTGTTATGGTGATAATGCATTACAGTAGGATTATAGGAAGAGGAAGTGAACATTCACAACCTCAGGGGACAAACACTTCACGATAATACCGCCATTTTGATATGTCGAAGTGAGAGAAACAGCAATAAGGGACAATCAGAGGGACTTATCTCCCCTACAATGAAAATAGTGGTTCCACACCAGCGTACTCTGGACACTGCTGTGTCTCACTGATGTTCAATGGTTCCTGATGGGGCAACAGCTCAGCCGTTCCAGTTCTTACTGTTTAGCCTCATTAAATGTAATGCATCCTCGTAGGGAACACTTAAGACTTTATTGTGGCACGGCACCATATCCCGGGCTGTGTGAGGCGCTACCACAGAGCGCTAGGTCATCATATGCTAACCTTATCAAATACTCCCCAACAACAGCCTCATGCCAGGCTTATTAAACGTTGAAGTGAAAACAATTTGTGCTAATTTCCCATAGTATTTCCCCTGACAGTCACAAGGAGGGAGAAGAATGCTTGTTAATGTTAGGCATGGGAGACCGTTAGCAAGCTTTGGGGTCCAAATGGGTCCTTAAGTTCTGGACAATGCGACCACTTTGGCTCTGTCCCCTTCTTTCCGCCCTATAATATCTCTGAAAAATGTAACTGTTGGAGTACCCTCTAACAAGGGGCACCTAAAGCAGCTTGAAAATGGCCCAAGAACTATTAAAAGGAACCAGACACAAGCAGATGTAAAAACTAAATAACATCTGTTATGCGGATTCCATTTTAAAAAGTCTGAATAATTACTTGCAGAAATTCGGATAAACCAATCAGTAAACCTGATAATCCAAGCCATAAAATCAGCTTGTGGAGTTATTGCGGCTGTGGTGATTTGGAAGGGGCTTGAATAGCCCATAAACAATAGAGTAGTTCTGGTCCATAAAGACATAGTTGTGCTGCCCTGTAACAGTGCTGTATCATCCTTGATGTTCCTAAGCCACCACCAAGAGAAAACACCTCAGAATGTATTCATGCTGGAGGCTTCAACACATGCTCTTTGCCATCAGGTGAGGAAGTACCGTAAATATGAAAGTTTAGCATATAGCGTGACTCAACAGGTTATATGAAATGTCAATTTTTTCCCTCAACATTCAGAGCTGCATTGTTGCGTGTTTTGGGCTATTGTGCTGGTATGGCTTTTATTGACGTTAACAGTGAATTAGACCTGATCAATTATTCATGCGCAGCATCTGGTTTAAATTACAATAAAAATGGCTATTTAACAGCCATATGCAATTGTATATGTTTTGTGTCCTTCCGAGACTTTGTCACTGAATGGAGAGCTTACTGGTAGTCACTGAACTTCAACAATTCAACTCATCAATTAATTTTTACAATTTCCTTTCACATAATGTACTCTAATTACCGTATTCCTATAATACCCCCTCCCTTGAGTTTGTAAATGACATTATGCCAATGACATTGCGCCAGTGTAGGCCTACAGCACGTGTGCGGGGGTACGTTGTGTGACCTCCACCCATCCTTTCTCTCTGTCAGAACCTCTGCTGGCTAAGATCCATTCCCTATAATACACAAGGGAGGCAAACAGACACATGTTCTGACTAGTTACTCACGGCAACCAAGAGAAAGTGAAAAGATCAAAAGATCACGCAACAGTACAGGTATGCCCTGTGGCCATTTACATGTATTCACTGCTTGTGTCCATTATTTCTCCATGGGTTTGTTGTTACAGACAAAACACACACAAAAGAGACTACTCGTTACTGTGAAGCCACTTCAGTGTAATTGTTTTGTCTGCTACTGCTACTGGGATCCATAAGGATGCTCAACTGAAAGCAGAACTTTTTTCTATGGGCAGGTGATGGAAGTGGGGGGCTTCTGGAGCACAACAAACACATTGAAATATTACTTTGCTTTATAGACACGTGAAATCACGGAATACTGACAACTGAAGGACTATACCGTTTCACTGAGCTGTGTGATACTGTGAAGTCAACTGCTGTCGTAACATACTGTACATTTTGCTTTACTAAGAAGGCTTCTCTCTTTAACTATTGATGAGGGTGTAAGTGGTCCACTCTAAAGACTCTCCTTTTTCCTCCTCCTCCTCCTCCTCCTCCCTCTCTCCTCTCTTCCTTTACTTCCTGACTGTTATTTCCACTGGAGACAGGCATCAGAGACACTGGCTCACTAGCTGCCTGGATGTTGTTCTTTGAACCAATATGGCTTTATGTATTATTAAACACTGTATGTGGTCTCCTAAAGAAACCACACGCAATTATGAGTGGTTTAGGTGGGGTCCTGTTTAGTATTTGTGGTGAACGGACGGTGTGGGGGGGGGTGGCTCTCCAGGCTCTCTTCACAACCACAACCCTACACTTGCCATCCACGGGGGACGCAGAGCTTTGTTGCCATTTACTGTAGGTTTATGTGAGCTTGTTGTTCCAAGATGGTGTTTTGCTGTTTGTTCTTAGATCTCATTACGCAACAACTGTGACATCTTGTCAGTTTGCCAATACAGAGGCCAAAACACCATTCAACTGAATCCTTACATATCCTTTTCTGTAAACCAAAGAGCTGAGTAGCTTTTACTTCAGATCTTAGTTAAATTAACAACCCTCTCTTCATTCGGGAAATTCAATTGAATAACTAATAGGCCACACATTTCTCTGTGGGACCTAACTGCAATGACAGATCATTGACACTGATAATATCTTACACCCGTGGCCAACCTAGCTGCAATAAGCTATCACTGACAATACTGTTCCTTCTGCCAAAGCTACGGGAAATCAACAATTTAATTAACCATTCACAATTCGAACAGAAGCCTCTCGGAGGGGGGGGGGGGGCGGGCGGGGGAGGCTTTTTTCTCAAAGTAATGGATACGTTCAGGCCATTGAATATGTGACAGAGTGAGTGTGGAGGCCTTACCCTGCATTGTTCTGCTCGTGGGTTCTGCGAAGAGGGGAATGAGCAGGAGGTAGATGAGGTAGATGAAGGACAGGCCATTGAACCTGAACAGACAAGCTGCAGAAACAAAGACACAAACATGGATTCATCAGTCAATCATTAAGAGAATGTAACTACATTTACTAACATAGCCGTCCACTGGTCTGTAGCTATCGGGTATGGCTCACACCAGTGGAGGCTGGCGGAGGTAGATATCGGAGGATGGGCTCGGTGTAATGCATGGAACGGAATGAGAAATGGTATCAAACACACGCGCTACCTCAAACACCTTCTACCTCCACCAGCCTCCCCTGGCTCACCCGCAGTACACAACGCAACACTAGATGAACATACTGTAAATAACACATTTCAGTACGGCAACAACATCCTCCAATAAAACATCGATGTGATCTATTGTACTCATAGACACATTGCCTTTTCGTTTGGTCTTGAAAAAGACAACCCACTTCGGGGTATAACGAACGATCGGAACAAATGTTAGCACCGCATAAAATCTGTTGAAGTTTTTAGCACCGTAGAACAATAGTTGGAGGGATGCGTTCTGGTGCTGATCCAAGGGAGAGGCATCGATGCGTTCTACTGCGGCTGGGGCACAGAGATCAAATTAAGATAGGCATGACAGAAGTATGACTTGTAAAGGCCTGATTGAAAGAGCCTGATTGGGCAGGGATAATTCATAGTGATGGAAAATCATAGTATTGATATTCATTAACCCATTTGTCAACCTAGTTAAATCATCACACTAGTTTTGCTTTAGGGTTAGGGTTAGGGTTAGTAACTATTGACCATTGACGTAACTGGTCCGTATTCGACACAGTATTGATGTTTGGTTTGAAATATAATAACCGCAGAATCTATTTGATAGACGCAATTAAGCCTGACAGTCTTTGAGTGGTGATATGTGTTGCGCAGGGAAACAATTATCTGACCAAGGTCTATAATATAATGTCAATAAAGAGCCACAAGCGTATTAGCTGTGGTCAACAACTGTGGTCAACAGTACAAGATTACAGTGCAAATTACCTGACCATATTTAATAGACTTGACCATATTTAACAGACTTGACCATATTAAATGAACAAGCAAGCATTTTTATCACTGATTCTTCTTCAGCTTTTTCAACTGTAAAAATGACCTAAGAGATCTCCCCAACTGTTTGGATCGAGTACGTAACCTTTTAGTTGTCCAACCTTTTGTACTGTAATAAACAGAGATGACTTTAGTCTTAGTGTGGGCCTATTGACTCTGTGTTTAGGTACTGATGCCTTCTGTCAGTGTGACCTCTCTCCTCTCATGACTCCATCTCTGCCACTACTACCCCCCCCCCCCCCCTCCACTACTACCCCCCCCCCCCCCTCCCCATCCAGGCTGTTTTCAGAGGGCTTTGAGATATGGTCTCTTGATGCAAGCTGTGACACTGAGTGTATTTTTAAGAGCTAATCATGACTAACAGATTGTTAATTGATGTATTGATCCATGTTCGGACAGAGAGGTAGACAGGCCTCAAACCATCAATATGTAGATGCAGAGCTATTACCAGTTGAATGACCCCCATCCTCAGGGTTACGTTGACCATCACATCATCACTAATTACCAAATTAAAAACATATTGGATCATAATACTTAAAAGATGCTGTCCTACAACAGACTAAACTCGATGATACCTTTTACCACTAAAGCATAATACTGTTTCCACGTAAATTGATGGTGTTTCATAACTTCTCAAAGTCTATACATGTTTGGGTAAATAGGCTATAGGGCAATACACAGTAAGTTCATGGAAATATGACCATAATATCAACATGGAGAGAGTTACAGAGAGTACATCCTGGTGAGCTGTCGAGGCCTCTGGCGTAGACTAAATGACTGATCCATTATGAGCGCCAAACAGCCTTGGACTGCTGAAAAAGTACAGTTAACTGCTGAAAATGATGCTGATATTTGTCTTAGCGCAGTCAATAGACCTATTCATAAACATTTGACTCCTCTTTTAAGTTTCCTTTGCGGGAAGACGAAGCCTAGCCTACGTTTCTGTACGCACTATGCTTACATAGACCAGTGTAAAAGGTCCAAGGCAGGCCATTAAGGAAACGTAAAAGAGGTGGCTGTTATCATCCCAGGTCTGTCCCCGTGTTTCCCCTATTACTCATTTTCATCATTCAGGGTGTTTCAGAGTCAGAGAAAGTGCTTCTGTATCAGGGGAGGCTGGTTTGAGGCAGAAATCGGAGGACGGGCCCATTTTAATGCATGGAATGGAATGAGGAATGGTGACACATCATACATGTATGTTTGATACATACCACTGTACCATTCCGCATTCTATTCCATGAATTACAATGAGCCCATCCACCGATCCAGTGTGCACTGTTCTGAATGTGGTTGTCCAGTAGTGTAATGCTGCTACCACCCAGCCAGCTGACCGCAGCCCGTCTGACCAGTGTGTCTCATGAGTCATCAACTGAGGATTTTTACACAAGGAATAAAGTTGAAAATAAATCGGCACGTTACTGTGAAGTCTCTTTTCTCTCACTCGTGAATCAAGTGAATCAGGTTTTGTCTCTGAGACAAAACCCATTATTATATAACACCCTTGTCATCCATACATGTACTAGTAATAAAAGATCAAACTGACACCTGTAAAAATCCTTGTTAAATTGTCCAAATCTGATTAAATAAGTCCTCAATACAAGTCAGGAACTAACAGAAAAGTCACACAAGTGAACTAACCTGACAGTAAATCTGGTGTCGAAAAGAGGTTAAAACGATTTAAAACCAGTCTAACAAAACATAACGATCATGATCCCAGATAAAGCGAAGCAGGGTCTGGTCTGACAAGGGGAGAGATAACAGCAGGAATGACGGCCCTCTAACCAGCATGATAGAATTACATGTGGCTTCATATATCACCACAAGCAAGAGATTTACTATTTTAATAAAATCGCAGAAAAGAAATCGCAGAAAAACAAAGCGCTAGAACCAAATGACACCCATATACCTGTAGTGCCTCAACTACAGACTATTGACCTCATAACCAAGCTGTGCATCTGCCCGTCAATTGGCACCTCCTGTGCCTCTGTGTGGTTTCATCTGCTGGGCAAACTGCTGCAGCCTGCCAGTAAGCCAGCCAGGCCAGCCAGACCAGTCAGTCAGTCAGCCACATTGCAGGGCTGCTGCCACACTGTACCTTGTTTGTGGTATATTCATTTGATATTAGGTACAAGATGAGGACACACCGACAATGTCCTCAAATTGATCTTAAACATCCCTATTAAAAAATATTCACATACATTCACACACATATTCACACACATTACATCAAACAGAGGTTGGAGATGATTGATATTGATGTCTAGCTAAGCCAGGGCTTCCACTAGACAGAGAGAGACAGGGAGAATCCTATATGTGTGGTAATGAGACTGTCACTGTGTACACACGGGCCACACGGGCCTGTGTTTTCTTCTCAATGGAGGTGCTGTCAGATGGCCAGCACGAAACAGTCAAGATGTGACGTCACCATGTGACTCTCGCTGCCTAACATGAACACACTGGAAAGAGAGATAGCAGGAAGCACTCACTATTTCAGACTCTCCGAGATTACAAAATCATAAACGCACATACTGCACACCTTTACTGAGAAAACATTTACTGAGACAGTCTCATCATTGAGGATACTGACAGTAATGGTTATAAGGAACTGAGATAGGCTACTGTATTGTTTTGGAGAGAAAGACTACAACGACACATCGCCTTTTCTCCAACCAACACAAGCAACAACATCCCATGACATCTACAGCCCAACTCTGTTTCCAACATCTGTAGCATCTTGACTGGCCAGAATTTCACTTAGTTTTCCCTCTTTTTCAGTGACTGTGAACTGTTCTCTGTGACTGACTGACTAACTGGCTTGTGCTCATTGGCACTTTGAAAAAACATAAAATATTAAAGTTATGTGTACGGTAACGGGAAGGCAATTCTTCTCCCCCTCACAACCGCATTATTAATTCATACTGTTAAAACGATTTTCCATGAATTAATGGAGACACGGCATGGCCTCACAATGGGCTTCTGGGGAAAAAACTGGACTCTGACTGTCAAGTGATGCATTATCATCATTCTAAGTGGAGCTTATCTAAAGAAAGCACCCCGGTGGTCCAGTCTTGTCTTACATGGTCACAGACACCAGTGGAACTTCATTAGCGCTTATGTGTTAATCCTTTTCAATTGTGGCCTAATACACACAGAGTCAATGAAGGTTGTATTCAAGGTGGAGCAGCACAACAAAACTCACCATTCACCTAGAGCAGCACAACAAGATTAAAAACTTAAAACCTAATTATGTATCAGTTAATCAATCTATTGTTGTTAGTATTTCCCTTGCGAGTGTCTCAATTCCTATGAACTAAGAATCCTCTAGATGTGTAATGCTTCCCTCACTTGCTTGCCAATATGAGCACAGCAAATGATGAAAGGTAAATACTGCAACAAAGGCTATACCCCAACACACACATTAGTCACAACTAATATAAAATAGTCAATATACTGTATAATTAAATCAATACATAGCTGACTCTCTTTACATATGCTACCAACCAGCAGTTATAATATAGGTTCCCAAAGGTTAGGTGTTATACTGTTATACTCAAAACTGAGTGTTGAAAGGTGAGAACGCTTTGATGTGCTTTAAACCTTCAAGGTGCCTTTGACTGAGCATCCACAACCTCTCAACCAGTTCACTCTGAGAAGCTGCATAAGCTTAACAAATCATACTTTGCATTAATCAAATTCCAAATTAATAAATAAAAATCAATCAATCAATAATTCAACAAATCACTGACTTCTCATTTGAAGGTACTTAGTGTACAATCTTTGCACAGCAAAACACATACACATTCAAAATGATGCATTATTATCTTTATGATAGAGGTATGCATCAACTAACTTCCAATACCTTGTAACAAATATTTTATTAACTTTACAAAATAAGTTTGAAGCACTTTAACTCCAACCTCAAGAAAGAATAAAAAGGCGCTCAGCACCATTGCACCAGATAATTGCGCGTGCCGTGTTGCGTAAAAGCGCAGTATTGAATCAGTGCAGTATACAACCCATCTTATGAGACTATAGGAAAGCGGGGAAAGAAATTCGTTTCAAGTTGGAGACTATTTCCAACCTGCTGAAATCAATTTTCAACTGCTATTTCAGTACAGGCCACATTGGAGCGGTCTGGCGACTGGAAAGGTTGCGTGTGACGCACACTCGGGCACCGCACAACTGGAAATGAAAACCATCTCTGTTCTTGTTATTTAATCTATTGATTTCAATCAATGATGACATGGTTATTACAAAATCAAACCGACTGCATATTTCTGTTGTTATTTGTCAAACAAGAATTCCAAACACAACCCCCGTCCAACTGTATGAGATAACAACATGTTCCCCATTTCCCTAATCATCTAATTAAAAGTGTAACAGTTACCATTCAAGTGTAACATTTCAATGAAGAACATTTGTGTTAGGCTATGTACTTCATATGGTCTAAACCAATTTTGAATATGATCTGAAACATTTTTTAGACTGTCTTCAGATTTACCTAATTTGGCGCGTCGCATGAAACAACGCTGCATGAAAGGCGACAATTTACCTGCTGCTAAACATACTGGAAGGAGCAATCTGAAGATCAATCCACACACCACCTCGGACGCCATCGCTTTGGGTAGCCTGTATTGGAGCCAGGTAAACGGAGAGATGGGGATAGTCTCATGCACGGGTATCTGACATCCCTTTTAGAATAGTCAGGTCCTGCTCTCAAATCCCAGATAGTACGGCATTATGCAGGTGCGTTTGGAGTCTTCCAAACACACGGTCCGCGCGGCCACATTAGTCTACCGGTGTTCTTGACAACCTGTCAAAGTCGAACTATTCCAAATAATGGTATTATTTCCAAACTTCAACACGAAAGCAATTGCACTGGTTGGGACAACCAATACCATTCTTTAAAAGCAACTATTCAAGTTATTGTACAACAATTTCTTATCTTCATGATGACATGGTGAGCTTGTATCGCAGCAACTGTCCAACAGACCCAGGTGCGTGCAGGAGTGAGACTGGAACGGCGCGAGCAAAGCGGTCAACAAGTTATCCAGTCCTGAAGCTGACTTTTTACGCAAAAAAAAAAAAATGCGTACACGCGAGAATGGAATACCACGGATAACAAAACCAGAACTGTAAAGTTCATTTAATAATGTAACTCTAGATATAAATACATTTTCACCGGTCCCAGGCTTTGACGCATTGGCGAGTTTTGGCTTTCTGACTTCTGGTTTGACTGTAGGACCACCCTGAGATTGACAGTTTATACAGCCATTCAGAGGTCTTCAGCGGGCAAATGGTACGTCATCTTCGATAATTGGGAGCTAGAGGTGGGACACTTACCATAATGATTGATGAGTGCAAACATCAACAAGCCATTAGGCGTACGTTGTCTCAGTTATGCACTATATAGGCATACTATATACAGCAAGCCTATGCTTGATAATACATATAAACATACTCAAGTCGATTATATTGTATGTTTATTACAGCCTTTTAGGCGTCCATGATATATTGCAATAATTTACTTTTTTGTCATCGCTGGTCGTTGGAGAGGAATTGTATAGCCACAGCGACACCCATCGAATGCTGTGTAGTGTGCGCGCCAGCGCATAGGAATAGATTCAAGACAGATTTGATTAAGACAAAATTAATTTGATATACTGTATTTTAAACTGAATAAGTAAAGAATAAAGTATGAAGAAGATTATAAAGAATTGATTATAAAGACACATTGCATTATAACCAATAGTATCACTATCTCTTTGAATAGCCTATTATTTTTCATCGTCTCATGACATTTATATTTCTATATCAATAGATGCATTGTTTTAATCTCAGTAGATTCAGTCATCTCCACCACCACCCAAAACTCATATTGGATTACTTTACTTTTTATTTTTAAAGAAAGTTGTTCCACTGTTATATGAAGTGGATTAAAGGAATTACATGATGTTTTTTATTTAATATGTGAAAGTTGTTCACTGCAGAAATGGTATAAAACAGTAGGATCAAACAGTACGATCCTCAAACATCTGTCATGGATGAAGCAAATGGTTTACTTTTAAAATGCCATAGATATAAGTCTCCATTAATTCATCCCCTCCAGGACCCATGAATAGAGAAACAACAAACAAATTTACGACCATAGAATTAATATGGAGCTTGACCTCATATGTACTTGTAGTCTGTAGTCAAGCAGTCTGTAGTTTACTCTTGGGGTAGAGATGTACGGCCAAATCCAAACTCTGTTGTGCTGCATTAATGTTAAAATGAAAATAAAATAAATCATAAATAATTGGCATGCATCGATATGTTTAATGACTTTTACTGACAAATAAATGATACATCTGATGTTTCCTCTCATGTACATTAGGCCATTGCTGAGAGGAAAACAAGAGGTACACAGAGCTAAATGATCATCCCTGTAACTAGACATGAAGAATTAACAAACCACTTAACTCACAACAAACAAATCATATGTACAGTCATCCTAAATAATTGGTAGTGAGTATGATATTAGATGTTCTTATATGAACGTAAACAACTTACTGGGGTTTCCATCTGGACTGTTTATTGAGATCAAAACCACTCTCACAGCCAAGCATATAAAAAGTGGAGTTTCCATTTCTCACAAGCCAAAATCTGGAGTTTTAATGGAACACACAGGATGGACAATCTGAGCTCAGACAGACAGACAGACAGACAGACAGACAGACAGACAGACAGACAGACAGACAGCTGCTGCTGCTGCTGTGGTCCTCAGTTGTCCAGTGAGCTACGAGTCACCATGGTGCCTGAGTAGCATCCAGCTAATCAATACAGCACTGCACAAAATGTCAGCCATTGATTTGTTTCTATAGTTTGAAGATAAGACCTTAAAGTTCCAATCCCTCAGATAGGTAACCATTTGTCTTTGATCAATTATTTATCAATTCCTTGAGAGGGAGTTATTGATAAGTTCCTGAACCAAATGGACAGTGCAGTTTTAAGCACTCAGTCCAGGGTTGGGGATATTCGGGACGTCTCAGGCCCCACCTCCACCTCTATCTCCTTCTCCTTCACGACCACATCGAAATTATAGGGATCATCCTTGAAATGCATCTCCATCCTTATCCTATGTGTTGTATCATTCGTAATCCTTTTTCTAAAACACACTCTAGCGATGAAGTCATAAGAAGCCAAATGAGGTCTTCAAATGCTTTATAACACTGCTCTAAATGTAGCCTCGATTTCCAGTCTTCCACTCATGTTGTTCTGATAGACTTCAAGCTCCATGTAGTTATTAGGGGGAGTTACAGTGCATGCTTGATTTAACCTGGTTTATCTAACCCATATATCTCTCTGTGCCATCAAGGTTTTATGGTTTGCATTTCTCTGACAACCTAAAAAATCGGATGAATCATGATATTACTGGGCACAAAAAACGATTTATATTGGCCTTCAGACCTCTAAAACAGCATAAAATATATATATATATTTTTTTTAATATGTCTTTAGGGCATTTCTGCTTTTATTGGGACAGAGACAGTAGAGCTTGACAGGAAGGATGGGAGAGAGAGGAGGGATGACATGCAAGATATGTCGAGGGTCGGAATCGAACCAGGAACCTTGCGATTACGTGGTATGCGCATTAGCGTGCTACGCCACTAAGTGCCCCCAACATAAAATATATTTAAATGCTTTAACAGTCGAGTCTGTAGGAAATGTGTGTTGGGAACATGTCTGTTGACCACACATATCTGTTTTTGACCAGAAAACACAAAGGGAGCCACAGCTGCCAATAGAATTACCACTTATATTGATGCATAGAAAATGATGCATTGATCTTATGTGAAACCCACACCATGTGTTCAAAAGTAACATGGAAGCCGTTTCATGCACTTTGTGGCCCTATATGTTTAAGTGGGCTTTTTAGCGGCTTTCCTCAGTGGTTGTGAGCTGACTTGACACCTCTGGTGTTCAGTAAGAATGGTGTTCAGTAAGAATGGTGTTCAGTAAGAATGCACATACAGAAAGACAGACCTCAACTTTTAACCCCAAAATAAATCTATTTCTACAACCCAAAAATGTCTTTATATAAGGGGGATGAAATATGATTTGACTTAGGTCATATTTACATAGGTCATCTAAACTGTTTTACAGTACACAGCACAAACAATGATCCATCTTTATATAGCCTACAGTCACTTGCAGACCACTTTTGGCTTGCAGTCTGGCTGGCTTTAAGATACAGTGCTGCTCTTAACTTATTTTATCATAAATCGAAAATGGATTGCCGGATGATGCAGTACAGTGTTTATTTGTACAATAATTCAGCATCATGGCATTATCTAATATAACACTACCTGTCTAAGCATCTTATTGGCGATGGGGCTGCTCATCCAGGATGTTTACTTAATCACAAAGTACTGCTAATTCAAGCAGCTTCTCTTATATTACCTCCTGGTGAGTAACATCACATCACATCCTAAAACATTTAGTGTGTACAGATGTACCTTGGGATGGGTAGGCCCATAAAGCCATATGCATTATTGAGGGCTGTTTCCTCCTAACACAGGCAATAGTTAAAGCTTTTACCACAGTGATGATGACCCCAGGGGCCAGGGGCTAACAGCACTTCACCCCTCTGACCCACACCACAGCTTCTATGATAGTACATCACAAAACAAAATGGTACTGTATGCTTCATGTACAGGTGAGATCGACTTACTTATGTGTACTGTGCTGCCACTTTCTGTTTAATAGGAGAAATCTGTATTTTGCGTAATATACACCTTGAGGTACACATAATCATAATGTGGACAACAACTCTTGCCTGCTCATCCTCTCTTACAGTTAAGGACCAACATATCATGTGAAACAATGGACCAAATCTGAAGATGGATGTTGCAATAAGGCTAATGACCATAGAGTGATGTGTATAATGTTCCTGTAGTGCTTATTAGCTACCTAATGCAAGCTTAATTGAATTACATTTTTGTTCATTTATAGACTCAGCAATGTGCTTCCTCAAGCTAAATCAACCCTTAAGTTGAGTCTCCCATCTACCTTGGCCATAAGAGCTGTATATTACCCAGGAAGGACAATCACAGTACAATTACCAGGTACATTGGTTACCCAAGCAATGTAACATTTAGGGAGTGTGTAGTGTATTACGTAGTTAATGAGATCTATTATGTAATTCAAAACTTTTCTGCTGACTGTTCAAAATATGTGCTGTTCAATGATCATCAAATTGATCCATTGAAGTGGAGTGCATTTTGGGGCTTTATGTGTTGGGCATATTAATGCAGTATATGGAGAAGAACACAGTCAAGCTGAACAGTGTTCCCTGCTGGCATAGAAATAAAGTACCACTCAATGTTCAATTATTTGTTGCAAACTTTTCAGGTCATTAATACCTCGACTCATTTAAATTAAACCGTCAGTAGTCCGTATGATACAATCTGCAATGTTATTACAATTATAGTTGTCGTACTGTGGGCCTCCCCGTATTAACCATACACTTCTATTTGGCATATGCCTCCTTAGCGCAGTAGGTAGCGCGTCAGTCTCATAATCTGAAGGTCGTGAGTTCGATCCTCACAGGGGGCACGATATTTTCGAAACTCTGAAAAGGCAGAAACAAAAACTCAATGGTGAATTAAGTGCTTCAAAGTTAGGGTTTGGTACGTAGGCCCATGTTTCAAGCCGCATTAGCCAGTCTGCAGCTCACCAATTTCAATGTACCTTCTCTGTTTTATACTTGCAAGCAATGGTTAGCCCCCAAACCCCTGCACGATCACTCCGCTCTTCCACCTCAGATGCCCGCCTGGCATCGCCACCTCTACGTGGATGCAGCGGCCGCGCCACTCGGTCATGGCTTTTCACTGTCCTGGCGCCCCGCTGGTGCAATGATCTTCCCCCCACTGTCAGGACTGCAGTCACTACCGATCTTCCGCCGTAGATTGAAAACCCATCTCTTCAGGTTACATCTTAACTAAGACCTCTTCACGCCCACTACCCTCCCTGTACTAACCCCAACCCCAACCCTTGAGACCTCTTCACCCCCACTTCCCCCCTGTACAAGTTCTCTCCTGTTAATAAATAATAATAAAACCATTTAAAAAATTGGCTTCTGGCACTACGACTGCCAATGGCCCCTGGTGTGAGCATTGATTACTTTGTCTTATGATGACTGTTGGATAGATGATTCACTTACTTAAACAAATGCATTTGTTGTAAGTCGCTTTGAATAAAGGCGTCTGCTAAATGCCATAAATGGAAATGTGAATGGAAATGGTATATTACTGGGCGTAGCATTCACTTGCCTTGACGCTAGATGGCACCCTATGCATTTGCAGGTCAGTAGGGTGCGCATTAAAATATCAAGGAAGAGTTCAAGCAACATGGCGTCGTTGGAAATGTTTTTGTTGTCACTTTTGTCATATACTTTATTAATTTTGGAGGCAGCGGAGAGCAATGTCATGAGAACACTGTCCGAGTCATGCTACAAACCAATCAGGGACAATAGACCAACATATGTAAAGTAAGCTGTCCTCGATAATATTAGCTGTTATTACAGGTCAATAAAGTACTAAGTTCTGTAATCAAGCTGCTTATTCTTTGTTAGTTTTGTCTGTTTGCTTTTTTCTGGTAGATGTTTGTTGCATGCGTTGATCTTGGTCAGAAGTTGACATCTGGAACCTGAAACATTTCCAGTGGAATGTGCATTAAATGTCATATACCCCAATATAACTGAGATATTTTCGGCAGACCAATATTAGAGTGACACAAACCCATTTTCATTCATCAGGACATATCCCAGGCCTCACGAGTATGTGAACGTCTCGGACCTCCCGTCAACGTGGGACTGGAGAAACATCGATGGCAAAAATTATGTGAGCAGCACGCGCAACCAACACATTCCTCAGTACTGCGGGTCGTGCTGGGCCATGGGAGCGACCAGTGCCCTCGCAGGTAAACATCTTCCCCAAACTAGCAAGTGGATCACATTTGTATACATTTGAGACAATCCCCAAGTGCGTATTTCAAGGGATCAGACACAGTTAGAAATGACTAACTGCTGTCGTGATGCATTTTTACAGTAGACTATGTATCAGTCTGTCATCAATAGGCCAGCACATTAATGACAGACTACTGATGTGCATCATATATGTTTTAACGATTGTTTTTCATTTTAGACCGCATTAACATCAAACGTAAAGGAGCCTGGCCGTCTGCCTACCTATCTGTCCAGAATGTGATTGACTGTGGAGGGGCAGGATCCTGCTATGGGGGAGATCATCTGGGAGTCTATTCCTATGCACATAGGAAAGGCATCCCGGATGAAACCTGCAACAACTACCAGGCCAAAAATCAAAGTGATAAAGAATTGATGTTTTCATCTCATTATTCTATAGCCACAAAAATATTACAAATCTGTTTATTTATTTATTTTGGTAAACATTGTCTACAGTTGCACTCCGATGCAGGCTGATGATACTAGTGAGATAATCATTCGTTATTACATTATTTTCATTATGGAATAGTTAACACCTTTGTCTCAAATTTGACTAAAACATAATAAGCTAAACCTTGTGCTTGGTAACCTGCAGAGTGTGAGCTGTTCAACCAATGCGGCACATGCACCTTCTTTAAGGCATGTGATGTTGTGCAGAACTACACCCGCTGGAAGGTGGGAGACTATGGAGAGGTGTCAGGCCGGGACAAGATGAAAGCTGAGATTTACACCAATGGGCCCATCAGGCAAGTATTCTCCCTTTCAAAACTGTGAAGAAATCACTGCATTCCTAATTTGAGAACAGTGAGAACAATTATTTACCACATTTAGAAAAGTATCTTGCAATATTATCTGCAGTGCAGTTGTCTCACAATTATACAACATTCTATTATCACATTCGTAGTCAGGCGTAAACATTTCAAGTGTTGTGACTGACTTTCTCTCTAGTGTTCACTAATGTTCTCTAGTGTTTACCATTTTGATAAATGAATGTCTCCCGTTTTCGCATTGCTTGTCTCTTAGCTGTGGGGTAATGGCTACAAAAGGCTTGGAGGCGTATGCTGGAGGGCTCTTTGCAGAGTTCCACCCCCTCTCTCTTATGAACCACATCATTTCGGTGGCTGGTTGGGGCGTGACTGAGGACGGCGCAGAGTACTGGGTCGTCAGGAACTCCTGGGGAGAGCCTTGGGTTCGTCTCTCATGTTTGTTTCTTCCACCGTAACACTACAGTTTGACACTACTCATATAATAAAGACCACATCTTTTTGTTTGTTTTGTATTTGCAGGGAGAATATGGATGGGCGAGAATTGTCACAAGTGCCTATAAAGGAGGAAAAGGCAACTGGTACAACCTGGCCATTGAGAAAAGCTGTGCCTATGCAGACCCTATTGTGTAGAAGAAAGAGGAGTCATCTTATCAAAGGACCCTGATTGATGGGTCATTCTGGACATTTCTTAGAATGTTACTACTTGATGAGATGCATCACTCAAACAGTTTCCCAGTTCAGTCAGGACACTTACGTTGATTTAATGTTGTTTAATGAAATGGTAGTACATTAGGTTTGGCGTAATTGGATGGCTCTGCTCTGTATAGCTCCCCGGCTGACGTTTAACAACTTAAAATACAATATAAGGCAGGGAGCCCATAAGTTCTCAAACCCCCCCTAGGTAGGTTAAATACAGAGCAACCAAGCGGGTGAAGGCTGGGGCGGTAGGTGGGATGACCAGTAAGTATAACTCATAGCCAGTGGTGTACACTATTTAACCATGGTGGAGTGTTGCATAACTCGGCTCTTTCAAGCCTAATCCAATGAACATGTTATGTGTTTTGCATAAGTGAGATCAGCTGTCCATCAACTGACACGGTGTTCGATTTAAAGTGTCCTGCCTGAACTTACGTAAACTTCATTTATGTTATCAACTGGTTATGGTGTCAAATTGTATGAAATGCAGATTTTGCACATTATGAGAATGAATGAATCACTTCCACATAATTTCCTTGCACTTATAAGGATACCAGATCCTATCTCTGATGCATTTGCGAAATGCTTTCAATTTCCTTGTTACAACTTTCTTGTTACAACTTTCTTGTTACCTTCAGGTCTGTTGACTGGAACGTTGGTGTCTTTTTACATAAATGTTTAGTAGCAAGAAAGCCAGTGTGCTCAAGGTTTTTCCATTTTCTAAGTTTATTTACTCACTCTGAGCACCTGGAGCAAATGAAGCACCTTGTTACTGTAATAAGGAATGATTATCTCATGAGCACACAGCATTTTAGTGCAAATGTAGACAATGTTTTCCGATAAATAAATAGCAATAAATAGCATAACAGATTCATAATATTCTCGTGGCTGTAGAATAATAATATCAAAAGTGATATGAATGAAGGGTAATTTCTGCCAGTACTAACAAATTGTACTGTACTGTAGCTTCAGTAATAGCACAATAATAGTAGCAAACATGTAATAATATTCTGATTGTCTACACTTCAGTATTTGTTCTTGACATGCTAGTCCCTGTTGAGCCATGACAAAGGATACCGTAGAATTTACGAGAGAATTGAAAGAGGGCAAAGTAATCCAACAACATGCATAACTTTAAAACACAGTATTTGCGTTAACTGTGCTGTGGTGTGGTACTGTACTATTCATTGCGAACAAACTGGTTAGGCAGGTAACTGCCTTAAATCTGTTTCATCACTGCTCTTAAACCATTAGGAATAATCTCATTACATACAGTCCTCCTTAGTTTATCTAGGTCAAGACTCACCATGAGCAGAGTCCTGCTGGTCAAATCCCCTCATTCAATCTACTCACTAGGAGATGTCTAATCTCTGCATGTCATAAACTCAGGAATTCGATGCCGGAATTCGATGCTATTAGCTAATTAATCTAATTTCTTATCTGGTTTTCTGATTTAGTGTAGGCCTACTCCATCTCACATGAAAAATGTAAAATTATGAATTTATGAATAGTTCCCTGTAAAAGCTATTGTATTATATTCTATTATATGCACCTGTACATTCAATCTGTCATTAAATCAGTTCCCCTGATTCAATTCCTCCATGTAAGGTGGACAACAAACTCCAGCTAGAAATGGTTTGGTTGGTGGGGTGGAGGATGAATGGTTGGTTGGTTGGTTGGTTGGTTGGATGGATGGTTGAATTGATAGATAGTAAGATAGGTAGATCTAGAGATAGATAGATGAGAGAAGGTTAGATAGATGATGGAAAGATGGATTTATTGTTTTAATGTTCTATTTTGTATAGTGTTTTTTTGTTGCTATTTTGTTAATATTTTGCTTTTTGTAATTTTTTCTGTTAATATTTTGCTTATATAGATATTGCTGTTTTTTATGTCCCATGCACTAACCTCACCAAGTCAATTACCTGTATGTGCAAATAAAATAATTCTGATTCTGATTCTGATTCTGATTCTGATGACATAGGGTTCGATAGATATATAGATGGATTGATAGATAGATTAGCTGGGTAGTTGAAAGAAAGTCAGATAGTAGGATGGACCAATGGATAAAAGATGGTCAGAGGGTAGCATATGCGGATAGTACGTTGTCTCAGTACTTGTCTCAGTACTCTGTGCAATGACAATAAAGTTGAATCAAATCTAATCTAATCTGAGAGCAGGTTAGGATAACAGATAGATAGACAGGTAGATAGATATCGACTGAACATCCACCATGTTAACAGATGAGAGTTTTTGGAGTTACAAAAAGCATATCAAGGTTCATATTTTTTTGTTTTTGGCACATTTTACAGTTGAATTGGTGTTACTAGCTTAAAAGGTGTAAGAGCGGCAGTGGTTCAAAAATGTCATATTTTGGTTTCCATAGACTCTATGTTAAAAAGTGCACTTTCAAGTTTGTATAATTTAAAAGTTGAATAGGTACCAAAACCAAAAGTCTAAATCATAGAAACGCGAGTCATACCTCTCTGCACGGTGTACAGTTGCATTGATGTGACTATCTTAAAAAATTGTAGGAGTAGGTTTAAGCAAGCCTACTAATAATCAGATAAGAATCTCCATCAGTTCTCTCCTCTCTCCGGAAGTGGTAACAAGGTACCCTAAAGCCGCCCCCCCCCCCCCCCCCTAACCAACTGTGAATGCGTGAGGGACTCATTGCGAAATCCTGTCTTTCTGGCCCGTGTGACAACAGCGCTGTCAACAGCTCGGAGATAAGGCTGTCGTATCATTGAATTAAGAGAGACAGAGAGAAACATAATGTATTGCAGGCCTATTTGTCGATGCTGTTGTTGATAATGCAAAGAGTGTCACCCCGACATTCTGATATTTAGGTTTGAAAAACGAAAATATGCCTAATGAATCGCTCCATCATCAGTGCGCCAGTGCAGGGCATCTCAAAATCCAGATATGCCGGATTTGAGCGCCAAATGGAGCGCTGTCATTGTTCTGTTTGGAGTGGTATGCAGCGTTTTCATATTCTGTGAGTATCTTATCTATTACCCCGCGATATCCAAGTGTGCTTGGCCAAAGATAGATCATGCGCGGGGAGAAAGCGACGACGGCCAGCCAGCTGCTTCAACTCTCCGCGCAATGGTGCTGTCGGACACGCATCTCCTCGGCGCGATAGGGGGGCACTGGTTTGACAAACTGCGAAGGTAATGTTTTTTTTTCTCATTACTGAGTACGTTTTTAAACAATAGCTTATTTAAAAGCGATTCAGGGTTAGCAGACTGTGTGCGCTTCGCATCAAATGAAAACATCATTTTCAAGGAGACGTCCCCTCATCCACGCTGTATCTAAGCAGATTTGCTCAGTTGTCAACAATAACACTGGCAGTGTGTTGTTTTGATGGAAGACTGACATTTCTCCTGTACCACACAGGGAATGGCAGATGGAGAGGGCTTTCCAGACTGCACTATCGTTGCTACGGCCGGAGATGGTGTTCATACTGGGGGATGTCTTTGATGAGGGAAAGTGGAGCTCTCCAAAGGTAGGCTCCCAAACATGGCCACAGTTGCCCCAGTGTCTGATTCTGGTTACGAAAAATCACTTAATGCTGCCTTTCTTATTCATGCAACAGGACTGGGAGGATGATGTGCGTCGTTTCCATCGAATGTTCAGACACTCAAGAGACACCGAACTGATAGTCCTGGTTGGAAACCATGACATTGGCTTTCACTATGAGTATGTTTGTCCCAATCCCAATATTACTGACTATAAATTCTGAGTGTGAAATATGATTTTCAATTAATTATCATACGGATAAGAATAAGAAGGATAATCATTTTTTAATCTTAAAAAATAAAACCTTAAGGACCATAAGATCCCAAAATACAGACAGCACCATGTTGTTGGACTGGACTGTGTGGACTTCACACAGAACTGACTTGCTTCTTTCTCTCTCCTGTGGAAGAATGGACTGGTTCAAGTTACAGCGCTTTGAGAAGGTTTTCAATGCCACCTCTACCAGGATTGTCACCAAGAAAGGAGTCAAGTAAGTAAGGTGACATTCAAGTTGTGTGTACTGTGTTCCTCTCTGCTTTCTATGTGTTCAACCATGGGAATGTGCAGGATTCCTCTACAATAATAAAAAAAAAAGAAATAAGAAGAATTTTAGGTCATAGTATGGTCGATCATCATTATTATTATTATTATTATTATTATTATTATTATTATTATTATTATTATTATACTACTACTACTAATAATAATAATAATAAAGGTCCCTGCTATGTAACTACCCTCCCTCAGTGCCAAGTCAAATGAGTGTATTGTATCCAGTGTAGGTTAGTTACCCATGTGTGGGTTAGTTGTGGAAGGAGACGTTACTAAAATGTCTTGGTGGGTTTTCTGTGTGTGTTTCCCTATAGCTTCCTGTTGGTGAACAGCGTGGCCTTGCATGGAGATGGATGTCCCATATGCCAGGCGGTGGAGAAGGAGCTGTTCCAACTGTCCCGAGATCTCAACTGCTCTCTTCAGGTACCTGTCCGACTCCTCACACTTGCACTCAGACTTTGCCCTGTGTTATGATCAGTGTCGTATATTAACCCATGGTATGGCTGTTGTGCCTCTTCTGTTGACAGGATATACAGTCCAGCATTATAAAAGAATACTGTAGAGACACACAAAGCTATCCTCCCTCCCTGCCCATCATCTTGCAGGTGGGATCCTCAAATGCACAGGCCCCAACTGACCACACAATAATTTGGCATTGAGAGACTTGAACATTAAAACGATGCTCCTCCTGTGCACCTTTCCTCTCAGCATTACCCTCTGTACCGTGTGAGTGACGCCGGCTGTACAGGCCGGGATGCTGCTCCTCCAGCAGAGCGCCATCTACTGTTCAGAGAAAAGTATGACGTGCTGTCTCAAGAGGCCTCCCAGAGGGTATGTATTGTATAAGCTACCCTGCTGTAGGGTTGGGGGGAGGGGGGGGGTTGATGTGAAAAAACAGCATCCAGGAGGGCACTTTGTGAGTGGCAGGGTAAAAGGGCAGGGTTTTTGCCCCCTTTCACCACCACCGTTCATGTCCCTGCTGTACAGTGATGAGTCACTTCACTTCATCCATTCACCTTTCAAGAAAAGCGGGCCTATTGTGTCTGTTTTGACTGGCTTGGCAGAAGCATCAAAGCATTAGCAGTGGTTTGTGTAGAGCCACAGTAAGTCCTATCTAAAGTGGTTAGATTGGATCACAGGTGTCATGTGCAGTAACTCTTTCCTTCTCACAGCTCCTGCGGTGGTTTAAGCCCCGCCTCATTCTCAGTGGCCACACCCACAGCGGATGTGAAGTTCTCCATGACAACAAGTACCCAGAGATCAGTGTGCCATCCTTCAGCTGGAGAAACCGCAACAACCCCAGCTTCATCCTGGTAAAATCATTGTATCTGCATATTCTTCTGTTTGACATTGTAGTGGATATTCTTGTGTTGACCATTCTAATCATGCGTGTTGAATCATCTGTATAGTCCACTTACCATGAGTGGTGGTCAGAAATTGTCATCTTATGAATGGGTCATGGCCTCCTAGTTTGCCATTCACAGCCTTGGTTCACTGATCTATCTACCTTCGTACTTTCCTCTCTCTCCTCCAGGGTTCATTCTCCCCAGGCAGCTATGCCCTGTCTAAGTGTTTCCTCCCAGAGGAGAGCACGGTCATCGCCCTGTACTGTTCAGCTGGTGCCAGCCTGCTGCTGCTCCTCCTGGCCCACTGTCTGTGGATGAGGGGCCTGCTGCAGCAGTGCGTCAGCAGCCTCTGCCTACTGAGGAAGCACAAGACCCTCTGACATACCGCGCCAGGGCTGCGTTCAGGAGAATCCAACGTTATAAATGTTACAGATTGAAATGTCTTGTATGGAAACGACATGTCTTCAGAGTAATTCCCTGTTGTAGTATAACAGAGGAGCATGTCTGTTCTGTGTGATGTACTTCTATCTGAATGTTCTAGAACGTTGCACTCCACTGAATGCAATCCTGGCTGACCGCAGTCAATATCTCACCGTGTACAGATTGAGCGTTCCTGATTCAAAGAAGAATACGTGTTGTTCTATAATATGGGCCAAAACAACTTTGTGTATTATTGTTATGATGGTGAAAATATGTTGTTCTACTTCGAAATGAGCCAATTTTATATTGTTGTACACCCTTCTCTTCTTCCTATAACTGGCAGGTATCTGGTTACGGCTGCTAAATTCAATGTTTAATACATGTATCCCATGTACCTCTCTCCACTTATATTCTATAGCCCGATACAAGCACAAATCTATAGATTCAATGTATCTGGTTAAGGCTGCCAAATTCAAGTTTAATACATGCATCAGATGTTCCTCTGGTCTTCACTTATACTCTTATACAAGCACAAATCTATAGATTCACATTATTACCAGTATTTGTTGCCAATTATAGGTAGTTTTATGTCTTAAAAATGTTTGATACTGTAGGAGACACATCTTGAAATGGTTGTAGTTTCCAGATGGTACTAATGTTACTATGAAGTTATCGATGAAGCACAATAAGGCTTTAATAGCTTTACATGCACTTGTTTTGGAAGACTGGAATTTCTCTCTTTTCTGACACTTTGTCAGAAAGAAAAGTTTTGTCGAGTAGAAAAGTTTTTAAAATGATGTTGATTTTATGTGCCAAATGTATATAATTCCTGATGTACAGAATAAAGCAAAAATATGTTCAAACAATGGAGTCAGTGACGCTGTAGTGATGTTTGCCTATGCAGAGACATATTTACCTAGTGATAACACTTTCTTTTACAGTACGGTACCTTGAGATCTCTTACTGTTAATAACCAGATAAGAACCAAGTAATGGCCATAACCATTCACTAATACGGAAAATAATGAGAATTTGTGTGTAGAGGGTAATTGGAGGTTATAAGTTACTTCCACTGAAATTGCATATTTCCTGAAAAAGAGACTGCAACCGCTATGGCATCAGAGCAACATGACCAGGTCATTATTGTCAACATTTCCCTCCTTCGGCTAGTGAGATGCAGTTTCCATAGATACGTCATTGTGATGAGAATATACAAAGAAATATATAATATAATAATAATATATAATATAATAATAATAATATATAATATACGTAGAAACACGCACGCAGGTCAACACCGGGATGGAAATAAAGCCAAGTCCTCTAATGTGCCTCTTTATTTAAAGAAAATAAAAATGTCATTTCATCATCCTCCCCGGCCAGACACGGGTTCACACCTCCGGTCAGCTCTCTCTCTGTTGGGGATAGACGTGTACTGTAGAAGAGAAGGCTGATGCTGTTTGTACAAGGAGAAGAGCTTGTCTTGTTGGGTGCTGCTCACACATTCATAGTGCCTGTGCCATTGGGTATGGCTCCAAAGGACCAAAGAATTACTAATATTGCACACTCTCATTTATTCATCTCCATTCTAAACATGCTTACCTATGTGTGTATGCATACATATTTACCGTATACATACATAGGTATGTATACACCTAGGCACACACATAATTAAACATGTATAATTGTACATATATATTTATATAGACCTATAAATTTACATGTACATACATTTATAGAAGATTACACACAACGCACGCTCAACTCTCATACACACACACAATGCGTCTGTGAGTCTATGTTTGTTTTATGTACACATGCGCGGGCGCGCGCGCACACACACGCGCACACACACACACACACACACACACACACACACACACACACACACACACACACACACACACACACACACACACACACACACACACACACACACACACACACACACACGCACAGGCACACACAGGCACACACACACACACACAGGCACACACATGTACAGATCTCAGACATACTTCATATCGAAAAAAGTTGGTTCCTATTAAAACAACACCAGGTTGCAATTTTGGACACTTTCAATGGATTTCCAATGTTTTTAAAGCTGTGAAATTCAAAATAAAAAGGAGGAAAAACAAACAAAAAAAAAGGCATGGCGCTGCAACATCTGGTCTTCACTGCAGGTAAGTGGTTAATTTGCATAATGTATACAGGTTTTTAGGATTTTTTCCCTATTTTTTATTTTTTACTAAACAGCATTTCCTTTTTTTATAAACCAGAAAAAACTAAACTCTACAGAGAAAGTCCCTACCCGCAGTCTTCTTCTGCTGATAGAGGTTGACATCAAGCTGTACAGCGCAGTCAAAAACATACTTACATCTCAGCTCATTTACAGGTACAGCCATAATCAAGGCACAAAGATCTACAAGTAGATTTGTTTTTCTTTCAATAAAGTTGTACAAAATAATATTACATTTTACAGTCTGTACAGGATAAATCAACCTTGCACAGTCTGTACAAGTTAAGAAACAAAACAAAAAATAATAATAATAATAATAGGACTAAATTTGCTCTCCCGTCCCTCCCCAAGAAGATGTCTAAGCTAAAAGGATGGTTGTTTGTGTGAACAGACAGGTCCGAGTAATGAGTGTGGTGGCTTCTCCTCCTTGGACATGTTAGGCAGACAGCAGCGGCAGGGCTAAGGTGCAGAGAGCTCAGTCCTGTTCCTTCATTCGTTGGTTCCATCGTTCTGTTGTTTTCCTGGCTGCTGCTCCCCCCCCCCCCCTCTCTCTCCCTCCCTCTCTCTCTCTCCCTCTCTCTCTCCCTCCCTCTCTCTCTCTCTCTCTCTCTCACTCCCTGCTCCATGTCTGTGTCTCTGAGCCACACCAAGCAGGAGGTCAGGGGTCACGGTACCCCCCCCCCCCCCCCCCCTCAGTCGACCTGCAACTCGGAACACTAAAATTGTGACAGAGTAATAAATATTGTGATGCTACATTGTGTGTATACTTCCTCCAAAAAGGTATTAAGTAACCTGATGCAAAGTGCATTATCTCTTCTTCTTCTTCTTCTTCTCCTCCTCCTCCTCTTCTTCTTCTTCTTCTTCCTCCTCCCTCTCTCTCTCTCCATCCGTTTATCAAGCTTTCTGTCATGTTGGAGAGAAGAAGCAGAGGGACCGCTCTGATGGAGGAGGGGTGGGGGGGGGGGGGTCAGGGGGTGATGCCAGCTCCGACTGGCAAGTGACACACACACACACACACACACTCTCTCTCGCATACACACACACACATTGCCTCTACACTGAGGTCCTGTCTGTGCTTCTCACACACTAACACACCCGCCAAGCCAGTCTAGGTCCAATGACAGCCATCGACAAAAAAAAAAAAGGACAAAAAGAAAAAAATAAGGAGGTAGCCAAAGGCTTAGTGGAATGACAAAAAATCAAGCATTCGAAAAACAGGAAGGATAAAAATGTTTTAAAAAAAGCAACACGCACAACTTTGTTCCCCAACCTTCCTTACATCTGTGAAATGGGGATAAATCGGTCTGCCCAAAAAAGAAAAAAAAAAAAGAAAAAAAAAAAAAGGAGGAAGAGGATTTGACACACTTCAGTAGTACTTCATAGTCCCCAGCAGGGGGGGCTTGGGTTCGGTTGGGTTTGTTTTTGGGTCGAGGATGCAGAATGGTTGAAAAAACACAGAAGGCCGATGGTCAGGTTTGTCCCATCACAAGAGTTCGTACTGCCGCAGGTGCATTCTCTGGATGATGTCCCGGCAGTCATTAAACACCCGGCGGATGTTCTCTGTGTCCACGGCGCAGGTGAAGTGGGGGTAGCAGTAGTGTCTGCCGTCGCCACTCGCAGTGCTGATCCGCTGTGGTAGGGGAGATGGAGGGAGGGAGGGAGGGAGGGAGGGAGGGATGGGGAGAGAAGGGGAGAGTGAAAGAGAGAGAGGAGGAACAAGTGTGTTAGCCTTGGCTACATGAGGGTCCCCCAACTGGTCCAAGTCCAAAAAAAAACAAAAAACAGCTTCAGCAAAATTCCAAAGTGACTTATCTGTTGACTATGAGTACTAATTCATAGTACTAATTACTAATTAAAGTACTAATTAAAATGGTATGTTATAAATAAGCTAAACATGAATAAACTAACCATTCGCATTTAAACGTCAATCATATTTGACGTTTAAACAGCCCAAATCTATAGTCATGATAAATACTTACAAGAAACTCATCTCGGATGAAAAACTTAGCTCTCGTCACTTTTGGGTCTTCACCAGGTTCAGGAGTTGCTGGTAAAAAGAACAGAACAGAAAGGCATCAGATTGAACTGTCAGGGCTGTCAGAGTAACAATGGTACAACACGGTCTTCCAAACCACTGCAGTAGTGGTGTAGGCCGTGCCTCTAGTGGGCTTCTTAATGCCCCATTAACTCTGACTGTAACACAGTACCAGTGGAGGCTGGTGGAGGTAGAAATCGGAGGACAGGCTCATTGTAATGCATGGATTAATGTGATACCTGTCCCTCCTTCCATTCAGGCATTGAAAGCATTACAATGAGCCCCGTCCTCCGATTTCGACCTCCACCAGCCTCCCCTTCACAGTGCTGGACGGGGTAAATGCCTGTGGTACGTTACGTTACGTTACGGCTGTGTACCTTCATTTGGTATAGTGTAGCGAGCATATTCAGGGAAGTAGTCTTCTATTTTGGATTTTCCAGCTAATACTTTCTCAGCCAACATGTCCTGCTTGTTGAGGAATAATATGACTGATATAGTGCGTAACCATCTGGAAGACAAACAAACAAACAAACAAACACACCATTAGAAAAAACATGAAGCTCATAAAGCAGATTTGACTGTCACTAAGCCAGGGGAGGCTGGTCGAGGTAGAAATCGGAGGACAGGCTCATTGTAATGCATGGAATGGAATGAGGAATACCATGCGTTACAATGTGCCCGTCTTTCCGATTTCTGCCTCCACCAGCCTCCCCAAACTCCTGAAGTGGACTAGACTGTTACTGGGAGAACACACCGATCCAGTGTGAAGGACCTACAGTGTGTAAAGCTGTTGACGTACCTGTTATTCCAAATACTGCGGAAGAGATCCAAGGCTTCTCGTAGCCGGTTGGTGTTATTGTCTTCCCTTATTACCATGTTGTAGCTGCTGCTCGCAACCACGAAGATGATAGCAGTGACATCTATCAGAGAATGAGAGGAAAGCGCTTTGAACACACACACACACACACACACACACACACACACACACACTCACACACACACACACACACACACACACACACACACACACACACACACACAGACACCACCTCTTACAGGAAAGTGGCAGTGAATACAGAGCTTTACACACGTTCACACACACACACACACACACACACACACACACACACACACACACACACACACAGACACCACCTCTTACAGGAAAGTGGCAGTGAATACAGAGCTTTACACACGTTCACACACACACACACATACACACACACACACACACACACACACACACATACGTTCACACTCTCACACACACACACACAGACACACACACACACACACACACACGCAAACACAAAAGCACATCCCAACTCACCATTAAAGCACTGGATCCATTTTCTCCTCTCGTCTCTCTGGCCTCCAACATCAAACATACTGAGGAAGAGGAGACAGAATATTAGGTCACACAAAAACATCATGTAACACTGGCTGTGATGACAATGGCTCCCTCCTGTGGACATATAGGGAAACGAGCTCCGGCAGCAAACGGCCAAGTATGTCTACAAGCACAAGAGCCAGTCATATAACATGTATTATATACCTTTTGATCTCTTATTTATTAATGCATGCTTATTCATATAAATCCTTTAGTCAGTTAGTTAGTGTAACACAAATCAAATACTACAAAAATCCACGTAAACACTTCCATCTATGATTTTCTGAGTATGAGGGTGTACCATCAATATCATCATCATCATCATCATCATCATCATCATCACCTGACAAGAAAGAGAGACTTACTGAAAGTTGACCTTGTCTACTTGGAATCTCGTCTCAAAAATCCCTGAAGTTAACACTCTGCAGCGTAGCAAGTCCTACGAAGGGAGGTCAAAGGGCATGTCACGTGTCTGATTCAATGAAAGCAAAGCGTACAGAAAACATTGAAACATAAAAAAAAAAAAATAAGGGACATAGACATAGAGCCTTGGGCTACCTGATCTGTCGGGGTATAGTCGCTCTGTCTGACCGAGTCAATTCTGTCCAGGAAACTGCAAGGGAAATACACGGAAAACGTATTACTTGTCATTCAGTGAAACAGTGAAAGAAGAGGGTTCGTATCAATCAGCTGGGAAAATCCTGTTACCCAGGGGGCCGATACCAGAGAGAGGCCTATGATCACTGTCTCAGCCAGCTCGAGGAAAAATCAAGATGCCATGTTCCAAGCAAGCTGTCCCTTTGAATTATCTGGGAGGTTAGAAGTGTACAATAAAATGCCAAGATTTAGTATTATACTGAAACAAGCTCCACTATTGTGTATAGTTCCACAACATAGAATCCTCTTCAGTACATTACACTATCAGACGCCATGTCTGATTCTAGCGTCATGGTGGTTTGGGTGCAACGTCAGTACAGCATTTGACCACTAGAGGGCAGGTCCGCTCAGGCTGAGCTATTTTTGTCTGTCTCTTGTTGGAGCGATTACATAAGGCGGTTATTGTGGAGGTTAGATGGCTTGCTGTTGCTGATGCCTCTCCACTACGGAGAGAGCGTGTGCAGGCTAGGAAGCAAGGCTGGGCTGTGCTTCCCTCCACTCTCCTCTCCTCTCCTCTCCTCTCCTGCAGCACAGCAGGATGACCCAGGCAAGGCCCAGGACTGAGGACAGAGAGGAGGCCTGCCTGGCCTGCACCATGATATACACACCAACCAGGCCCCAGGCCAGACACACTCCACACACACACACAACATATACAGTACGTAGGCTACATTAATAATAAGACATGTACATTAGCTAGGTACATATTCACTGACATTCTGCTTTCAAGCCATAGGGCCAGCGCTGCTGTTCCTCCCATTTCCAGTGATATAGCAACAGAATGTTTGAGGGCTTGGCTCAAAGGAATCATCTTATCTGTTTGGCAAGACATGCATATGCATATATCTATCTATCTATCTATCTATCTATCTATCTATCTATCTATCTATATACATACATACATACATACATACATACATACATACATACATACATACAGGCCACAAACAGAAAAAAGAAAACAAATTCAAATGAAACCAGGCAATTTTTCCAGTTGTGAACGGTCTGTGGCTTTAACGATCAATCTCAAAACCCTGCATAGGCTTACATGTGTGTGTGCCACACTTGCTAAACCCATAGTACAGCCTCCAATATTAATAACCATTAATAACCTCTGCCTTGTTGTGACAAATGGCTACAGGACAGTAGGCCAGAGATAGAGAAGACTTGGTTTGAGTGATGTTCTTGTAGTATATCCTGATGCTGAGGACCCACACGATGTGCATGCTTTTGATCCAGCCCAGTACCCAGTAACCACAAAATCAGTGGATCGTCAAGCCCTCAATTGATTGAGTCTGATGTGTTAGTATTGTGCTGGAACAAAAGCCTGCACACCATGTGCTGTGACCTGGATTGAAGAAAACAGGGTAGAGTACTGTCGGTTTCCGAACCAGCCAAAAGCCTGGACACAAGCACACACACACAGACACACACATAGACACACACACACACACAGACACACACACAGACACACACACAGACACACAGACACACACACACACAGACACACACACAGACAGCTTGTGCCCCATCACTGCAACAATGTGGGGTATTTTTAGTCAGTCTTCCGTGCAGAAACGTAGGTTATAATTACCCCGTGTTCTGTGACTGCCATGTGACAAGTGCTATTGGTAGAGAGCTGGGGAGCCAAATATAGGCTCTATACTCAGCCACAACAAGCTGCTCCAGGAAAGGCCAAAAAAAGATAACATTGATTATCGAGTGTCCTTCCAGACATAGATTTATAAAGGCTCTGGTACAATATGAAGATGATAGGCCTAGTTTCTCTGGCTGAGTAACTGTAAATAGATGTGACTAGTTCCAGGTCCATCTAGCCCATGTCTCTAGGATGTAGTGGTCTGTCTGGGATCAAGCTAGATCTTTTCACCATCTGACAATAAATGAATCCAATCTTATGGGCCAGTCTCTGTCTGTGTATGGGCCAGCCTCTCTCTTATGTATGGGCCAGCCTCTCTCTTATGTATGGGCTAGCCTCTCTCTTATGTATGGGCCAGTCTCTGTCTGTGTATGGGCCAGCCTCTCTCTTATGTATGGGCTAGCCTCTCTCTTATGTATGGGCTAGCCTCTCTCTTATGTATGGGCCAGCCTCTGTCTGTGTATGGGCTAGCCTCTCTCTTATGTATGGGCCAGCCTCTCTCTTATGTATGGGCTAGCCTCTCTCTTATGTATGGGCTAGCCTCTCTCTTATGTATGGGCTAGCCTCTCTCTTATGTATGGGCCAGCCTCTCTCTTATGTATGGGCTAGCCTCTCTCTTATGTATGGGCCAGCCTCTCTCTTATGTATGGGCCAGCCTCTCTCTTATGTATGGGCTAGCCTCTCTCTTATGTATGGGCCAGTCTCTCTCTTATGTATGGGCTAGCCTCTCTCTTATGTATGGGCCAGCCTCTCTCTTATGTATGGGCTAGCCTCTCTCTTATGTATGGGCTAGCCTCTCTCTTATGTATGGGCCAGCCTCTCTCTTATGTATGGGCTAGCCTCTCTCTTATGTATGGGCTAGCCTCTCTCTTATGTATGGGCTAGCCTCTCTCTTATGTATGGGCCAGCCTCTCTCTTATGTATGGGCTAGCCTCTCTCTTATGTATGGGCCAGCCTCTCTCTTATGTATGGGCCAGCCTCTCTCTTATGTATGGGCTAGCCTCTCTCTTATGTATGGGCCAGTCTCTCTCTTATGTATGGGCTAGCCTCTCTCTTATGTATGGGCCAGCCTCTCTCTTATGTATGGGCTAGCCTCTCTCTTATGTATGGGCCAGTCTCTGTCTGTGTATGGGCCAGCCTCTCTCTTATGTATGGGCCAGCTTCTCTCTTATGTATGGGCTAGCCTCTCTCTTATGTATGGGCCAGCCTCTCTCTTATGTATGGGCTAGCCTCTCTCTTATGTATGGGCTAGCCTCTCTCTTATGTATGGGCTAGCCTCTCTCTTATGTATGGGCTAGCCTCTCTCTTATGTATGGGCTAGCCTCTCTCTTATGTATGGGCTAGCCTCTGTCTGTGTATGGGCTAGCCTCTCTCTTATGTATGGGCCAGCTTCTCTCTTATGTATGGACACTCCCTTTATCTGTGCTCAGGCCACTCTTTCACTATGCAGATGGGTTGGGTTATTTCATCTCAGTACCTCTCTGCGTTCTAGCCAGCCTCTCCTAGTGCTTCTCTCTCTCTCTCTCTCTCTCTCTCTCTGCATTGTTTTTGGCCTGGTGTCTCTCTGTGAGCGTTTAGCCTGGTCTCCCTGACTCTCTCTCTGTCTATTATGAGGGCCAGTTGAGGCTGCAGGGCCTCCGGGCCAGCCCAGCACTCCTGCACTGCAGCCCCACGTGGTGCAGGTCACATGTGGCGCGGCCCATGGAGCACTCTGTGCACAATGAGAGGGGGAGGGATGGGAGAGGGTGAGAGGGAGGGTAGGGAGAGAGGGGAGGAAGGGGAGGGAGGGAAGAGAGAGAGAGAGAGAGGGAAGAGAGGAGGGGGAGAGCGATTGAGGGAGGGTGAGGGTGAGAGAGAGAGGGGGGGGGGGGGGGACAGTAAAGCGCTCAGTGTTGGGGCTTGGGGACATGGGTCACCCAGCTCCAGAGGGGCTCCACCAGAGACCAAAAAAGCAGCATAGCAGAGCTGCTGAGCGGTTTAGGGTGCTCTGTCTGATTAGGTTGCTTTCTCGTAGTTATGGAACACCTAACAAACAAACACGGCAAACAACAAGCAAAAAACTAAAATGGAAAACAAACAAACAAACAAACAAACAGGCAGACCCGTTAACTGACAAAGGCCTTGGCTAAGCAGGATATCTGGAGGCTACTTTGAGATGATCCAAATCATTATACTGTACATAACCAACATGTTGTATTCATTTCCAGAGAATCTGCTACCCCCCCCCCCCCCGCCCAATGCCCTTCTTGTGAGAGTGAGTCTGGTCATGATTCATCTGGTGAAAAGGAACTGATTGTCAAAATCAGAACCATTGACGGAACACAAGGAAAACGCCGTCAAACCACTAAAAAGTCCCCAGTTGCGTGGTTGTCAGATGTTAGGCAGTAGGAAAAAAAACCTCCACAGACAGACAACCTTCATGTCAATGACAGCAAGCCCAGCCTCATGTGGTCATTTGATAATTGGGTTGACTTTTTACAAATAGTAGACCATCTTTAATTAGCAGTGGAGAGAGGGGGATCAATAGTTTCCATATTTTGACCGGCTCTGCCCAGCATAATGGCCCAGTGCAGCAACTCACTCTAGCCTCTCCGACTCACCACGGCTGCCATTTAAAAACACACAACTGGGGGTGCCAAACCATCACACACACTCTAGTACATGGATTTGCAACCACAATATTTAAATTCAAAGCCATTCAGGAGTAAATATAACTTAACTATCCCACTTCCAAACTGTCCTTCTTCTGAGACCTACATAACATTTAGGGTATCTAAACATAGGTACCAGTATCTAAACTGTTTGTGTGTGGTCCACAAAACACCGTAACATTTGTGAAACATACGATTTTCTGCATTCTTTACATTTCTTAAAAGTTGAAGACATTCTGGGCATCAGTTTTACTAATAAAAAAAAAGGCATTGAAAATACTTCTACGGACGAGACAAAGCTGAAACGCAACTCTCATCTTTGTCTGTGTCACCTGGTGGAAAGATGTGAGCTGAGGTTGAACTCTCCCATCCCGACAGAGACATTCACCAGTTTCAGAAAAGGATCTGAAACTAGACAAATCCATCAACTGCTCTGTGGGCGCTTCCTAAATATAGCACCCAGAACGGAGACACTCCTGAAAGTCAAACCGAATACTGTGTAAACACAAGTACCTGCTTTACTTCAACTCCATGAATACACTCTCCAGAGCATTAAGTCTTGGTTCTGAAAGGTGTTGTATAAAAATGTAAGATACATTGTAATGTTACATGTCTCTGTTAAATGTCTAAGGGGAGCATTACATCAGCTCTGCCTAGAATAACACTCTCCAATTCATCGTTGAAGCTACCTTGACTTGGCAAGAGTTTTTGAAGAAATACAAATCTACTCAGGTCTCAAACAAGTCAATTTTTAGGACTCTTACATGCAAATCTACTTGACAAAAGTTATTGGACATGTTTTTATCAAGTCCTTTAAACCTACATGTCTAACAATAATAATCAAGACTAAACATCAATAGGTTAGCTTTCAATCAATGCATAAACTTGTAGAAAACAGGAAGAAGAGACTGTGCTATATATGGAGTAGGTTCCCAGCTAAACTCTCACCCATAAATGGCTGCAACCTCAAGGCCAATAGATTGTTCCGGTTGAAGCTGAACCATTGACCCACTGAAAATTAGCTTTTCCTCATCTCCCTAATCAGAACTCAATAACCAATAGTCAATATCAGACAGCCTACTGTATATCTGTGTATTACATAAGCCTCAAGCCGGCACTGTCTGCTCAACTGAAAATGTAGAGAGAGGACTAAGGATCATGCCTCAAGAAATCGCTAGGTTTGGCCTATACCAGGGATAGGCCTATCCCTCCACAGCCTCAGTTCTGCTGCTACTTTCCCCTGTGACACTGCTCAAATGCTGTCCTTGTTCAGCCAGAGGGTCAACAACCCAGCTGGCTCCCTCGGTTCAACCAGTTGTTGACCAACAGAGAGAGATTAATAACCAGTAGTCCCACAAGCTCTCTTGTTGAGAATAACCCCCGCTGAAGATGCCTGTGTGTGCGCCATTGCAATACTGTTTGTGTAGTTCCCGAGCCAGCCACCAGGTGGCATCCCTTCGCTCCTGCCACAAACAGCTCTCTTCCACTGACCCTGCCCGCTTTTAGCAGCTGGGTTCCCATGGCAACCCCAGTCGGTCGATACCACTCCTCTCGTCTCTTCCTAAGCCAGGCCATACTTGTATCCTTCCATTGCCAGACTCCCATACATTTACACAGGCCAGATCTGTGCACACGGAGCAGAGGAGAGTCTCCTGCATCTGTTGTGCCCCCCCACCCCCCCAAGCGCGTGCGTGAATTAGAGAGAGAGAGAGAGAGAGAGAGAGAGAGAGAGAGAGAGTGCATATGCGTGCGTGTGTGTATGCATAATAAGATATATATTTATATAAGGGCGAGTTATACATAATCTAGAGTCTCAAGCGTATGATACATTTATGGATAAAAAAGATTGCATGCATGAACAGCTAAAGGTTATACGAGGTTAGCGCTTAACCATGGTAATGACTGATAATGATTTTCAAAACCACAAACCGGTCAATAAGACCTTTATATTATATGAAACACTTAAGCAATCAAAACAAAAAATCTAAAAAGGCCAGATTGAGGGGAAACAGTGATATCTCTAAAATAGGCCACATATGGTATGCAGATTCATAAGGTCAAGGAAATGGGTTGTGACCAAATTGCTCAGCATACTAATGGTGTGGTAGTGTAGTATAATCTCTGAGGAGGAAATGGCTTGACTTCCAGATAGTGACGTTACATTCCAGGAGCAATCGCCCTCTCCATGCAAGAGTGAGAGGGGGAAGCTGATTTGATTGGTTACCAATATGAGGACGCAGACACAATAGGATGGGGTGGAGTTAGGCCGAGAGCAGGTTACAGATTAAGGATTCATGGATTCGTCCGTAGTAATAATCCACCTGTCTGAAAAGGTGAGCCACCTCCTAGAGGCAGTTACCCTGACTTGAACCCAATTGTTTACATACATTAGTTAGCTCGCTAGCATCTGTCCTGGCCGGTGAAACCCCCAACAGCTCAAACTGTCTCTGTAAACAAACCACCGTGAGGGCAAAATATAAAGGTTTCTAAAAATAGCCCTGTGTGCCCCCCTCCGACCACATTCCAGCCAAGGTGAAAGTTGAGGCTTGTTTGACCAGTGGAGGTGGAACAGGGGAACCACTGGTCTGGGTGTGGCTGGCTGTGGCAGTGGCTAGTGGCTAGTGGCTAGTGGCTAGCCTAGCAGAAGAGACCACAGGAGGCTAAACCTAGAGCTTTGTTCAGGAGGTTGGAACGTCACGGAACGTTCAAATAGAAACGTGGTGTGTAGAACAGGTATGGGTGTCTGTCGTGTAGACGAGGCAGTCATTTCAGCTCTATAAATTACATTTCTATCTTCAGCGTCCTTAATGTCTTACACCCCTGAGCTAGGCAGCCAAACTAAAATGGACACACTACTAGAGGGGTCTAAAGCCCATCTGATGTATCCTGTAGCTAACGCTAATGTTGCTGCTAATACAAATGGTCATGGTTGTTTTGATGAATTGAGCATGCCTTCGTCTGCTGCTCTCTGATAGGTTGATCCAACAGTGAGGGACTAGGGGCTGGGAGTCCCAGTCATGATTATACAGCAAAATGGCTGCTCGCGTGTCAAACTGCTCTTTGATCAATTCCATTTCCTCTGTTTCTCGCAGGCGCTGTCGCTGTGAATGACTGCACTGAAAGAATGAGTGAAAGGGTTTATTTCTGTTCCGTGTGTCGGTAAGTAAATGTGTGAGAACACAAACACATCAAGTGTGTGCTCATGTATGTGTATGTATGTATGTGTGTGTGTGTGTGTGTGTGTGTGTGTGTGTATATATATATATATATATATATATATATATATATATATATATATATGTATATGTATATGTTTTGTGTCAGCACATTACAGTACAGGTAAGGACTGGCAACACGGACACACACACACACAAAACACACACAGAGGCGTTTTGTGTCTCACCTTCTGCTGCTGACCTTCCTTTGTTTACAGCGCATTGCCGGGATACTCCCTTTGATTCGGCTGTGCACACGTGACCCTCCGCCAGTTTCTGCTCTGCAGTACTGCTGCTAAAAATAGCCTCAGCTTGCCCTGGCTCCACAGCTAGTTTACATAAGCTCTAAGGGGGGTGGGGGGGAGGGGGAGGGGGGGGGGAGAGGAGGGGGGGAGCCTCCGTGGAGGGGGGTGAGCTACGGACGACCATGCCTACAATCTCTGTGCAGGGAACCTGCAGCGCCACTGCTGTCCTCCAGCAGTCAATGCCTTCACTCTCCAGGGCAGCGTGTGTGTGTGTGTGTGTGTGTGGGTGTGTGTGTGTGGGTGTGTGTGTGTGTGTGTCAGCACACTGTTACAGACGGACAGATATCCACTATTCACCAGTCTCTCTCTTCCCATACTATGTCTCTGTCTGTCCTTCGACAGGGTTAGGGTTAGGTCTATGTTATCATACCCACTTGTTCTACCTCATCACAACACACACACACAGACACACACACACACACAGACACACAGACAGACACACACGGCTTTGTGCATTAAAAAAGCTGGTTTACATTGTTGAGATTGTAGATTCCAAATATACTGGCTTTTCACTTATACTATATTAAATACATACATTTATGTATTGACCAATCAAGAAGAAAGACGAAAGGGAGGGAAAGCATAAGCAGTGAAAATAGAATAACATCTGTATTTATCGCTGACGTTAAAGAGAGTATTTTTGTGCCTCTGGTGCTATATATTCTGTCATTTAGCCAGGAAGGACAGTGGACGAATGAATGATTTAGGTTACTGATATCTGCGCAAAGCATTACAACTATTTTGGGGTAAAAATGCTGAAAGTCCATCTATTACAAGAAATATTTTTTTTCCCACCACAATAAAAATAGCTTGCAATGTGATCATCTACATAATCAATTTCATGTTGTCATGGCTTTACAGGCCACTGGTCTCTAGAAACCAAATTAAAAAATAAATGTAATCTTGTGACATAGCCTAGCCAATAGCCAACAGAAGTGCCTACAGTCTGGGATGAAACCATAGAATAAAAAATTGCACTAAAGTTCAAATATAGAAGTCTCCACTTGTATTCATAGCATAGGAAAATATGTACACAAATGTATTGCTTATGTAGAGTAATGCCAGAAACAATCTGTTGACCCCCTTAGTCAACCCTATAAAATGTTATTCAAACCTCATTTTTGATAATCCTTGTATATACATGTGCCACTATGAGGTCAAAACTAAACCCAGAGAGGAACACAATGCTGAAATCTATAGATTAAACCACATCTGTCTCATCTCGCCCGTTTGTAGTATACGGTATAACGGAATTTAATCAGACACAAATTGTCGAGCCACAGATTCATTGATACACATTGTGCTAAATGACGCACAGGGCCTTTCCAAAAAAGAACCTTTCACACAGTGTTTCATAAGAGCCTCATATAGGGATCCACAAGTGCTACAAAACATCCTCTGTATCAGACGACTCCAGAGAGAAAGAGCAGGGGAGATTGTGGTCCCAAAGGGGGTTCCAACAAACTTAAGGACAGTGTTTTTTGTGTACGTCGTCCCTATGGGCTCCCAGGATGATATTATATCATCTAGGGCCTACAGTTGAGTTGAGAGCATAATGATTCCTCGCTCCCCCTCAGAAACGATGCACACGCACACACACACACACACACACACACACACTTTCATAGTGCCTCCTTTGAATATGCCTCAGTCAGCTGACGGCAGGTCATCTGATTTTCGCAAGTGACACAAAGCTTTTTGTTAATCTGGACGAAACAAAAAAGTCTATTAAGGTTGACACAACTTTACAGTACATAACATACAAACACTAAAATAGCAAGTTGGTACATTTACAAACACCTTTATTGTTCATGAATTTAACCTAATAAATCTAGACCATACTGATATTCCGTATTGACCGAAATCCTAAAATAGACGGCTTGTGAAACTACTCAGAATATAATCAGATATCTTAAATGGTAAAATGTACATGGAAACGGAACCAAAACATATACATAAAGCGCTGAACAAACCCAACAAACTTGCAAATGTCAGCATACAATCAAGAACCTCACTATCCCAGCTCTATCAACCCCTGGTCTTATGTCGAGGCATAAAAAGACACCCAACAAATGATATGAACAAATAAAGAAATTAAAATCTGACAGGAAAAAGCAACAGTGACATGCAGCCGGTGTATAAATATCGCTCTCTCCGGCTCTTCCATGAACAGAAGAGGCTCCTTATTGAGGAGAGCCAGTGTTTGTGAAGCGTAGTCCCTCTGTTTCTCTAGGCCCTTCAGGGGCCGGGGCTGAGTGACAATGCCCGCCATTCTTTGTGCGTTACTGCCCCAGATGACTGTGTCAGTGGCCCCCAGGCTGGTGACAGAGTCCCGTGACCACCACTACACCCCAGCCCCAGCCCCAGCCCCAGCCCCAGCCCCAGCCCCAGCTCCATCCCAGCCCCATCCCCAGCTCCAGCTCCAGCTCCAGCACCATCTGATCCCAGCCCCAGCTCCAGCCCCTGCCCCTGTAGCTCTGCTCTGGCTCTCTCTCTCCCTCTCTGCCTGACATCACGGCCATAACAGCTCCACACTGAGAAGCTGAACACAGGGCTCCGTAACAAACCAGCCACCGTTTAACAGAGAGTGACAATCATCCTTCAGAGTTAAAAATAACTCATGGTATGGATTGTGTCATGTTGGCTTGAGGAATATAACAAACATTTACGACACAAAAGAAAGGAGTTAGACTTGTATTGTATTTATGCATGAAAAGGATATGACTGACTTTTTCCACAATGCATTAGAATGAAACCAGACCACATAGCTTAAAATAGCTCATAATCAATCCACATGCAGACACATATCTGTGCTCTTAAAACGTATAAAATGTGCAATGCAGAGTCCGCATCGATCGCTGACAGAATTTCAAACCGTCGATACGGACATGCTCTTTGGCATAACAACCGCTCACAATCTGCCTATACTTATTTCCAGTCCCTTTGTCCAATCATTCGTTAGCCCGTTGAAAAATAAATAAATAAACATGTCTGCGTACAAACTTAACAGAGTAACAAGCTCTCTGAAGGACAATGTAGGACAATAATGTCCCATTAGGTCGCAGCAATAATATGAGAAATGATTATCAACACCGACAACGTTTTGTCTACTTAGAATATGATTTGTTGACTTGTTTCTCATAATATCATGAAATCACAACACTATAACGGCACATATTGGCCTACGAAGCGCCATGTCATCTTAGAATATCTCACATTAGCTCAACATGGTCTTTATATCGTCTTTGAATTCCACTAATCGTTCTGTAATTCCACAGCACGTTCATACTTGCCAACCTGGTCCTCCAGACCAACAGACACCTGTGTCACAGCTTCCTCTGACGGTAGCTGAGAGGTTCTCAATTCTATTCGGAAAGCAAAGGTCTCAAAAGTTGCTTTTCTTTACATCTGTGGCACAAGGTAAATCAAAGGTAAAGGCCTAAAAACACAATAGTGAAGATAGACCCTCCTTACTTTACGTCAGAGCACACGTGAAAAACAACGGGGATAAATGGGAGATGGAATTGTAAACTTCCTGAATCGAAAACATTGGAAAGCTGTGTGATTGTGCTTGCTGTGGCAGTCATAACACACGATATGGGAGCGGGGGTCTCTACACACACAGGCTGACCGCCATGGAGCACATCATGGTATCTTCAGACATTTCCCCTGCAAGTTCACATAGTTTATGGCTTGGAGAGGAAGTGAGGGAGAGGGCATGCTGTCTGGCAGATTCAAGACATTACACACTCTTGCCCACACACACTGTATACAGATACATTGAACACACAATCAGACAGGCACATACACACATACTGTACACACAGACGATCAGACCGACCCCGCCCCCCCCCCCCCCCCCCTGTGCACACGCACATACACACACACACACACACACACACACACACACACACACACACACACACACACACACACACACACACACACACACACACACACACACACGATCAGCTCCACCTTACAGCTTCATGTGACTCCCCAACCATCACCTGACTTTCTCTATCAGAGCTGGTCACAGGCAGGGCAAGAGGGAGAATTTGACCCATGTCAAATGTATGCTAGGAGGAGGGCTACTGTCGACCAGGAAAATATTACAGACACATTTGTCGATGGAGGCATCTGCAAGACCACCTTAACCCATCTGGACACAGAGTCAATTCGACCCAAGCTTGAGATAGCTTAAGTAACATGCTCTAGAAAACATGACTCGAACCCGCTACCCAACTACTTGGGACAAAAGACAACTTTCAACAAAGTCCCACACCGCATGGCGTTATTCACATTCTAACATTTCCATCTGAATCCAGAGCTGAGGCAGTTTGAATATCCAAACGTTTACATGCAACCTATGATACAACCCACCAAAAGGTCTCAAGCCATGGACAAATGTAGAGAAGAGAAGGCAGGTTGACATTGCAGGCTGTCCCCCTCTATGCCTACAGTATCTCTATGTGAGCGTAGTTGCTAGGTGTAATGTGTAGAGGAAAACTTCAATGACTTCCGTGTCATACTGTACATAACTAAGGCGGGGCTGACCTATATTTGTTGCCCCACCCAGCCTTGAATAACAGACAAATCAAGTCTATCAACTACCCAGCCCTAGTTTCGGGATTGGGAATATCCTCCTAACAACCAGACACCATGAGAAATAATATTCCTCTGGCTTTGCAGACACACTAACTCAAAGAGACTAATATATATGACTAACAAAGTACACAATACAGTTGGACATGCTACTAAGCCAAAACAGGTTTCCCATCGTTCTTGAGGACACAACAGAAGTTGTGCCCCACCCAATGTAAACATCCATTTAGGTCATATTCATATCATCGGTACAGTACATGCTGTAAAGCTCTCAAGGACACTCATTTCCCATAGAGGACATACTCAAAACTGAGGAGCAAAGACGGTAACAGTACAGCAAACTAACTACCAAGTACCAACCGATTCAGCACAACGAGCGATGCAACGCAAAAGCTAACTCCCTAAATTACCCATGACACAAATTCCGCTCGGATAAATCCCAAATAATAACGAAGTAGCGTTTCTTTGTTCACCCGTCGTAGTGTAAGGAATATGCTGGAACTCACTATTGTGCGCAGTCGATGAGCTGATACTCGTTGGACCTCTCGAAGCACGCCTTAACTCCTTCATCGTCCCATAGCTTCTTCGCATGGTCAAAGAACTCCTGTTCAGAGAGATGGAGAGAGAAGCGTTAAAAAAGGAGGAAAATGACATACTGTACTATAAACAAACTCTGCATGACAGATTGCTAACCTAGAATTGTTCACATCAAAAAGCTAGGTGTTGTAAGTGACCATGTGAAAAGAACACAGGGCACCACATAGAGTGATAACACATCGCTTAGTGACATATTCAGTGGTACATCTCATACATAAGCAGTGTTGACTGGCATACCAACCAGCATAAGCATTACAAAAGTGTGAACATGTTCAAGCATGTACATAAAACCAAAAAAATGCCACATCCTGCAACAGGTTGTCTCATTGGGGGTCATACCCAAAACTGTCTCGCCAACACTCAAACCACACAACAGTTGTTTCATTACCACCACCACAACTATACCACTATCATGTTCTTGTTTCCTATGCTGCAGGCCTCCCTTTCACTCTGAAGAGAAACAGCGTCAGGAACAGAACATCTCTGATACTCTGATATGTCATTCATTGTCCATGTGATAAAAATAGGCTTCATCATCGGCCAATGCGGCAACATTTTTGCCCCTTTTACGAACCATATCCTTAACGTAGAGTAGTGCAAACATGCAGGCTAGGCCTGTTCACCATCCTCACCCACACTACGGCTCCCTGGGAGAAGTTAGGCTGCAGCTTTTTTTTTTACACCCTAGACTAGACCGTCGTAACCGCTTCACACAAATCCATCCACGCTCGATCTACAACCTGCAGAAGGCCCAACACAAGGTGATACGTGTCGACAAGCATCAATCAACAGCCTTGTATCCCTCTTGTTTCAAAGATATAACAGGCTAAAATCAGCACTATATAGTCAATTTGGTTCAGCACCAGCCCAACTCAATTCTTGACCATATGAGAACTGAGAACTTTGCCCCTAAAATGACACCTTTATAGCAGGAAACTAGGGGAGTGAATTGTCTTGTTGAACTTCTTTTTTTATCAAGAGAGATTGGGGCTTTATACATGACTGGGCCGACATTGTCCTTTTCAGCACTTCTATAACAGCTATGATGGATGTGTAACCACCAGGCCAGCAGAGTACAGCTCAGCTCGGCTCAGCTCAGCTCTGTAGTGCAAAATAAGCCATAGGAAGAGGTAATGCTGCTTCTGGAAAGTTATCATGAAATTCCCCTTCATTCATTGTGCGGATGGGACCTCTCAAACATTCATCAAAACATTTCTGAGGAAGAGTCTAAAAGTAGCACCAAAATGTATTTTTTTGACCTCATAATGTTCACACTACTGTATCATGCATGAGGACTGAGGCCAGATCACATGAGTAATTTAACTTCATAGAACTCCATAGCCTCTTATAAATGGGTTTTCATACTCTCAGATAATGTTTTTTTCCTTTGAGCTCCTTTACACAACGATCTAATGCGTAAACCTATAACTTCGTATTTCAAGACAACTTACCAACATACTGTAAGACAAGAAAGAGCATTTAAAACAAGACATCATTACAATACAGCCTTCTTTTTTCTCATTACGTTAAAACAAATGTACATAACTGACAGTTAACATTCTCAAACTTTGGCCCAAATGAACACAGCAGATAAACGCTATACATAAATATCATATATTATGACACGCACAAGTCTCATTGCTTCAGCTGACTTCCTGTCATCAGACAATGGGCCGCATTATGTGGAGAGCCTGTCTTATCAATGACTTTATGAAACATTTCCCAGGACTCTCTGTATGCCCTGAACAAAGCGTATTGCTCTTATATTCATCCTAGCCTCCTAGCCTATGCACATGCCTTTCAGATGGCGGGCTCCTCCTCTGGCCTTAAACCACCACATGACCCTCTGCACTCCACACTTGCTCTGCTCTGCACTCTGACTGGAGAGGGTGAGAGCAGCAGCTCCGACCAGACGAGATCCTGATAAATGATCACATGCTCTCCCAGATCTCCACTCATAGATCCAGAGGTTTATTCCACACCGAAGGAAGGGATCCCTTATTACCTTTATAAAGGAAGGGGTCCTTATTACCTTTATAAAGGAAGGGATCCCTTATTACCTTTATAAAGGAAGGGATCCCTTATTACCTTTATAAAGGAAGGGGTCCTTATTACCTTTATAAAGGAAGGGGTCCTTATTACCTTTATAAAGGAAGGGATCCCTTATTACCTTTATAAAGGAAGGGGTCCTTATTACATTTATAAAGGAAGGGGTCCTGATAGAGTGTCATAGAAATGTGCCTGTATCTCAATACTGTATGTGCAAATGTACAAAGTTAATTTATCACATAACGCACCAGACAAGCATAGAGCTCAATGCTTTTCTACTCACTCGACGTCACAACAATCAAAGAAAGGCTATAACGGATAGAGAGAGAGCATGAAACCATGATAGCAGGCTACCGCCATAGTTCAGGTATCGATAACAGGACTCTACAACACACTTGGGAAGAACCCACTTCATACACCACGAACAAAAGCTCTAACTTGGGATCGGGTCAAAACTTCAGCCATGCTCATTAGTTTGGGTGTGTTTTACGTCTAACCCTCTTGCGATATACTGCACCAGACCACCATCAACATATCACCAATATAGCTTGAATGGGCAGCTTCAATCTCCCTAGTGCTGGTTCTGCTGCTCTCTCCCATTCCTTCAGCTACAGACGGATGGACAGACAGACAGACAGATAAACAAGGAAGGGCCCAACAATGCTAGCAAATGTTGGGCTTGATGGAGAGAGAGAGGGAGAGAGAGAGAGAGAGAGAGAGAGAGAGAAAAAAAAAGAGAAGCCAAGCCTGGTCCTCAGGGCCCTTTTCCACAGAGGCGTGTGACACTGGGCCTTTGAATAAATGCAGTGTGTGCTGCAGTGCCCTACAGAGGAACTGATAACAGAGAGAAACCAGGAGGGAGCTTTTAACTCTTTGCTGCAACAGTCATCCTCATCATTACTGATCGCTGATCACTAATCACAGCTTTGTTCCTCCAGTGACTTCATACTTTCAGTTGAATATTAGGCATAGTTTTAATATATTCTGGCTTTCAGATTAGTTCCTGTATATATAAAGAGTTAGGGTATAGCAGTATATACGGCAGTCATATTGGTCAGTCAAAAGACAAAAGATAAAAATACATTTCTGACTTGACGCAGGCTGTAGAAAATATTAGCAGTGACTGAGTTGAAGTAAAACCCCTGTTAAAGTTTGAGTGACCTCCATTCTCCCCTTGGAGCAAACGTACAGCTATGGCCAACAACCTTCATTCCCTCCTGCCCAGCCAGGGAGCTCCACTGAAACCCATGATAGCCATCATCACTAGTTTTATTAGATTGGAAAAGATCTGTATTAGATAACAGGCACCCAGCACAGAGCACAGAGAGACCTGACTTTCATGTGTTACTTCAGTTAAAGAGTACAGACAAATTTAGCTAAAAGAAAGAGAGAGCGACTGTTCAAGACTCTTCCTTTCATAACATCTCCCCAGTAACAGAGCAGCCCTTAGTGTCTCTCCTTGACCCACCAAGCAGCAAAACGTATCAAGCTATTACTTACAAAACAAGAAGTATTTTGTAGAATTACAAATTTGAACCAACAACTCAACAAAAAAACATAATAATAAAGTAGAATCAAATTACGAGAGGATGTTAAGGCATTATTCTACAAGGCTCAACCATAAAACAAGGGTAAAGAGGAGCAGGTCATGTTACTTAAGAGAAAGCCTTCATCACGGGTTGGCCGACACACTGACATCAAACATGGTTGAATAACGTTACGTATTCATAATCTGTCGGACTCTGGCTGGTTACCTGTGAAAAAGACAAAATACCATCATCTGACAACATAAAAACAATGGTACGGATGTTTCACATTTTCTATCAAAATGTCAGACGGCTGAATGGTAGGCTATCTGCTGGTTGTAGGCTAATGTTTGAGGGGTACAACATCGGTTCAAGTCAAGCAGAACTTGAAGTATCAGTCTTTGCCTAACCTCATGTAAACACTTCCCCTGAATTCCACCATATGAATATGCAACGGTTCAATGAAGGGTGGGGTTCAATGGAAGTAAATAAGCTGCAGCACTTATCTTCCAAATGGACGCAACAAAGTCATCGCTATTCATACCTTAGACAAATAAGATTAGCATTATGCAGCCTGAAATAACTGTCAGTTTAGACTGTTTGATTATATTCAACATTACAGTTATATAGGTCACAACCTCCAGTAGTCTCTCCTAGTCTCTTGAAGTATATTGTATCAATAAGGGTTCCATATTAGACAAAACATGTCAGAGGGAGAGGGAACACTCTTCTGCCCAACAGGAGCAGTGAGCTCATTTGAATTTGCTCCACTTGAGTCGACAGATACAGGGGGAGGCAAGGCTGCCGTACCACGCTGAGGCAGGCATTTGTTTCCATTTTGCATAGACAACCGTGCATATCAGACTATTATATTCCATACGGTATGCCTGGCTGAAATGGTCAAGTGAGGAAGGGTTTATATAAAAGGGTGTTTTTTGTTGATTAGTAATATCTAGTCCAAACATTTTGAATGCTAATTTAAATGTAAGGCATACAGATTTTGCCTTGTTGATAGCAAACCTTGTCTATTTTTGATGATATGTCATTTTAACTTGCTGAAATTTTGTGAATGTTATTTAGCATGAAATAAAGACAATAGTATAATTTCCAAACATTAAAAAGCACACCAATGGGTGAAAGCCACTGGTTGGCTTTTGGATGTGTTCCCCTTTCATATCAAAGCTGTAATACAGGCCACTGGTTTTGATCTACTTCCTCAAAGGTTGCTAGCAGGTTCTGGCCCTATAGAAAAAAAAAATCATAATACCAGCTTCATATGAAAATAGATTCACCACTTTAAGATTATTACTACAATCTAATAATGTCATCACTTATAAAAAATAAATGGGTACAAGTAAGAGTACATGGTGAACTGTAAAATTCCAAACGATCAACTGTTCGTATCTCTCTACAGATCTTTATGTTGATTTATCATTGTTTACCCAGGTTACACAAGGTTAACTCACATTCTATTTCTTTCAAAAGGTACTTTAGGCAAGGGTTAAATCTGAACAATCAGAGGGTTACTTTGAACAATACATATTTTTCAAAATCAAACAATTTGTAATACATATTTGCAGAATTAAACGTATGCCAAAGTAAAGATGACACAAATTTCACTGAGCACAAACTCCCTGCCAGTTTAAAATTGTTCAACAATCAAATACGCCCATTCACAAACCTTGAGTTTCTAAGCAAGCAGTGTAACTCAAGAAAGTTTGAGAACTTATGTATTCAATATGTACTGGACTCTAAAATGCCATATACTAAGGTTAAGATTTTGAGATTAAGACAACTGAAATGAAACTGATTAGGCCTAAGCAACCTATTCAATACCACTTGGAGCTTCAACAGCACGACAACATGGGCTTTATACTAGTGTCAACAAATGCTTCAGACGTTCTATATTAAGTTCTAATATGTTTTACGTGATCTCTCTGGAAATATCCTTATCTTGTAAGCAAAACATAGAATCAACAACTTGAGCTGGATTTGAGGTAGTCTAGTCCACGACAAGTGAGGGAGGCTAAATTAGCTAAAATGTCTCAGAAGTGGTACTGTAACCGGTATCAAACCGCTGTGGCACTAAGTGACAATGCAGTGGTGACACTGACGGGATAAGTGAAGCCTGAGACTGATGACAAGTACAGACACACCAAACAGAGACATGTTGTTCGCCTTTGCTAGGCCCGGCCTGGGAACTGAACAGCAAGTCTCCCCATGGCTCAGTCAGTCACACAGGCCCTCCCATCGCAGCACAGAGTCATCCTGTCCTGTGCCCACACTCACAGAGAGCCTTGTCATACGCCCTAATCCAGTTAATGTATATTCCTCTCATGTGTCATCAAATAACCACGCTTAAAGAAAAAGGAAACATCACACAACAAAGTAAGGGGAGCCATCGCAATTGGTTATGATATCCAAAGCAAGAATGGTGTGGGGGGAGTGTGTGTGTGGGGGGGGGGGGGCTAGAAATTACCGGGAAACTGTTTTGGTAACTAAAAACTGCAAGACAACTAACTCCAGGAGAAGTATTAGGATATAACATAATTATCACAACCAGGAGCTCTGACACTATCACCAATCCAGACACCTGAACTTTTATTTGTAAAAGAGTAATATTTAAATCAAAATGTTGAAATTCAACTTCCCTATTCCTCATTTGTAACTTTAATGCTATATGGCTAGTATAAGCAGTGTAAGTATAACTTCAAAAGTAGGCCTACTGTTTTCTTATTCCAATAACAAAAAAATATACTAGTATGAGATAAAACGTATCATTCTCTTTCCTCCATAATAATCACCTGGAAAACCTCCACATAGTGAAAACATGACACCATGCCATGCATCAATGAATGTCAGCTAAATGGAACCACCCCAAAGTTTGAGAACAGCAACACCTTCTTTTGTCATTCAGAATTTGCAAAGCTGATAGAATGTGATTTTCAAAAACATGAAAAACATTAGGCCTATCTGTATTCCATTTGCCCCAGCATGTGACCAAGCCCTATCAGATAACATATCATAACTGAAAAGAATCCCATGTTCTTCCACTTGCATTCAAACCCAAATATGTCAATAGTCCTTTTACAGAGAGGAAACTAAAGCCTGAGTTGCAACTAGATCCCTCAACTGTTGGTCTTACATATACAGTATTTCACTATCAATTTAGGCTAACATAGTCATCTCCAATCATAACCCCACAGCAAAAGACTACAGTTTGTATGCAGAAAGATTTGAGATGTAAAATGCACAAAATGGAATCTACAACTTTAGTGTCTCTCTCTCTCTCACTCTCTCTCTCACTCTCTCTCACCTGTGTGTAGTCGAAGTCCGAGAGAGGCGCTATGCTTTTGATGTAGTCGATTCTGAACTGGTCCTCTGGGTTGGCTAGTAGGACTGGGGGTATTAAAGTGCTCATTGCAGACACTATAGTCTAGAAAGCAGAAGAAAAAAAAACACAAGCATTAAGCAGGATGAATACAGGATAAATCAGATGATAAGCCTGTCTAATCAGGAAAATGGGATTGCCGTGTTCAATCTAACACAGAGAAAACTGGACACACTTAATTTAATCACTTAATTACAACAGGAGACAAGGGAAGCTTGACATGAAACTCACCACTATGGCATCCTTCACGTTTTTCCGAATATCTTGGATTTTCTGTTTCTTTTCTCTGCGTGAGGACAGAGTACAGGTGTGAGGTGACAGTGACGGTTGAGACAACCACAACAGATTGAAAATTAAAACCTAAAAGGTGAACCATCAAGGTAGTTACAACAAAGTAGGCCTGGTCATAGACAGATCAGTTACTGTATGTGTACAGCAAGATATTCAGACAATTGTAGACCTTTGTAACATAGACTATAGGCCTACTCAAAAACAGGCTTCAGTTAAGATCAATCCAATGCACAAGGCCTTGGAGCAAAATAAAATCATAAATATCTCCAACCTTGCATAATTCACAACAATGTCATGCTCCTAAATAGTAAACAATCATGCAATTTGAATAGAATGAGATGCTTCATGTACACTGAAGCCTACACATTTCGTGTCTCATCTAAGAAGTGGGGAGAGATCAGAGAGCTGGTCGCCTTTGCGTTGTTGGACACTGGGCCCAACAGGCGCTGCAGTGCCTGAGGAAAATCCATTCAGCCTATATATTCTCGCCTCGACAGTCTCACTCACTGGGAGGGAGACCGCAATGATAACCAAATACATTTTGAAATACATATCTGTATAAGATGTACATTACAAATAACAGCACACTCACTCTGCGTTAAAACCATTGACGTGTAGGATCCTCATCTGCTTCACAATAGTGCTTTTTCCGGACTCTCCAGCACCTTCGGAATAAAACATACAGACATAATGTTAGAATTTTACCAGGAACCGAATGAAGGGTCCTCTGTTAGCGTTAAAATGAATAGAAATGTTTTCGAAATGAAGCCAATTGTGGGCTTCGCTTCCATCAATATCCACCCCCATGACATATTGCGAGAGCTGTCAAATACGTGTTCGGGTAAAACGAAGGATATATATTTCATACAGTCTTCGGTAAATACATTTATAACACCTTACCCAATAATAAGAGCCTGTGCGTAGCTTTATATGCTTGTCTTTCTTTTTGCAACTGTTTTTCTATTTTCTTATTCGCCTCTCGTTGTGCCTTTTCGTCGATGCGTTGATCTTCAGTCTTGCTGTTGCCCAAACAACCCATCTTCCGTTGCCCTACCTCGTCAATCGAAAATATGAAATAATACCTAAGATGTTATAATGAAAAAGCAACGGTGCGAAAGAAAATCTGTGCGACGCTTCTCCGTCGGAGGGAGGAATATGTTCCCCGTTACAATTCCGTTTTAGCCGCAACCAACCGGACCTTCGGCATCCGAGTCATCCAAATGAATTCTTGATTTACAAAAAAAAAAAAAAAACGAATCGTTAAAATAATTGAGGAAATACACAGAGAAAGAAGGCTTCGATTTCTGGAAACCAGCCAACTGTTCCTATCTCGTTCCTCCCCTCTTCTCTCAGTATTTTTCTATCTAAATTTCTATCAGTATTTCGGTCTCTTTAACTCAGCACTGCCTCTCTCTGTGGCACCAGGAAGTAACCCTGAACCATGGAAAAACCTTCGCTACAATGTAACGCTCACACTTATAATCCGTTCAGATATCATTTTATAACTTGTGTGACAAAGGTAGGAGGGCCATAACAATCACATTTGTCACCAAGACCTTCACGAGCCAGCTATCAACCACGACGAGGGGGGAAACTATCCGTCTCTCTCTCTCTCTCTCTCTCTCTCTCTCTCTCTCTCTCTCTCTCTCTCTCTCTCTCTCTCTCTCTCTCTCTCTCTCTCTCTCTCTCTCTCTCTCTCTCTCTCTCTCTCTCTCTCTCTCTCTCTCTCTCTCTCTCTCTCTCTCTCTCTCTCTCTCTCTCTCTCTCTCTCTCTCTCTCTCTCTCTCTCTCTCTCTCTCTCTCTCTCTCTCTCTCTCTCTCCAGACTGAGTTAGAGGGTTGGGTCTCTTGTCGACCGAAATGAACGGGAGTCGGCTACAGTCCGTGAGGTGGCCCTGACCTCGGGTTTAGGTTGTCAACCGTAGCCTACGACTAATTAGCTGATTTTACACTACAGCATACAGAACTTGTCAGTCACATAGGCCTATTTTGGCGATGCAGCCTAATAGCAATAACTGCCACAAGTTAGAAGTGAAAAGAACAAAACTAAAACAAGTCGCCTAAAACAAAACTGAAACTAAACAAAACCTAGGCTATAAAGCATTTTCTAGCCCTGCCAAAAGTTTTGCTCTCCAAAACTATCACTACCATTTGCATTCACACAGCTCACGCGGCCACAGTCCTGTCGTCAGATAAATTCTCCATGGGATTCTGTTTTCTATTGTGCGCGTGTGCAACAGAGCCCTCTCTCCAAAAGGATTCGCGAGCACCCGTGGGAAAGCGGGTTCACGCCGCCGCGGTAATTCTCCACACTGGCGCGCAACTGACAGTTTAGTCCCGTACTGTAGGCCAAAATATGCACAGTACTGCGCATATTCACGGATGTTTACTGTAGCCTTCAAATGGCTTCACGTCAAGCAGTATGATATATCATTTTCGATTCTATTAAATGTTACATTGAATCTCTCTCAGCATAAAGAATACATGCAATTCTCACTGTAGCAATGGTCAGTAATGATCTCTCTATGACATACACTTTCAATGTGACAGACAGACAGACAGACAGACAGAGAGACAGACGGACGGACGGACGGACGGACGGACGGACGGACAGACAGGCGATGTAGGAGCCTATTTCCTGCAGCTGATGAATCAAAGTAATTTCACCGTTTTTCTGGAGAACTAATTTGCGCTGTACCTTCAAACTTTCATGTCCAATTTACTTTATCACTAAACTAACTGGCAGAAAGACTGGGCTAAACCCATCACTATTTGATAAATAAATAATACTAAGAATAACTTTGTATACAGCTGCTACAAATAATTAGAAGCCTTGTAATGTAGTTTGTATGAAAAGGTATCTTTTGTCATACAATTTCAAGTAATTGACACTGGAACAAGGGCTTAAATTGCATGCATTTGCAGTAATTTGATGCATTTTCCTACATTTAAACTAACTGAACTTGATAATTGTTCAGATTTTAACTATGGAAGCACCATAGAATGAATAGCACCAAACCCAAGTTAGCAAGACAATATGAATGCCTGATCTCACGGTATATTACAAATCATCATATTTGAGATCATCATATGCCATGAAACAAGACCACTGTCAATACAAGTGATTATTTATGTCACTAAATAATACTAAACATGTTTTTTGTAATAGCCATTATGATAACAACGATGCAAATGTTATTTAGTATAGCGAATTGAGTGGAGCCTTGTTCTTCTGAATGCAAATCCAGACTGGCGCATTTCATCCATGAACTGGTGATGGTATTTTAACCCCTGTCTCACCACCTCAGAGTGCAAGGTCAAAACAAGTGACTAGCTCACATCCCCCTCTAGTGGTTACACAGAGCATAGCATACATGGCAGCTGGGATATGGCATCTTCATTAGTGCTGCCTTCTATGATCAGACAGGTACATTAATGATTTAAGTTGAAGATCAAAGTAATTTAGCTGTGTAGCCTAACTATTCTAGAGAGATTGAGTTAAAATACAAATATATTGATATTCACCAAAAATCAAATGCATCTTTGAACCTTCCACTGTGAAGTGCAACGTGTTTTAGATTTAAACATCGATGCACAACTGGACCAATGTTGTTCTCATAGAATAACCTCCAAGGTTGTCCTAAATCCATAACTGTAATAACCGTGTAATTACATAGTAATGGAGTTGAGTGGTTAATGTTATTATACAAGTGAAATAAAGAATATTCCTTATTCCACTTGTATAATACCAAAAAATACTCAACTCAATACAGTACACCATGCAATTACCAAAGTTATTACCATGTTGTTCCCAGAGTAATTACAGTGTTACTATATATGATAGCTATACTTGTAGAGCCATAACAGTCACAATCCTGTTGAAGAACACAAGCATGGTATCATCACTTTTTGAGTTGCCCTCACTTTCATTGAGCTGGACAAGCAGCTACACAACTAATAAACAGTAGAATAAATATCATAACAAGTGTCAATAATTCCAACTTCACAACATTCTGTGGGAACTGGGATCTCCATGCAGTGGGTACCAAAGTTCAGCGATGGTCAATGATAACACCCATTTAGAGAGAAGCAAAGGTCACCTGCTTTTAAAGTAATACCTTCCAGTATTTAAAGGGGAGGACAAAGGAAGCTGTGGTGGATCCCACTATGTGTTTCGATTTCTCAGGATGAATCATCCTCTTCCTAATGTACAGTAGCTTCATATTTCTAATGAGTGAAATATAGGCTGGGCACTGACAAGAAACCCACAATGGCTGTGTCCCAATGCTCATGGGTCATCATACATTCCCTTACTCTCCTGAGACACAGATGACTTCATATAGTTACAATACTACCTATACAAGAAAACAACTCTATCGTATTGCTTTCAACACATCAAGTTCTCTCTAGAAAAGACCAATATGAACAGGCAGTTAAGGACATCTAGGAAGGCTGCTACTAACGGATCCTATCACAGGAGGAGTCCTCTTCCTTCGAGTGGGGTCCATATGTGGCCTAACAATGAAGTTGCTTCCTTTCCTGGAATCACTGGGAACTTGGCAGGTGACCAAATCAGAGTGCAGTGCAAAAAAATATCAAAGTATTTCTGCCAATGTCAAGTGGCTTGAACGTAAATGAAGCCAAGCTGATAAGCAAAAAGCTCTCATCAAGGTGGCAACCATGTCATAAAAATTGTAAATACTAAAATTAACAGGTCTAGAACATGAGCTGTGGTGGATTCTAGATTCAATTCCAGGGCGCCCTGCATATGGCAATGAATTCCAATGAGGTACCTCTGTAATATACTTCCTTATGGCAGTATCATTATTCCAGAAAACACATGCCGCTTATGCAAACAGATAAAGTGACCCAGATTAGCCAGCATACCTTGCCCTGAAATGTAACACTATTTGGAAGGTATCCACTTTCAGAGGAACATACACCACAGTCCTCCGGCATGCAACAAGAGTCCTAGTGTGGGGAAGTGGAGGGTCTAAAGTCCCAATGATTTCTCAAGGAAGTAAATTTGTCTCTTTGTGGTTGCCGAGGCCCTTGTGTGGACTCGGACAGATAACACTAAAATAAATATGACTCTGTGGTGACTGAGTGACACAAGCCCAGACAATAGGTCTAATGGTGTAGATACAGCTCTATAATTACCCAGTTACATGGGACAACAAACAATAGTCAACTTAGAACAGTAGCTCTCAACAGGGGGCGAACACATGAATGGTAAACACTTACAGTAGGCCTAACATTACTGTAGTTGCTCAATACCAATGTGGCAAAACTGTAATTACACTAGTTATCAACATTGTATTTTAACATATTGTTGTATTGTATTGTTTACATAGCAATTAAGGTATGCACTTTTTGTTATTACACATGTGGAATAACAATATTCAACATGATTCAGTCAAAAAACGCTTAACTTTATTAATATGTAATTACAAAGCACTTATAATATAATAATTTAATATAATAGTGATATGAAAGCCTATAAAGCGGAGGTGTGTGTGTGTGTGTGTGTGTGTGTGTGTGTGTGTGTGTGTGTGTGTGTGTGTGTGTGTGTGTGTGTGTGTTAAACTTTGGTCCTCTGATGCAAATCACACATTTCGCCGGTTCAGTCAGGAGAGGAAGAAAGAGGAATAAGACCGACAACCCGTGATTTATAAGGATGTGATGAGGTCATCTTTCCCACAACAATGACACAGGATAATATATTGATGTTGAAAGTGCCACCCATATCTAAAGGGTGGTTGAGACCGAGGGAGAAATCATTATCAAACGTCATGGGAATAAAGAGAGTATACTAAGTTCAAATAAAAGACTTGTCATTCTGTCGATAATGGTCTTCAGAACTGTGTCAATTTATTTAAAATCTACAGGAATTACATTACTATCACAGTAGAACAGTAACTTGCTCATTAGTTCAAATTGTGTGTCTGTGTGTGTATTTGTTTCTATCACCTTCAATGTAACCGCAACCCAAAACTCAGAGATAGGGCAAGGGCAAAACTGGTGCGTAGAGGTAGGCTACACACAACGTCCATCTTCATCCTCCAGTTGACGAATGCCGGCGGGATACCATTTCACGTGGAATACAGTGACACAAGCAGTGACATCTTTTCCCAGATACATTAGGTTACTAATGACACGGAAAAAAAAACAATCGCACAAATAGATAGTTAAAATAACCTACCGAGTAATAGCAGTCGATGGGTCTGTTTATACTCCCGTTTGAGCTCCTTGAGCGCTCTGTCAATGGTCTTACTGACTTTCTTCGCCTCCCTTTCGGCCTCCTTCTCCTCCACCAGCAGTTTGTCCCAGTTTTTCTGCTTTTGGGTGCTGGTCTTCTGCAGCAATTGTAAGCGTCGACTACGGTCCTTCCCCGTTCCCTTGCCTCCTCCGCCACCCCCGTTTTGTATCAACACTCCGTCAGTGCCCGTGTCTCCACGGCGGAGCTCCCCGGCCGGGAGCTTCGCTGTATCCCCATGGCGTACTTGGCCGCAGCCGCGGAGTGATGAAGTCTCGCCATATCCCCCCGTGTCCTCTTGACGAGGTCCCCCGGCGCGTGAAGGTACAGCTGGGTCGGGAGGCTGATCCGAGTCCGAGGTAGCGTTTGAAATAGATCCACTCAGGTCCCCAAAGAGCCGGGGACGCAAACTGTAGCACAGCCCCATGTTGTAGCCAATATTTATCTGTAAATATGTTTTTTCATAAATTAAAATAGCACAAATCCGCCCTTACGCACCAATCTTAGCGCGTCATAGTTACATTGGAGCTCCAGTGATGTGATTTAAATTCAAATTTGATCCGAAAACGTGAATGAATTATGCTCCGACATTTGCTATATGTCATTTTGCATTTTCACCAGTCAGCCTACGCTCCGTAGTTAGTGGATCACCTGATCCCTGAGTGGACACTGCGGGTCCACCTTACCGTAAGTAAACCAAAAGCACAACATTTGAGAAAAACGCAACCATCGACGGTGCAAAGAAACAGAATCTATCTGCACAGTTCTTAGGGAGAAATAATCAGTACGTCATACTGTATTTCTTACTATGGCCATTTCCAGAATGCTGGTCATGGATCTTTATTTCACACATTTTATGGCCACACACACTAGACTTGTCCTAGACAGAGCATGTGATGGCCAGTGTTCTGTCTATATTTTAATGTGTTTTAATTTAACACATGTAGGCCTACAATAGCCCTGGAGTAGAATGTACTCCAACAATTGTAAGTTATATAAATGGTAATTGTATTTACCCTTGACAATGAAAGACTGATTGTAAAGTTGGCCTTTATTATAATCACTCTGTTGCTAGAGCTGGTTGTGTCCCTTTCTATTTCTATCATACATGCACACCCTTAATGTCTTAAAACAGAAATGAAAAATAGTTGTCATGCGTTATGTAACATTGGCTATTTTAGTTGGTTTACCTTATTGTCTGCCACTCTGACATGTTCAGTGACACTGACTACTCCACTGGTCCATTGTGTGGCTCTACTACAATGGACAGATCAGTGGACAGAACCTAAGCCTCTTTAAAGTCTATCCAATATCTGACAGAACCTCATTTTCCCCAGGGATGAATTAATGACTGAATTTGAGGAAAGTGTGTCACTCGCACACAATGTAGTGCCTGTCACACAAATGTGTGCTTGTCAGTCCAATGTCTAGGGCCATGCCAAAAGGTCCACACCTCGTAGGTCTTAACAAGGCTGCTGTTGTCTCTGTGATTATCAGAGTCGTCATTCCATTCTGGATTATGATGGTTATGATGGCGCCGGTGTATGGCGACCTGGTGTTGCTCTGTCTTTGTTTATTGTATGTGTCGAGTGAGTGAATTGTTTGCTTGAAGCTTATCCCTTTCTAAGAATATATGTATGGATGTTATTGTGTGGAATACCGATTGGTATGGCAGTTGAGTCTTGAATCTTGAATGAATCTTGAATCTGGGATAGGATTCTAATTTCATAGTGATGGGCTCATAAGATTCTAATTTCATAGTGATGTCTAAACTCAATTATCACAAACAGAACATTTATTTTATTTATCTGGGGGGGGGTTGTATAATTCCTTATCTTGTGGCCAGTCCCCCACATATCAATTTACATTCACAACATTTACATCGCTATGACCGATTTCCACTAATCTGGTTGCATCCTTCATTCATTGACTGATTTAAATATATTAGTATCAATGTTGGCCTCATTGATATGGGGTTAGACCTAACATGAATGAGGTCGAGATGTAGTATTATAAGGGTACCACTAGATGGTAGTGTATCACACAAGTTCAGTGTAAAAAATAGCAAAACAAATAGATAGCTGAAATAATAAAGAATAAGTGGGTACATTTAGATTATTTATTTTTTATATTGTGCATTACGCCGAATATAAGCGTCCGTTCATTTCATTGTTTGCTGTTAAATCATACATCTCTGAGAATGTATTTTCCGATAAGGGCACTACACGTCCCGTAAAGCATTGCGTAATCCTCACTCTTGACGTTCCCGTTACCAAGGAGAAAGGAAGCCACTCCTGTTCGCTGGAGGATTGCTACTGGATATTGTTTCTTTTTGTCAACGGAGTAAATCAAAACGAAAATGCCATTATTGGTAGGTTTACATGAAAATGTTACTGGCCTGCACTCAAAATAGATAGCTGTGTTGAATGTTGCTTGCGAACGGGTTAGATAAACTGACTATGGAGCTAGCCAGCTAGTAGTAGTTTACTGGTAGCTAGTTGTCATCTCCTCATCTCCTCGTTGTTGACACCGGCACTGACAGGTTGCTTGTGCATAGACAGTGAATGCTAGATTGCGTGCAAAGAGACAGGTGTCGGAGTCTGGGGTTGCAAGCAGTTATTCAGATACACAGTAACAACACTGAACTGAATTATTTTCATATTTCAGTCTCTCACCACACAGCTTTAACTACCCCTAATTAAAAAAAGACTGTTCATGAGAGTAGCAAAGGACGGTTATAGATTAATCTAGGCCTACAGATAGTGGCATGATTTATGCAGCATTTAAATTCTTTATAAAAGGATATTTGCTGGCACTTTACACGTTAGTTTACACATTATTATTTTATTATTTTTACATTTGTAGGATTGTCTCCTGTAGGCTACTCTGTTGTTTACAACACTGAACATGTCAATGTCACAGAGCAGCCAACTACTTTCTACATGAGGTCCCTGCAAGGTTTGCAATTAAATAGGCTACCATTACAACTGCCTTGATTATTCTGATCCTGAACTGATGTCATAGCAAATAGGGCAGTTACTATTTGGTTGGATCTACACTCTAATCATGTTTGATGGCTTCCCCCATGAGCCCATTTCTTGGCACGCTTTTCAGAGCGGACGCCAGCCTAATCCACTTCCCCTCACAAGGGAGCACCCTGCCTCCCTCCTCCTCCTGTAATGAAGGCTAAGGTTAGGTGAGACACAGTGGGATTTTCTCCAGTGAGGGAAAATGCAGTATCAGCGCTGCTTCAGTTTTCCACCCTCCCTTACCAGTTTGACATCCTCCACCACCACCACCACCACAAGGCAGGCAGGCACATCTGAATCGAGGTAAAAGTAACAGGTGTATTTATTATTGCAGTGTTTCTGTGTTTCTAGAGGAGATGACAAGCGGTAGCCTCACTGTGCTTGTGACCCTGCGTTGAGCTCCCATCAGTATTCTCTTAGAGGGGAGGTAATGTTGCTCTGTGCTGAGTACTCATGATGACTGACTCTGTGGGACTGTGTGGGACAGTCAAAGGCTCCCCACTGAAGGACAAGCAGGGCTCATTGCCGTTGCCTCTGTGGGAGATGAACCGCTACACCACCATGAGACAGCTGGGGGATGGCACTTTTGGCAGCGTGCTCATGGGCAAGAGCAACGAGTCTGGGGAGCTGGTGGCCATCAAGAAGTGAGTCTGGTGTCTGCCCTCAACACACTCAGACATAGGATTTAACTGTTCCTTAGCGCATCTTCTCTTGTAGTCTTCAGTCTTCAATTATTTAAACCCTCTTAGACCGCTTTTGTAATCTGCTTTTAGTGAATGTCAGCAAAGGTTGTTGATCCAAACTGTAAAGTGGATTATTTAGATTATTTACTATTTTGAATCATGTGAATTGTTGATTGGATAAGGGACCTTCCAAGTCAGGGATTCATCTCAAGCATTACTGTATATTTGGTAAAAAATCTGATACAAACTGCTTTTAGTGACATTTACTGTCATTGTTGTGAAGTAGGCTACATTTGTACACGGCTTATATGAATTTAAAAAATGGCTTTTCCATTTTGTGCCAGCTGTGTTGAGCGTTCATCACTTTCGCCATACTTCAAACTTGATTAGCCCTAAATGGTTATTTTCTTTTTGAAGGATCACTGGCTTAGGAGTCAGTCTGTCATGGGAGAGAGTGAATAATGGATGTGTCACGGAGGCTCTGCTAGCGTTTGTAAATGTAAGGTTATAGAGCAAGGTGACACCATGGACGACGGTGAAAGGAGTGAAAGTACACAGTGTTGAGTTGCCACGGGAGTAAGGGAAAGGTGTCTTATAGGTCTCCCAATACTATATATACTTTATAAGGTTAATATAAACATAGGCCAATAAGAACTGTTCAAAATGCTTCTCTCTTTTTTTCATACTAATTTCATACTAATTGTAAATACCAGTATGTCACCTTGAAAGTGAGAGTAAATGTCTCTAACTTCTATAGAATGTAATGAAAATATGCTTTTTTTGCCTGCAGGATGAAAAGAAAATTTTACTCTTGGGATGAGTGTATGAACCTAAGAGAAGTGAAGGTACGAATAATTAAGGCAACCTAACACCACATCACTTTTGCTAAAAACACGGTTCCTAATTACGTCGTACAAGTTGCTAATTACGTCGTAATTAGGTAATTACATGGTACTGTATATGGAGTTGAGCTGTTTGTTGTGTGTTTACACAAGTGGAATAAGGAACAGTCCTTATTTCACATGTGTAATAACACAAACGGCTAAACTCTATTACTATGCACGCAATTACAAACGCAGAGTTACTACACAGGTACTGGGGCAACGTGCGACTAAAAGATTGCTTGTTTATGTTTTATGACTAGTCGCTGAAAAAGCTGAGCCATGCCAACGTGGTGAAACTGAAGGAGGTCATCAGAGAGAATGACTACCTCTACTTTGTCTTTGAGTACATGAAGGAAGATCTATACCAACTAATGAGAGACAGGTAACATCAACCACTATGTATCACATGATGATTACAGCTGTATTAAATAGATAATATGAGAGGAGAAAGAATGAAAGATGAGTTGGAAGTGAATTTCTTTTCAGTAAATCGCCTAGTACTAGTAGATCGTGTTCACAGTGTCTGACCCATTAGTTAAGTGGATATGTTTTTCTGTGGCTGTTGATTTTTTTTTTTTACTGTGCTTGTGAAGACTATTTTGGGGCAAGTTGTTAGTTGAGTCACTATGTGTCGTCTTCATTTTACAGAAACAAGTTGTTCCCTGAGTCAGTCGTCAGAAACATGACATTTCAAATATTACAGGGACTGTCATTTATTCATAGACATGGTAGGTTTCTTACCCAAGGCCTCTTATCTGAGGCACAAGAGAAACTGAGTCAGAATATGATAGATCTTTTAATAGACATTGTCCACTCTCAGTGTTTACCACACCGATAACTAGTCCATGACAGTATTGTTGTTAATCTGCCATTATTATCTTTATATCAGCTTGGTTATATGTTTTATAACCATACAATCAGTACACTGTGTTTGGCTACATGTACTGACTTGGTCACTGTTGATAAGAGGACACACATACCGGATACATACCCCAAGATGACTCACTCTCTCTTGTGCCTTCTTAAGATGCAGAGGTGTAGTAAGTGATACCAAGACAAAATGCACAAATAGTTGCTTGTGGTGACATCCGATCTGGCTCAAGCTGTTGGTGAAGTTGCTTGCAGGAGCCAAAATTATCCAATCATTTCAATTTGTCTCACCCCAATCAGTCGAAATTAGCTCTGTGCCAGATTAGCCTGTGTTCATGGCTATTGGTATCACTCTCCCTATGAGGACTGTGTGTGTGTGTGTGTGTGTGTGTGTGTGTGTGTGTGTGTGTGTGTGTGTGTGTGTGTGTGTGTGTGTGTGTGTGTGTGTGTGTGTGTGTGTGTGTGTGTGTGTGTATTCTCTGCCTTGTTTTCCCTTATCTATCCTTTCTTTCCTCTTTCTCCCTGCACATTTCTGCTGCCAGGGAAGATAAGATGTTTTCTGAAAATGAAATAAGGAACATTTTGTTCCAAGTTCTGTCTGGGTTAGCGTTTGTGCATAAGCACGGTAAGAGTCTTTCTTCCTTCTCATTTCCTCCTGTCACTTTAAGGTTTGGTATTAATTTGTTTGGGAGACTTTTTGATCTTTGAGATAACTCAACACAGTAATTTAGGTTCAGTAAAACTGACAGACATCAGTCAATACATTGCTAATTTAGCCTATTCACTTGATCCAGGTTACTTCCACCGGGACATAAAACCAGAGAACTTACTCTGCATGGGCCCAGAGCTGGTTAAGATTGCAGATTTTGGATTGGCCAGAGAAATCCGCTCCCAACCACCCTACACTGACTATGTGTCCACGAGATGGTAAAGTGGATTGTATTCTTTTGGTATTGTCTGAACAGCACAGCATCTGTATGATGGAACTCATGACTATGAGCTGCAGTGTTCCTTAAAGCAATGTCAGGTGCAGATACTTATTAAATGCTGATTTTAATATCCCCTCTGGGTTAGTCTGTCCATGAAACTGAAAGTCTTCAGGGTCAGAGATGTTATCAGTGCAGTACAAGTGGTTTATCATAGACTGTGTTTGTTCGTCTGAGTTTAAACACGTCAGACATCCTAACCTGGCTGGCATGTGAGGTTCATTTCTGCTAGCATGTGATTTAAAAAAAAAAAAAACAGATGCATAAGAAGAGTGATTAAATCACTGCTGACACATAGCAGGTAAATCCCCCCAGGAGACAGGAGAAAGGCAAAAACAAACTGACTGGACATCAGAGACACATTGGAAGGATTCAGTGTTCAGTTTGTTACCTGTCATTTATGATCTTACCCTACAGTCTAATGCAAAAATCCAGTGACAATTTAGAATTATACTTCCCTATTATCTCATTAGCCTATCTGTTTAATTGTTGTGCATAATGGTATTTGGTGGATTGAAAGGAAGAAACCATGAGAACGTGCAACCTTGTGAGATGCTAAAGATTGATCAGGGCACGAATATACATGGATATTCATGTTGGGAACTGTTTGATAGACTAGATCTGTGAACATTCATGTTGTTTGTAGTCCATATGAGTCTCCTGTGCTGTTGTGTGCTCAGGTATCGGGCCCCTGAGGTGCTGCTCAAGTCCAACACCTACAGCTCTCCCATTGACATGTGGGCCGTGGGCTGCATCATGGCCGAGCTCTACACACTCAGGCCTCTGTTCCCAGGCAACAGCGAGGTGGACGAGATCTTCAAGATCTGTCAGGTGCTGGGGACACTGAAAAAGGTGCCCATCTGTAAAGAGTCAAAGCACACACACACACACACACACACACACACACACACTGTAATAAATAATTGGACACACTGATGTATGATTAATAGCAACTCTTGACTGTACTCAAACTAACCTTGTTGTTGTTGTTTTTTTCCATGGAAGTCGGACTGGCCTGAGGGTTATAACCTGGCTGCTTCAATGAATTTCCGCTTTCCTCAGTGTGTTCCAACCAGCCTGAGAACGCTAATACCCAACGCTAGCAACGACGCCGTGGCCCTGTTGAGAGACATGCTGCAGTGGGACCCCCAGAAGAGGCCCACGGCTATCCAGGTACAGGGATGCGTCACTGCCTCTCTTACAGGGCTGGCTTACTGGCTGATAACATCACAAGCTGCACAATGACATACTAGCCTATTCTGTCTGTGATAACATCTGTGTAGTACTAAGATTACAATATGTCTTAGTATCAGTCTCTGACACGTCCACATTCTTCCTGAGAGATCTCATAACTTGCAAACATGTTTTGTATTTTCTGTTCTGTTCCAGGCTCTGAGATACCCTTACTTCCAGGTAGGCCAGGCTTTAGGCCCTCCCCCTCAGTACATGGAGCAGCAGAAGGCCCAGGCCAGGGCAGCACAGGCAGCCGTGGCCGCAGAGGCCAAGCCCCTCTCCCTCTGTAAGGCTGACTACCAGGTCATCTCTGAGCCCGCTCCAACAGACACCCAGTACCAGGCCCAGACCCAGACCCAGACCCAGGGCAGAGTCCACCATCAGCCCTTACAGCAGATCCCCCTGCCACAGCAGAACATAGACCACTGCGGCCACAATGCTGACACGAACAAACAGGACCAGCCAGCGCCACTCAGCTTGGTCAAGAATGCACAATTGGTGAGTGGTCTGGCAGTATTGAGCATGCTTGTCCTGTCCAGCTTCTAGAAATACTCATTTGTAAGTCTTTATTTGTGTGATAGTGATAGTGTTTTCTATTTGTGTTTGTGACAGAGAGCAGCTGCAGCAGGGACAGAGAACAACTTGGCTGGGGTACGAAGCGGGCGTAGACGATGGGGACAGACATCAGTGAAAGCCGCCGACAGCTGGGACGAGTTTGACGACTCAGACACTGGCGTCTCCTACTCCAAAAAGCCTAGCATTGGGTCCCTGAAGGAGAAAAGGCAGGACGAGTCCAACTACCGGCAAGTCCATTTTTCTAATGTCATGAAACCACATGTTTTATCTCGTAAAATCATATTTTTTAAGGTGTTGCTGTATAGTGTACTTTCTATATATTGCATGATAAATGAATGGATTGTTTTTGTTTAGGTTTACAGAACCCAAGTCCATCAGTAAACACAATACAGGGATGAAACTACCAAGCAACAGTGGACTGAACAGAACAGACTCCAATGTCTCCTCAGTGAAGCAACATTATCTCCGCCAGTCCAGATATCTCCCTGGTAAGAGAGTCAACGAGACACCGAAACACACACTTGAAGTGGCTGCCTTACAGTGGGTGTTGGGATGACCCCTGCTGTCAACCTGACAAATAACTGAAAAAAAAGTCAGTTGTCAGAGTACATCAGAGTGTGACCTCCTATTCTCACTCAAGTAGACTCTGGTTCGATTGAATAAGACCCTTATTCCATACTATTGCAGGTGATGTTGTAGTTGTTTTTTCATTACAGTATGAATATATGCAGGTAAAGCTGGAGAGGATCAGAAATTGTCGTACTGTTGTTGGTCCTTATAGTATCACATCCATACATCTCTCCTAGCTGTGCTCATCCATGTCTGTTCCTCTGAGCTACTGTATGTGTCTTTTTCAGGAGTCAACCCCAAAAACAACTCTGTAACAGGGAACCAACAGCAAGGCAGAAATGTGTGGGCCAACTCTTCCTTATCCAGAACATATGAGTCTGGACTGCCACTTACCAAAGGTAAATGCTTGCACCACTTACACAGCTACAGAGCGCAAGCATATGACATATGACAAACACATTAAGCTTCCAGTTCCCTCTGAAAACCTTTCTAGCTTTGTCTACGTCTGGTCTTTTCATGGTAGTTGAACACAACAACGTGTTTGTAATGAGCTCAAGCATCAGATCCCAGTCAAAGAGGAAACGTGTACTGTATTATTCATGATATGTTGCCCATCACACAAAAAGCACATATTGCTTCCCTTCAATCCTTTATTAATGAGATTAGGGGAGTATTAAGCCTCAAGTCCACGATCAAATATCCACCCAAGATTGCGGCTGGAGATCAGTTTCATCTGAGACAGATTCATCCAAGACTTCTGTTCCCTCTGCTTGTCCTACTAACCCTTTGGTCACTGTCAAAAACTTGCCTCTTGGTTCTGTGAACTTTCTACCCTTTATGTTCATGCATCATAGTACCACCGTCTTATTTTCATCATACCTACCACCCTTTCCTCCACTTATGTTCATGCTGTGTCCTTCTTCCTCTCGCTCTTCTTTTCTTTCCACTCTGTGTGTGGGAACAGAGGACAGTCTTCCTAAATTAACAGATAAACTTCCCCTTAAAGAAAAGACTCTTGAGAAACTGGAGCAATCCAAAGGTATATCTCAACTTTATCTAGTAGTGTGTGAATAACAGTCTTAGCCTTGATACATGGTGTAATGGCAACAGGACTGTTCTTCTTATGTTCTCATTGATTTAGGGAATAGTAACTAATAGTAACTAATAGTAACTAATAGTAACTAAAAAGTGTGTTATTTTCAGGCCACTTCATGAGTACTACCAACTACAGCCCAGTTGGCAGTTACATGTCACCCTACCAGAAGAAAGATATTGGATCAGCTGGACAGAGGATTACACTGGCACCTATAGGAGGCCCTTCTGCAAGTGAGTCATCTTCATGGACAGTACTTTTTTTCCAGTATACGGAGTTCAGTTCCACAATCATTAAACATTCAGATGCTCAAGTGCTATTGATTCAGATGACTCTAGTATGGCCACATTACAGTATATCCACTTTGCCTTTCATGTGGTCTTGCATTTCATTGTTTCCTGAACTCTTAAACGTCCTTTCTCGTTGTTTTCTCTTTCTCTGTACTCTTAGTTGACCTCTCCTCTGCTACCGATCTTAGAATTGACTCAAAACTCAAATCATCACAGCTTAAGCCCAATAAATTGATTGAATCAAATGAAGGTAAATAGAATAGAGGCTCTTGTGTCTAGTTGTACTGTTTGTGTTTTTCAACTGAGAGTTATTGCTCTTGTATACTGTATGGACTAGCTACAATATCTGTCAACTAACTGTTAACTTTGACCTCACAGAGTATGAGGGCTGGAAGAACAAACCCACAAAGCCTCAGATTCCAGGATCAAGTGTCAACACAGGAGGAAAAAACACTGTGTCCAAAAATCCTCCAATTCAGACAGTGCATGGACGGGTAGACTGGGCAACCAAGTACGGTGGTCATCGGTAGCACAGCCCGGTGTGTTTTCCCATTGACAATCTCAGAGGGAAGAATTCCTGCATCGCACTTTGAGAGGAAGGGCGCCCCAGCTAGGGAGAGAGAGAGGGACCATTTCTTGCTGTCAGCATAAGCACAGCGTCATGTCTAGTCTCTACCATACCAGACCATTTGCGATGTGTCAACTGTTGTCAATATCACATGTGTAGCATCTTCCAGTCAAATGTATGTATTCCTTCACCGCGTTCATTATTTTTTTAGGTGAGTGAGTTGTGACTGAAATAAAAAAAATATTTTACTATTACAGCCAATGAGTTAGTTCATACTTGTATTTCTGTAAGATAATATGTGTCTGCATCGCATTCTGTATATCTTTTTTTTATTGAGAAAAAGTGAAAAATAGCATCTGTACACAAAATGAAAGAAATATAGCATGATTAACATATAGCCATTCTAACCAACAGGTAGGATTACAGGTCCACCCATACCACAGTACACTCAACATGGTAGAGTTTGAGAGCTGTAGGATCAAACTGCTTAACCAATGTCAATATCAGTGTTGTTTGCATTGTATGAGTAAACCTGGTTTTGTGTCTTTGCTCTACTCATTTATGGGAATGATGTGTAAAATGTTGAAAACTATTTTGTTATATTGAGAAAAATCCTCTTGAATATAATTTTCAGACATACTGTACATTGCTTGAAAAATAAATGTTCCTTTCACAATGATGACATGCGCTTATCATTTACAAATGTGTACATAAACATGTAAAGTGCATAGATTCTACACATTCATGACTTGTGTGGCCTCTTGAGTATTCCCACGACAATCTTCCCAACCATCAGCATACTAGAAAAGAGAGAAACGAGAGAGAAGAGCATGCATTATGGTTTCTCTGGTTGAACCTTCTTTTTATGGGAACAATTCACTGCAACTGTACACTCAAATATTCCTACATGTTTAGAACAGAGGGCTATTGGAAAGTACCTCATGAGTACCTCATGAGTACCTCATCTTTTTTGTGTAATACTACCTTCCTATTTCATTATATCTTGGTGAAATAACCAAAGCCATGATTAGGATTCTACATACTCCACAGTACCTTGCCCCTGCTATGAGACCAGCTGGCATGAACTTCCAAGAGTTTAGAAATCTCATTCCCATGACAACTGCCAATGTTCCTGAGGTACCTGATTGTAGCAAGAATACAATTAATTGCACTGTGTTTACGCACACATCATTTACATGTTGGCATTGTTATGGTTGCGGTATTTGCCCACCTAGAGAAACCCAGACATTCCTTGAATTCTGAGATATCAGGTAGGCACCAATGCCAGTCAAAACTCCAAAGAAAAGTCCTGCAAACAATGAGGCTACACTTCCTGTAAAGGGAACAAACATTGGCATGTTGGTGTGACCAGTTTTATTATATCGATTTTCAATAACATTTGAGAAATTACATTGGTGTGAAAGCTTGACAGTCTCATCCATACCCGCTTTAATATAACCCATCGTCCCTCCTGCTGTGATCAGGGCTGCATAGCTGAACCCAATCCAATCTATAGCCATTCTCAAATCTAATTCAAAGCTAACAGGAAGAACGTGTCAAAACTCAAGGTAAAGATACAGAAAGCAAAACAAAATATTTCGTTTATTTTTGTTCCCATGTATAATTAAATGAAATATTGTAACTTTTAAGCCACACATACCTGTAACGATTCCACAACTACAATCAAGTCAAAATCAGGTGGTAGACAAGTAGAGAATTTCCTTGTTGCATTTCCGGATGTTATTCCCGAACTTCCGAAATAAAAGTCTTAGGCACACTCGGTATGATTTTACTGAATGACAAAGTTTTTTTCGTACAAATCAAGTGTGAACTCGAACAATAAATACAACTTCATGCTTACATTTATTGATAGAAAAGAGTACTGATAGTGTACGAAAATATTGCTTGTATCATATTAACATGTAGGCTACTGCTGTTTATTTATTGTTTTCCTATTTCACTTTTCTTGTCATGTACTATTGTTTCTCTGACTTTTTATGTAGAGCACTTTGAGCTGCAGTCTCTGGACGAAAATGGGCTCTATAAATCAATGTATTATTACTATTTATTATTATTCTAAGACCTCAGATTGACACGTATGCATTTGAGCTGTTTTGTATGCCAGCTCCCAGTGGCAAGCATCATCATACATTTATGAGACCATAATATATGCAATATGAAAAAATACATATGATGAAGAAAAGTTTTAATAAAAACAATTTATTTAGGTTTTCTCCTTCTTTTTGCCACCATCCTTTTTCTGTTTCTTGGGTCTATTGTCCTCTTCCAAGATCACTTCCTCAGCTGAAATCTTGACTCTTTTCGTCTTTGAAGACTGAAGTGTATCCTTAATGACTGTTGAAGAGAAAACATCAATGTATGTCTTGATCTGTTCTTGTACATATGTCTGTAGAAAACAACCCCTGATGTTTACATTAAGAAACTAAATGACTTATCCAGCACTGACACATTGAATGATACCTTCAGAGGTTGTTGGCTTTTCTGTTGGCTTCTCTGCTGCCTCCTGCAGTGAAGATGGTTTCCACACAGCAAGACAGTTTAGTCTGGCCGTGGTGTTCACCTTACCTAGCAGAACTGGTGGCTCTGACAACTGAGAGAGAGCAGAGGCACATCACAGACATTGAAGGCAGTAAGCAAACTGATGGCAAGAACCACTACATACAAAAATGATGATTACTTACACTGACATGATTGATTTAACGCTGTTATGAATGCATTTTGGTATCGTATATTCCATATCTGTTCACTTACGAATAAAGGCAGATATATACCTTATCAAGGTGGAGTTTCCACATTTTTATGAATCCATCATTTGATGCCGTTACCAGAACACAGTAGTCTTCCATGGTGAAACTGTCGACTGCTTTGACCCTGAAAACACAGAGGTACAAGTGAAATATCTTCAATGAGTAGTGGTTGCAACTTGCATAAGTATTTTTCTGTCCCATACTACAGAGGAATGAAGTGATAAGAGAAGAAGAATCCCAACAGCTACCTGGTATCATGAGCCTTGAACTCACAGAGTAACTTCTCTGTGTCCACGTCACACAACCGGACTGTCTCATCATCGCCCGCAATGACCAGGATGGAGTTCTGAAAAACAAGCAAGCTTTCACTGACTCAGTGTGAAGGGAGGAAATAAAAAACAAGCAAAGGCTGCAGTTCTGTGAGATAAAAGTCAAAGAGTACAGAACTGTGAGTTTATTTAAATGTCGCAATACTTACATTTAAAAACTTGATGGATGAGATCCTAATGGGGTTAGTGACAGTTCCAGTCAGGGTGGCTGTCTCCAGGTTGTAGATGTCCACCAAGTTCCTGATCACCACAACATATTTATCCCCATCAGGAGACCACTTGACAATGTGGGCATCTGAGGGAAAATGAAGAGAAAACAAATTATTATAATAATAATATTATTATTATTATTATTATTATTATGACAGACAGACAGACAGACAGACAGACACACACCTCCAGTGAAGGCATTAACACCAGGTAGGCCTACAGTATGAAGTGACAGCTTACTCTGTTTTATGTTTTTGATGAAGGCCGATCTCCCGTCAATAAGATTCCATGTTCTACATCCACAACATAATCAGAGTGAACTTTGGTTAATAGTAAAAGGAACTTTGAAAATGGAAATTCCTGACAGCTGCATTGAAATTACATGGCATAGAAGGAGATGTTGTGTAATATGTAGCCTTAAGTGCTTACCGGAGTGTCTTGTCTGTCCCAACTGAAAGTGCAAGTTTCCCAGAGGGATGGACGGACAGTGATGAGACTTGACCTCTGAGGAACAGAAAAAACAAAGCACATTATATGTATAGGTGCATTACATGACATCACCATACACATCATCAAATCATGCAAATGCTTGATGGACATTACATTGCATGACAGCCTTTAGCAAGTTATATCTGTGACTCTTACTTGTGAGCTCTGATGGACTTCAGACAATCCCACTTCTTGGTGCCCCACACACACAGCAGGCCGTCCTCTCCTCCGCTTAGTAAGTGAGAAGTACCATAGAATTCCAGACAGGAGATGGTGCCTGTTCGAAACAAGGAATTCTGTCAGTGACTACCTCACTGCCTTCCCATTATGGCTCGGGCACAGTCTATACAGCACCTGCAGGCAATCATTCATTTGTGCTGGGCATAATTAGTCTGACATTATTCTGTTGATGCTGCAGCCCTCAGCATAAGGGATAAATCAAGACGCCCATTTCGTACCATCATGATGCAACAAAGCACCATGTTCAATTCTCTTCTTCATGTCATAGAGCTGTATGGTTTCATCTTTACTTCCAGTGGCGATGAATCTCTCACTGGTCGCCACTGCAGATAGGGATGCTCTGTGAGCATGATGTGTGAAGTCTGCTGTGGCTGTCCACTCCTGCAAATGTAAAACATAAGAGCATATCTTACGCAGCAAATGATGAGGCCAAGAATAGCTTAGATCTGGCTATTTAGTGTGACAGTCTGCATGGGTGAACTGCATGACACTTTGCATTGACCAACAATGTTTTAACCACAGTATTCCACACTGAAACTGAATACTGTACTTACACAGAACCACAAGACTTGAAGTTAGCTGAAGATGGCTGATTAGCAAAGATAAACAAGTAGCCCAACAAAGCTATAATGGTAAACGTAAAGAGAGGGAGGGGGGGGATGAGTTTGGGATATAACTCAAGTGACAGTGAGCCAACATACCTGTTCATCCGTGCACAGACGATAACCAAAGGCTATCTGCTCATAACTTCCAGCTATGAGCTGCACTACGGGTCCCATGCTGCCAGGGAGAGAGAGGGTAACTAGCTAGGCTACTGGCTAACAAACAATCCTTAGGTCCTTGCGTGTTTCTGTTGAGATTATCGGACTACCCTGGGATGACAAAAAAACAAAACACTGTCCCTGAATCAAGTCAAGTGTTAATTTCTCAAATAAATAAGGGTGCAATCAATGTGTTCGTGTTGTAGAACACATGTCCTCGAGTTAGCTATGTGAGTGCGTAGTGGAGAAATCTACTTCCGATTGTTTTGGTATGGATTTCAAAATAAAAGTCTAGAGCAGCATGGGTGTGTTCTTTGGGGGCGTTCCAGCAACAATGCGAGGAGATTAAGAACATTATGATACTATTGCTTATAGTTTGTTTTATTAGTATGTTATGATTAAACGTGTCAATTAAAGAACATTTTCCAAAAACACATTTGAATCACAATCAAGCACGTGCATTACATTAATAAACTACTTTAGTTATGTTTTGTGTGAAAATGGATGGATTTGGGAGACGCACTGGGCAATATAACTGGATACGCCTTTCTTCTTACAGGCAATATGTGCTGTAGGCAAGAGGGCGTTTGACTCATTCTGTAATATTATTGGATACATATATAATGACATTTTGACTGACATGTCAGATAACTGTCTTCATGCAGACGTTCATTGTGTAAGGACAAAAAAGTTACATTTCTGTCTCGAGGAATACTATGGCACGGAGGTGAGATATCTTCAGTTCTTCTGTCTTTTGCCTACTTTTGACTCTTTTGATCTGTTCAAGAATTCTAATGCCCATCTGTAAAAAACAAAAACAAACCAAAAAAAACTATTTTTTGTGATATACTTGGTGCTTCTTTATTCGTTTTGGAACGTATGCCTTTTTGTGCAAAGTATAAATGCACAGTTGTTGATAGTTATGAAACAGTTAATAATAAAACACATCTGGTTTGGAATTGACAACAATCTGACATTCATTACGGAAATGAATAGAGTAGCGCTGTGTCCGATTTAAAAAAAGACTATCATGGAACAGTATCGTAATAAAGGAAGAAGTGCTGCAACAGGGGATGAGAACATTGATCGATTGCATTTGTGTTACAGTCTAGAATTGTTCTTTTTACAGAGCAAAGTAAACTGCATCACGTACTACCATGCAATCTATGTAATGTAGCCCACATTATGCCAACACTATGTTCATCATTATGGTACTCTTAGTATGAAGTGTATTTGCCCTATTAAATACTGTATGTAAATGATGAAATGATCATGCTTTTCATGCTATGGTCCTAATAGGTGTTATCTGTGTTGGTTCCTGTGACTGAACACTCAAGGAATTGCCTTAATTTTGTCAGCAAGAATTGTAAACAGCAGTCCCTTTGTTGAGATTAAAAAAAGACCAAAGTCCTTTGAAGTTCCAAGAGCACCAAGATGTAAGTGCAGTGCATGGTGGGAAGTGTGGTCTGGGATGAGAACGCAGGCCTTGCAGTCATTAGTGTTCTAAATTACACACAATAAAACAAGCACAGGAAACAGTAAACCAACTCAGCTATAATGCAATCAATGGAAAAGGGAAATTCTGAAGAACTATTTTGGTAGATATGATTTATCATTTCCTGCCACAAACACTTCCCCAATATTTTGTGCCCAGTACTATCTAGAGTGGTTAGACACGGTTTAGACAATGTGTGGCCTGTTGCCTGTGATTGGCTGTCATAGTGGCAGTAGAATCTGGATCAAAACATTAGTAAACAAACCATTTGAGCATCGGTCCTTTGTAGGCGAGTGACTGTCACAGTGTAAGGTGTCACATATGGCCCTCTTTTAGGAGGGTTATTCAGCATAATAGAGATAATTTGGTAGAGGTGTGGCTGTTACAGCCTGGGTATTCCCTTTTGGTTTATCAAGTCTCCAAGGCATTGCCTATTGTAGCAATGAAGAGACAGATAAGAATCAACAGGGACTTCTAAAGATTTTTGAAACTAAATCTCCCAAAATCCGGTTTCTTTTGTTTGTCATTTTTCTAACCTTTTTGAACAGTGACATGTGATAGTTTTGTACAGAACATGTGTGATGAATCAAAATATCACATAAGTGTTTTTGAATACTGTTTGTTCATATCTATAGTCAAGGTGTGAACCAGGAGCTCTCTGGGGTCCTGAACCAGCTATGGAGCTTGGATAGCAACCGCCTCAAGCCTGGAACTGACTACACAATCTCCCTGCAGGTGAGGAGGTTTTAGAATATTACAGGAGCCACGACATAACATACACTCACTGAGCACTTTATTAGGAACAATATACTAATACTGGGTAGGGCCTCCCTTTGCTCTCAAAACAGCCTCAATTCTTCGTGGCATTGATTCCACAAGATGTTGGAAACATTCCTTTGAGATTCTGGTCCATGATGACATGATTGCATCATGCAATTCCTGCAGATTTTTCAGGTGCACTGTGAATGCAACTGTGAATCTCCCATTCTACCACGTCCCAAAGGTGTTCTATTGGATTCTGATCCGGTGACTGGGAAGACCACTGAAGAACACTGAATTCATTGTCATGTTCATGAAACCAGTTTGAGACGACTTTTGCTTTGTGACATGGTGCATTATCATGCTGGAAGTAGCCATTAGAAGATGGGTAAATTGTGGCCATGAAGGGATGCACATAGTCAGCAACAATACTCAAATAGGCTGTTGCATTGATTGGTATTAATGGGCCCAAAGTGTGCCAAGAAAATATTCCCCACCCCATTACACCATTAAAGTGCTCGGTGAGTGTATATACTTCAATGCAATCCAACTTCAATGCAAATCACTCTTGTCCAGATAAAACATTAAAATGTAACTGAAACAATTGCTATACCCCATTTGCATATGCATGGGTTTTGCTGACAGATATCTCTCTAGACACTATGAAGGATACCCAGATAAAGTGTCCTATTCTATTCAAATAGCAAGTAAGACTGACACATTTTGTGTTGAGACAATGAAAATGGGGTATTCACATTATCAAACTGCCCATTTCCAAGCAACATTTTAACAAAAGTATACTGGGTATATGTTTTGCTTTTATTGTACATACAGTATGTGTAGTGGTCATGTGTGTCGGGGATGTTAATGGTTTGACTCATATTTGTGTGTGATTTGTTCATTCAGGGACGAGCAGGTTATGTGGACAAGGGCAGTAACTATGCCAGGGACAGGGCCAGGGCTCCTTTATTCTCCAACGTCAACGAGGAAAAACTCAAAAGTATCAAGACCTACGCTCGTATGTCCTCTACTTTCACTTCACAACCTAAGGACCTCTTGAAGGTTTCTCCCGCTGATCTGGTTCATCTTAGCCTTATGAGGGACTCATCCAGAGCTAAGGAGAGTCAAAAGCCAACATTGGTTTTGAATAAGCAGTTAGAGATCAGAAGAGTTGGCTATAGATACTGTACAATTTACTGTCATTTTTAAGTAAAACTTCAATAACTGTATACTTGAGATCCCCATTTATTTTCCTTCACAGACTTCATAAACCTGCTGGACAACTATGAGACGTCCACAGGTGTGTCAGAGACAGTCACCTCAGAGGAGCTGATGGAGAACCATCTCTTTCTTGATGCCATTCTGGAGACAGAGGTCATGAAGGTACCACATTTTTACAACTTTACTATTCTGCATTTTCATTTTACACTTACTTTAAGCTGCTCTTTATTTCCTTTACTAGGCCTATATTGGTTAATCATAATACTGAAACTTCCCCAACTATTGTTATGTGGTTATTGCCATGGATGCTTTTATTTGTATTTTTTATGTTAACAGGTACAGTGCTCTGTGTTGATCCTATGTTGATGCCTGACTATTTTGTCTCCTCATAGTGCACTCACAAGTACCTAGTGAGTAAAGGACAGGCTCCTTCGGACCAGACTCAGTTCAAGAGGCAGCTCTATGATATCTGGTTCCGCCTCTACCACAGGGACAGGAGTGGAGGGTGAGTGTCTGCTGTCCTACCTTCTCATATGATGCAATTGTTTTATGTCGATTTGTTTTTTTGTGTGTGTGTGATTTATGTCCTCTGGTTTAGAGAGTATTCTGCATTTCTTTTTCTTCATAACATTTACATAAGTGTATATGTAATATCTACGGCTAAATATACTGTTTGCAATATATATGTATTTGGATAGAAGAAATCGACAGTTTTTAATGTGATCACTCATCAACAAAATCAAAGTGGAAGTTTGCAGCTTTAATGGACAAAACCTGTGTGTGTTTCTGTATGTGTCCTTATGCCCTATCCAGTCAGGATTCCTGTGGTTTTGAGCATGTCTTTGTTGGGGAGACTAAATACGGCAAAGAGGTTACAGGCTTTCACAACTGGGTCCAGTTCTACCTGCAGGAGAAGCACGACCATGTGGACTATAAAGGCTACAAAGCCAGGGACAACAAGGACACGGTAAAGAGACCCTCTCAAAAGCATTTTTTATTGACGATTTTCAATAAATCATATTATTTTGTTGCCTTACTCCAAATCATTGTGTTCAAAATCAAAATCATATTACATTTTGTTGCCTTACTCCAAATCGTTGTGTTCAAATTCAAAATCATATTACACCATAATAAGTCTTATGCCTGAAGTCTGTGACTTCTCCTGCAGCCTGATGAGGATGACCACGTCCTGAACCTTCAGTTCAGCTGGAAGGGACTGGTGAAGCCAGTGGGCGGCTGCTTCATCGGGGTCAGCCCTGAGTTTGAGGTGGCGCTATTCACCATTGTCTTCCTCATGTCCACTGAGAAAATGACTACCGTTGTGGTGAAGGTGGATGAGTATGTGCTGGAGGTGATGGTGTATCGACATGGGCGCTCTATCGGCACCTCCTACCCGAAACTGCTCAGCAGCAACAACAGAGACCTGTAGTTTAGAACACTACCAGTCAGGAAGCATGTTTGTTTCATGTTGAATCTAGGATTTAGAATCAACTATCATGCAAAAGGTCAATTCTTATGTGGAGATCATTGAAGTACATGTTCATTGAAGTGAAGATTTACCCCATATATGTATATCATTGTAGTGGGGGTGTCTCGTCGAATCCTTCACAATTATAATTTGCATTAAACTATGGCGAAAACAGTACAGCTAATAAAGGACCAGGCTTTTGTTGAACGTAGTATTAGTTTTTTTTTTATGGTCATGACTGTCACTGTAAGCTGATTGTGGCATATCCTATTGCATGGAAGAAATTAAAACATGTTTACAATAACAGTGTCTGGATCCGTTTTTTTCTGAACTCACTCAGATTTATGACATGATTTTCTGACAAAAATATTTTAAGGTCCACAAAGTCCATGTACAAAAGTGAAGATCTTTTAAAGTGTATTTTATTCAATTATCCAATATATCCATATAAACCATGATCTGCCTGAGAACAGGTCTTTAATAAGATAAGTGATGAACAACAACAATGAACAATAGCATTGGTAGTAAGACATTCTGGATAGGTAGATTTTTTGTTATTTGATTAGCCAAGATCTTCACAAACTTTCAATTTACTAATAAAAGATCCTAAGGCTCTACCCGCTTTGTTAGCCAACATAGAAAGTATGAATAGAGCAGATTTATTTTTTCTTCCGTCACAGTAAAGCTATTCAGACACACTTTTGAATTTTCTTAAATTCATCTTCCATTTCATCAGAGAGCATAAAGAATCAACTATTATGTAAAAGGTTGATTCTTATCTGGAGATCATTTAAGTACTCTTTACTTTTTACCCCATAAGTAAATTTCATCAGAGAACATAAAGTACAAACAAATATATATACATAACATATTGCGGATAAAATAAAAAGTATGAATAGAGCACAGATTAAATTGTTCTTCTCTGTCACAGTAAAACTATCCAGAACCATAGATTTGAATGTTCTTTCAATGTTCTCTTCCATTTCATCAGAGAACATAAAGTACAAACAAATGAAATATAGAGGAAATATAGATACATGCATCTTTTGTGGTTTAGAATAGAAATATAATAAGATCAGGTAGACACACACACTGTCCCATAACAGTCCCAGATGTATTGCAGTACAGCAGACCAGATTTGTCAGCTTTACTCAACATCCATGGCTTCATCTCTCACAGAGATGACCACCTCTCCCTGCTGGATTCCTGACAAGCAACCCTGCTGAGTATGTACTGAATTCTCCATAGATTCATTGAACCAGGGGTGTTCTCGGCCAATCCTCTCTTTAATGGTATTTAGTACTTTACCTACGTCGCTATTCCCTTCCCCCTGGATCCGGAATGTGTTGATCACATCCCCCTCCCCCCTAAGCACCAATTCAGTGACGATACTCTCAAGTGTGAGTGATAATGGGATAGCGTACTCAATGACGCTCTGTGTTCTTTGCTTTTTGCCCTCGTAGGCATAGCCTGCTGTGTGCATACCAATCAGCTGGCAGTGCTCATCGAAGACAGGTGAGCCAGAGGCTCCATGAAAGAAACAGGAGTCATAAGTGATCCTCCGATTGTCACTCTTTAGACATGTATCTATGTCCCATTTCTCCATAAAATATCTTTCAGAGATCACATGCAGGTAATCCATATTTTCATTGTAATGGCTTTGAGCAGCTTCTGCACGATCCTCAGGTTTAATGATAATGCAGGGGTCTATTTTTTTCACCCTGCCCTCAGGGTGTCCAATGATGCATATGCCAGCCTTTGCACGCGGAAACCTGAAGTAGCTAAGCAAGCCAGGCGGTAATGAGAAGGCAGGGTCTGGTTTGAGCTCCAGCAAAGCCATGTCAGGAAAACAACGAATCACATTCTTATTGTACTCATAGGCAACAACCTCCTTTTCCACTGGTATTTCCTCAGCTGAAATGTTCAGAGCTAAAAAACCAAAAGTGACAGTTACTGCGTTTCGCAACTGTCTTGTGTCTTGGTCATATACTGACTCGACCACATGACCACATGTAAGGACAAACTTATCAAACAGAAGAAAGCCAGTTCCTATTGGTTTTCCATCAATTCGCAACTGACAAACAGATTTACTATACTCTAGCAGTATGCCAGCTGTCCTCACCTCAAGGCAGCTCTGTGCTTTCTTTCCAAACTCTTCTCTAAAGAAGCGTTTCACATCTGCAGAGTTGCGCAGATTCTCTCTAGTTTTCATGTGCTGAAACAAATCTTGGAACTGGGAACGCAGGATGTTTAGGATCTCATTCGAGTTTTGAATATCACGCCATTTTTGCTTTGCCAGCCCTGGTGTTTCCTCCTTTGACGGCGACTTGGATTCTCCTGGTTCAGGTGTAGTAGACGTTTGTGGAGTAATAGGGGAAGATGGTTGATTCTCATAACATTCCTCAAGACTATCTGGCTGACTGAAACGGCTGACTTGTGTCACCTGGAAACTTTTGCCCTCAAGATCATCAACAAGACTGGACATTTCAGTGGTGACATCTTTCGCTGGCTCATTGAGTGCACAGCCTTTTGTGAAAATGGTTTTGGCAAACCGCCCATCTCTCTTCAAAGCTTGTCTGACTTTTTCCCCTTTGTATGCAGATACACAAACCTGCCTCACTTTTGTCATCAGTGCTAGATTTATCATAACTTTATTCAGTATTTTTTTCCCTCCCTTTGTTTCAACGTTAAAAGTTATACGCTGGTCAGATAACTTCCTGCTTTGTGGGTCTTTTTTAGCTGAGGAACTGCCATTAGCTGAGGAACTGCCGTTAGCTAAGGAACTGCCCACTTCTGCAGCTCTGATGAAGCTTATTGTCAGTAGCTCATGATCATCAATTAGATGGCATGGGGATTGTGTGTTAAAAGCTGCCCTTTCCCCCTTCCCTCTTTCGATGACAATCTCTTTCCCCTCGTTCTTTTTCATCTTGTCTCTGAACTTCTTGCTTGTTTTAAGGGCATCCAGGATCGTTGCAGATTTATCGCATGTGACACTGTTTTGCTGAATATGTTGGAAGCGGTATTGAAAAGTATGTTTCTGATGTGCTTCTTTCTGTGGACAGAAAAGTAAGTTTGTAAGGTGGTAAAACATTAAATTACTAAATAGTAACCTATATTCCAAAAGAACATCAAAAGGAGATGGACACATTTCTGAAAAATATTCTGACATTACACCTCACAGGCAAATGACAAAATCGCAGGGCATCAGAATAACTATCCGGAAATGGTAAATTGTATAAATACTTGATTATAAAAATGAAACTGATTCAGGCTACTTGTAAGAGGATCAGCTGTTAAACAAATATCAACAGCTGAATACGTGTCTAACCTTGGCATCAGGGTCGATTGATTGGCTAGGTCTGTTTTGCTGGTTGTCTGAGGAGTTACTCTGACCAGGAGTCCTCTGTAATGGAGAACGTACCATTACATAAGATATTAAACTACAGTATATTATGGCGAGGCACTTTATTCTAGAAAGCCAAAATAGAAAATGTATGTATGAATGGATTAGATTCTTTACAACAAAGTACCGTAACAAAATTGTCCATTGTTGCTTGTGTCTTCATTTTCTTCTTCATTGTTTGCCTCGTTGCCATGTTGTCATTTACTGGTCAAAGCACTGGTCAAAAGACTGGCATCAGGTATGTGCCACTAGATGACAGCACCTGTTGGGAGACAATGTCAAACATAATATGGCACCGAAGCCTTGTCGTTAAAATGTAGTTCAGAAAGCTGGCATAAGTTTATTTTCGGTTCATGTCTTAACCCCATCCATTTACAAGGCAGTCTGATGAATATTTTGCACCCCACTTTTATTGAGACACATTTTGGGCATTATGAACATCACAATTCAAATTCATAGTGCCTCCACAATATAAATTAGACATACAATTCCAAGAGGCATTGTGTGATAGGAGTTGGATTGGCATGTTTGCAAGTCATTTTAATAACAGAATGAATGGGGCCCTATGGGAAGCATATTGCTAGCAAAAACTAAATAATATAAAGAATCTACAAGTAAGTGAGTAAGCGAACCTAATATCCAAAAACAAGATGGTCTCTTGTGAGTTTGAAATACTACCTTACAGGACTGGCAATACAGAGTGTCTTGAAAAGCCAAATTTGAATTATATTTGAGGGCCAAACAAAGTAATAGAATAAATGGACATATTAGTAGATCATGTCATTTGCATTTAGTTAGGGTTTAGGGTTTAGGATTTAGGGTTAGGGTTATTCTTGATCACCTTCACGTTTTTCCTTGGCTAAGTTTCAAGCAAGTAATATGCAAAAGAAAGTATTCATGAGTGGAACATAAAACCTTAAAGATTGGTGTTACCCAGTATTTGTTTTGTTTATTTTCCAAACAACATGAGGATTAATGGTGGATTTAAATATATGTACATCTTTCCTTCAAGAATCCTCTTATTCATAAAGAGATAAGCACACATTGTGTGTCTGCATTTTAAATCGGATAATGCCTTTAATAAAAAGGTAAATATGAAATATATAATAATTATTAAAAAATATAATTAGTCCTATCAAAAATAGTCAAACTTAGCTCCTAGGAGGAGAGTAAAAAGAAAAAGAAAAAAGAAAACATGGATTAATTAAGTAATAAGGACATCTACATTTGAATTTGAAGCACACTTGTTACTTATTACTTATTATTTAATTGTTGTTGCTGCTGCTGTTGTTGAGCGTGGAGCAAGATCCCAAAACACTTCACTTTGTCTATTACAACTGTATGCGGTATAAGTGACAAATAAAAGTTGATTTGAGTTTCCCGCCGCTCTGAAACTTGACACACGTCATGTTGCCATGGATGCTATTGGCTAGCGGCCGCTATGACACAGCTAGCTTACAAGCGTGATGGGGGATTTCTATTGGTAGTGCCTTTTCTGGAACTCTTACTATAGGCTACTCTCTGGTCACGTGATCACTTAATCACGCGCATTTGCAAACTTTTTTGGCGCGTAGCATTACTTCCGTATCCCGCATTCCATATTTCTTATTAAGTTTCGGTTATTATGAATGCATTTTGGTTATGTCCATCTGTCATTTAACTCTTACTGCGAGTTATAATTAACACGGAGAAAACAAGAAGAAAGTTGCATAATGGTGGAGCGCCCTTGTCAGACTGTCGAATTCTGTCTGATCACGTTTCACGTCTTCCCGCTCAACGAGTGTGCACCAGCAGACCATGACTTATTGTGCGAGTTAAACGGCTATGCGTGGCAGCATTAACCCATATAAAACCTTGATTAAAACTTGATTATTTTAAATATTAAAGGTTGCTCTTAGTATAGTGGTTGTTGAGATGTCGACAGAATCAGTCAGCTTACCTGGTTAAATTGATGGTTTTCCGTGGGAAATAAGGCTCTAGCCTACTTAGTCAGCGAATGTTTACTTACTGCCTGTCTTCGCGCAGTAAAGACGTTAAACTAATAATTTATTTGAAAGAAATATCCTAATATTCCCTTTTAACCCACATCAATTTACGTAAATATGTATTGGTAAGGCAGGCTTGCAGTGTAATGAGCTGCTACTGATCTCATCTACCCACACAGACGACGTGCAAATATTTGATTTTGACTTCAAGTACATTGAACAACGCCTACTAAAAGAGGTATTACACGTTTAATAACATTGATAAAGTGATAGCAATTTTTTTGTGATTTCCTCCCTCCCTTCTCCATTTTTCATAAGACAGTTGTCTGATTTAAAATCAATATATGTATTTGTAATTGTCTAAATATTGTCTGTCTGTGTGTCTTTGAGTGCAGCATTTGCTTTTGACAAAACAAGAATGGCAGAGGACTATGATGAGTAGGACGATGACAACCTTGAAGATGATGAAGACTTGATGAAGAAGTGGGCGGCTGCTTCATCGGGGTCAGCCCTGTGTTTGAGGTGGTGCTATTCACCATGGTCTTCCTCATGTCCACTGAGAAAATGACTACCGTTGTGGTGAAGGTGGATGAGTACGTGCTGGAGGTGATGGTGTATCGACATGGGCGCTCTATCGGCACCTCCTACACCAAACTGCTCAGCAGCAACAACAGAGATGTGAATTCTAAGACCCTGTTCAGGTTTCTACAACACCTTACAACACATTTGCCACAACAGATTTGTTTATTGTGAAGGGGTTCTTTGACTGTGAACGCTCCAGAATATTTACAGAATTGTTGTGGCAAAACCACCTCTAGGTGGTAGTGTACAATGCTACTCCAGCAAGTTTGTCATACAAGATTCTATTCTAGAATCTAGGATTTAGAATCAACTATCATGTAAAAGGTTGATTAATTATCATTTTTTAATTATCACTAATTATCATTTACACTAAAGTATGGTGATAACAGTACTGATCATGGACCAGGCTTTTGTTGAACATAATATAACTATTTTATGGCCATGACTGTCATTGCCAGATGATTGTGGCATATCCTATTGAAGAAATTAAACTATATGTTTACAATTATAATGTTTGGATCTGTTTTTTTTATTCAATCTCAGTGGCTAAACTTTTTCAGTAAATGACAAAAAATACAATAATGCAAAACTGCGAAATTCCTGAAGAAATTGCATGGACTATGTATGTGTATGGACTATGTATGTGTATGGACTATGTATGTGTATGGACACAAGTGTGACAAAACAAAGTATCTTCTCAGGTGCATTTTATTCAATCAAACAAAATATCCATACAGTAGCCATCATTGGCCAATATCAGGTCAATATCAGGCCTTAAACAGTGATTCAAAGTGATAATGAACACAATAACATGAATACCAAGACATATTGTGGATAAAATAAAAAGTATGAATAGAACACAGATTAAATTGTTCTTCTCTGTCACAGTAAAGCTATCCAGAACCATAGATTTGAATGTTCTTTCAATGTTCTCTTCCATTTCATCAGCGAACATAAAGTACAAACAAATGAAATATAGAGGAAATATAGATACATGCATCTTTTGTGGTTTAGAATAGAAATATAATAAGATCAGGTAGACACACACACTGTCCCATAACAGTCCCAGATGTATTGCAGTACAGCAGACCAGATTTGTCAGCTTTACTCAACATCCATGGCTTCATCTCTCACAGGGATGACCACCTCTCCCTGCTGGATTCCTGACAAGCAACCCTGCTGAGTATGTACTGAATTCTCCATAGATTCATTGAACCAGGGGTGTTCTCGGCCAATCCTCTCTTTAATGGTATTTAGTACTTTACCTACGTCGCTATTTATTTTCCCCTGGATCCGGAATGTGTTGATCACATCCCCCTCCCCCCTAAGCACCAATTCAGTGACGATACTCTCAAGTGTGAGTGATAATGGGATAGCGTACTCAATGACGCTCTGTGTTCTTTGCTTTTTGCCCTTGTAGGCATAGCCTGCTGTGTGCATAGCAATCAGCTGGCAGTGCTCATCGAAGACAGGTGAGCCAGAGGCTCCATGAAAGAAACAGGAGTCATAAGTGATCCTACGATTGTCACTCTTTAGACTTGTATCTATGTCCCATTTCTCCATAAAATATCTTTCAGAGATTACATGCAGGTAATCCATATTTTCATTGTAATGGCTTTGAGCAGCTTCTGCACGATCCTCAGGTTTAATGATAATGCAGGGGTCTATTTTTTTCACCCCGCCCTCAGGGTGTCCAATGATGCATATGCCAGCCTCTGCACGCGGAAAGCTGAAGTAGCTAAGCAAGCCAGGAGGTAATGAGAAGGCAGGGTCTGGTTTGAGCTCCAGCAAAGCCATGTCAGGAAAACAACGAATCACATTCTTATTGTACTCATAGGCAACAACCTCCTTTTTCACTGGTATTTGCCTAACTGTCATGCCTAGGTCCTCAAATTCAAAAGTGACAGTTACTGAGTTTTGCAGCTGCCTTGTGTGTTGGTCATATATTGAATTCACCACATGACCATTTGTGAGGACGAAGTTTTCAAACAGAAGAAAGCCAGTTCCCATTGCTGTACCATCAATTCGCACCTGACAAACAGATGCACTCAACCTCATCAGTTTCTTCACTCTTTTAACCTCAAGGCAGTTCTGGGTATTCTTCCCAAACTCCTTTCTAAGGAAGCATTGCACATCTGCAGAGTTGTGCAGATTCTCTCTAGTTTTCATATGTTCGACTGAATCTGCAAACTGTGAACGCAAGATTTGAATGATTTTGTTCGAGTTTGGAATCTCATGCCATGTTTCCTTTGCCAGCGAAGGACCACAGCGTTGTGGGGACAAATGGGTCTCTTTTGGTTCAAGTGTAGTAGATTGTTGTGGGGAATTTTCAGAATCTGCTTTTAAAGTTGAGGAAGATGCTGGACTCACATAACAATCCTGACTGTCTGGCTGATTCAAACTACTGTATTGTGTCACTTGAAAACTTCTGCCCTCAAGATCATCAACAAGACTGGACATTTCAGTGGTGACATCTATCGCTGGCTCTGAGAGAACACAGCCTTTTGTGAAGATGGTTTTGGCAAACCGCCCATCTCTCTTCAAAGCTTGCCTGACTCTTTCCCCTTTGTATGCGGATACACAAACCTGCCTCACTTTTGTCTTTAGCACTGGATTTTTCATAACTTTATTAATGATTTTTGCTCCTCCCTTTGTTTCAACATTGAAAGTTATCCACTCATCAGATAACTTCCTGCTTTTGTAATGTGGGTCTTTTTTAGCTGAGGAACTGCCGTTAGCTGAGGAACTGCCCACTTCTGCAGCTCTGATGAAGCTTATTGTCAGTAGCTCATGATCATCAATTAGATGGCATGGGGATTGTGTGTTAAAAGCTGCCCTTTGCCCCTTCCCTCTTTCGATGACAATCTCTTTCCCCTCGTTCTTTTTCATCTTGTCTCTAAAGTTCTTGCTTGTTTTAAGGGCATCCAGGACTGTCACAGATCTATCGCATGTGACTCTGATTTTCTTTATATCTTGTAAGCGGTATTCAAACGAATGTTTTTTATGTGCTTCTTCCTGTGGACAGAAACATTCTGTAAGGTGGTAAAACATTGGACAGTAACGTATATTCAGTTCCTTCAAGTTCCTTTTTCAGTTCAGTTTCAAGTTAATATTTCTGACTTTCCACCTCACAGACAAAAGACAAAATCACAGGGTAGTCAGTATAAATGTCTGTGAATTGTAAATTGTACCTGTAAGTCAGCCTGTGGCTGCGATATGTACAATGACTTTGTGGACACTAAAAAAACATTCTCTCTCTAGTCTTGGCATAACGCACTAATATCAGCAATATCACTTGCAAAAGATAGATCCTTTCAAGTCTCAATATAATCAACAACCATTGAACAGCAGGAAATATTAAGGATTGTGCCTTTAATGAAAACAATCTGTTTGATGAACAGAACATTTGACAAAGTAAAACTGAACTTAGCATAAGCTATGCTCTAAAGCTGCATTCACATTATACAATATTTGCCACAAATTCATCATTCATATGATCTCCGACCTTCCTAGAAGTTCGGGTCATCCTTGGAATACAGGGGATACAATTTGAGTAATGTGACAGGTTTCTTTTAACGCAATGGAGTGATGATTGGCAACTTCCAGATCATATATCAGAACATGTTTCATGGTGTGAAAGTTTTACTTCTGGTGTGAAAGCTCTAAGTTAACCCACTTTTTTGTAACAGTTTTTTACCCCAAAATTAAAACTCTGTTTTACCAGAGACACTAATAATAATAATAATAATAATAATAATAATAATAATAATAATAATTTGTTATAAATCATAATAATAAGTTAATAAAGCACCTATTATTATCATGCTAAATGGGAATACTTGGGAACAAATTGTATAAATATTTGATTATAAAATGAAACTGATTCAGGCTACTTGTAAGAGGATCAACTGTCAATGAAATATCAACAGATGAATGCGTGTCTAACCTTAGCATCAGGGTCGATTGATTGGCTAGGTCTGTTTTGCTGGTTGTCTGAGGAGTCACTCTGACCAGGAGTCCTCTGTAATAGAAAACATACCAGTACATTACCAGTCCTAGTACAGAGTCAGTTCATTCTAAAAAGCTAAAATCTCAATATCAAATTGTAGAACTTATGAAAGATTTTATTATTTACTACAAAATACCGTAACAAATGTGTCCACTGTTTGTGTCTTCATTTTTTTCTTCGTTTGATCCCCCATTGCCTCACGTCATTTACTGGTCAAAGCACTAGTCAAAAGACTGGCGTCAGGTATGTGCCACCAGATGACAAAACCTGTTGGGAGACAATGTCAAAGACAATAAGTAGCCGAAGCTTTGTCGTCAAAATGTAGTCCAGAGATGAGCCTATTTCCTGTTCACGTCTAACACACTCATTTACAAGGCAGTCTGTTGAATATGTTGTACCCCTTTTTCATTGAGACACACGTCTTCTTCTGTGTAGTTCAATGCCTGCCCTTCAGCGCATTATGACCCCCACGGGCACGACTTCCACCTAGCACCATCCTGAAGACACTCATTTCTTTTCAAACTTACTTGTTGTGGTTATTCTACTGACAACTTCCCACCGGAACTTTCATGGACCCATATTCTAATTTTTTTCAGTCCAATACATGTGTAATACACTATAATCTTTTATTATTAGGAATGTTTCCAACATCTTGTGGAATCAATGCCACGAAGAAATGCGGCTGTTTTGAGAGCAAAGGGAGGCCCTACCCAGTATTAGTATAGTGTTCCTAATAAATTCTATATTTCTCATGACTCAAACAGTCAACCGGTTTGTATACAAGCTTTTATCATGCATACATACTTCCTGGAAATAGCAGATGACGAAGTCTACTGATAATTATACCTTAAAGATATAGCATGTCAATTTGCTTGTTTTCTATTTATTTTCCTTTTTTAACCCACATACTAGGCTACATCAATTTACGGAAATCTCGGTGAGGCTCTCAGTGAAATCAGCTGCGACTCTGCTCTCAAAAACAACGCAAATTATCTAGATTATCATGTCAATATTGTCATTATTTTCCCCTCAAATACACAGGTATACGTAGCATTTGGTCGACGCCTACTAAAGGTGGGATCCGACTATTGTTTGTCTTCTGTAATGTTGACAGGACGTACGTAGCTAAACAGGATGTAGCTTAACTATCGTGTAATTTCACATTCATACAAGAGTTGGTCTGATTCAAAGTAAAAATTTTTAAAAATAAATAAATCTAAATAGATAAGATAAGATATACAATTTGCTTAAACTGTGTGTGAGAGAGTGATTGTATACAGTAGGGTATTTCCTTTGCCCCAGCAGTGATGATTATTGTGTGTTTGAATGTTTCCATAACTAAGAGATCAAACGCCAGACCACCTACAAACAGATTTGATTTTCTACTAGATTCACCCAGAGATAAACGGAGCGGAGCCTATGACAAGTAAAAGATTACCTCTTAAACCCGAGGGTTATTTACGATATTCTGCAGTATTCTTCTTCCATAAGTGAATAAACTAAATATTGAGAGAAAGTCTTCTTACTTTCCTCCAATATCTGAATATCATGTCTGGGCAAAAAATAATAATATCCCGCCCATCAATTTAAATACCGGTGGTCTCGGCCATAACGAAAGTGGAAAGGAAACGGCCGTGATTGGCCTACAGAAGTCTCTGGTGTGTTAGAGAAGTCAAACGGTATTCCACGCTGCGCAGACAGAATTCACGCTCGTCACCCATCCAAGTGGTATCCCCCTTTTCTACCAGAATAGTAAAAAAAAAAAAAAAAAAAAAAACTTCTTTAATTTAATGTATGAACCATTAATGTAATGGTTCTATGTAATGATTCTTACGTTAATGTAATGATATTGACTTAGTTACGACACTTGGTCATATTCATAAAAATCAGTGGAGGCTGGTGGAGATTGAAATCGGAGGACAGGCTCATTGTAATGCATGGGACGGAATGAAGAATGGTATCAAACTTGGATACCATTCCTCATTCCGTTCCATGCATTACAATGATCCCGTCCTCCGATCTCTACCTCCACTAGCCTCCCCTGATTAAAACAAAATGCATCAGACATCACTGCTATAGTCTCTCGAGGTATTCTGTCTGGTTTCTGGAACGCACCCATCCAGGTTCTGCCGTCTGCGCAAACATTACGCACGAATGATTCTCAAGCAGGCAAGCAAGTGTCAAAACATTGTGGCTAACCTAAAATTCGACGCTGCTTGCTAGCAAGTAGTTGGTGTTCCCGTGATACAAGGCAATAGGATCGTCTAAGCTACGATAATATCATTTGCTACGCACCACTAGTGGTAAGTGAGCATAGTGATCACTAAAGCCGTGATAGGCTAGCTGTAAAGTTAGCTAGCGCTAGCGACTTTTGCTTTTCGGAAGCCCTCTCTAGGCTAGCTAATAAACTAGCTTTGTTTGGGTGGTGGTGGTGGTGCCGACCATTGCGATGTTCACATGACCTCACACAGTTGTTGACAGTAGCATAGAAGCGAATACTTATTCTTTGGTCTATGTTCTTTTTCTCTTCCGTTCACATAAGCGACGAGTTGCATCTAATTCGTGCTGTTGCTTGAGGGTGAAACAAGCAACATGTTTGGTAAAAAGAATAAGCGGGCACCAGTGGCCAAGGGGCAGGGTGCTGCTGCAGCAAAACAGGTAAGAAGGCGTTTGTTATGGTCCCTAAAGGAGATGGAATCACTGGAGCAATGTGATGTGGCAACTTGACACGAAGACCTCAGTGGCCTAACTGTTTACCTTGTTTCAGATGGGTTTATTTTTAGACTTCAACCCGGAAGACATGCTGGGTGTGGATCAAAACCTGGACGACCCTGATTTAGAGGCTGAGTTAGCTGCCATCACAGGGAACAAACCTGCGGGTGGGAAGCGAAAACCAAAAGCCAAGAGTGAGTGTATGAGCTGTTATTTGGTCGTTTGAAGGATGGACTCAATTTCCTCCTCCTAGCTATGATGCCTGCTTTAGTAAATTATTGCACCATGAAGATCAATGAATTGAAGTGTGTGAAACAAGTCTGTTTCACACACTTGTATATCAGTGAATTATTTGATATTTGATGTCCCTTTTTAGCCCCATTGCCAATGGAAGATATTGCAAGAATGGCAGAGGAATGTATGAGAGACTATGATGATGATGAGGACGACGACAACCTGGAAGATGATGAAGACTTATTGGTAACTGTTTGTGTCAGCTAAATTCATTTTCATACTTCTTCACTTATGGAACATTTGGGTAGGTGTTTTGAATTCTTGTCTTATGCCTGTCTTACCAGGCGGAGCTGCAGGAAGTGGTGGGTGAGGAAGAAGTAGAGGATGCTGTAGCAACCTCCCCTGTCTCAGTTAAAACGTCTGAAGCAGGAACACCAGAATCACCACTGCAGGTACATCACACGTCTCTTCTGCCTATACACACTATCAGTAACATCAGCAAAACCATTGTGATTGTCCAACAAATCCTATACTTCACATATCAGTGCAAAATACACTCATCTGGAACTCTCAGTGTCAGGTGGTTTGTGTTTTGTTTGGAGAGCTGCCTCATGTGTACCGGTATCGTGTGCATGCATGATGAGGACAAAACCATGTTCTTATTCCTAACACCAGGAAGCAGGGGTCGTCTCAGCTCCAGGAAGTCTCCAGCACACCCTGGAGGAGAGAATAGCCATGTACAAGACTGCCATAAAGAACGCCAAGTCATCAGGGGAGTCGTCTAAAGCCCGGAGATTTGACAGGGGCCTAAAGGTTGGCGATGTTACCATTTTGGATCTCTCCAAATTCACATATACCTCAAATTTAAGGGGTTGATTACATTCATGTACTGAAAAATACTCGCAGAATGGCGAAAGATTTATGTGATGTTCCACACCAAGTTATTTGCAGTACAAGGAAGGATGTTCTGAATGTCCCTGCCTCCTATCACTTTGTGTTTCTCTGCAGACCCTGGAGTCCATGCTAACCTCAGTCAAAAATGGGAGGATGGTGGACGAGGCAGGTATCCCCCCACCTGTTTCCTGTGGGGGCCCTGGTGCCCCCCCAAGGCCCGCTGCACCTGTAACAACATCACCTGAGCTAACACCTCCAGAGCAGCTGGGGGAGCCTGAGGCTGCTACAGTGACGTCGCCCGTCTCACCCCAGACAGAGCCCAGCAATGAGGCGGCCACCCTGGCCACTGTGAGCTGCCAGCCCACTCCAGAGGAGGAGGAGAGAGAGGAGCAGACTGGCCAGTCTAATACAAGTCAGTCAAAATGTCAGTTTTAGTTGGCACGAATTCATCAGCCAATCATCAGAGCTGTTACTTTGGTGACAGGTACCTTTTTTATTGCAGTGCAACTGTGCCTCTCCCTTTGCCGCCATTTTCATTTCACATATTTATGACTTGTGTTTATTGATTTCTAATAAGCCAGTCAGACCTGGCCTTTTACTCTTCTTTAAAGATGGACTGCACTATACCCCTGGATGTGTAATGAATACAGGCGTTCATTGTGTGTGTGTGTCTCCCTCCCTCTCTCTCTTTCTCTCCCTCTCTCTCTCTCACTCTCTCTCACAAACCCACAGTGGGCGAGGCCACCAAGGCAATGCTTTTGGAACGGCAGAAAGAGTACAAGATGGCAGCACTAAGAGCCAAGCAGCAGGGAGACATAGACCAAGCAAAGCTGTGCATAAGGACTAGCAAGGTAAATGGAAAACAAAGGAATACCTTATGGAGTGTTTGTGTCTTGTGTGTGGGTGAGTAAAATGTGCAAATTATGACGAATGACCACTGTTTTTCAGAATGATGAAACCCCCCCCCCCCCCCCCAAAAAAATAATTATTTATATACTTTTACAGGAATTGCAAGTGGTGTAGGTTGTTTTCATTATAAATAATTGAAACTTAGTTTTTTTTCTTGCCATGTACGGTATATGTCTATTTGTGGTGTTTTGCTTCCGAACACTGGATCAGTAATCTAACAGCGAATCCCTTGGCTTTGTATTTATAGTGTATCAGAGGCCACCAAGTAGTGTGGTTTATCATACGGTCCTTACTGATATATTTCAGTTTGCAAATTAGCTGTAGTTCTCTACTCTTCCCAACTGAATGCATGGAGAGTCTCTGGAATGTGACAGGAGGCTGAGCAGCATGCTTGTTAACCTGATGTTTGAGTTCCTCTGTCTGTCCCTTGCTGGCTGCCTTCTCTCATTGCCTTGTTTACCCCAGAATTGCCTGAGCTATCTGAAGCATGCCAACCGTGTAGGAAGAAAACAAAGACAACCATTATGATGATGATGTTGTTTTATTTTGGTGCAGAGGTTTGAGGCGGTGATCGAAGCATTGGAGAAGGGGCAGGCAGTGGACCTGAGTGGCCTGCCTTCATCCCCAGCGGAGGGTAAGGGCTGATAGAAGGTCATCGATTGTTGTCTCAGCTGTTACTATGTTTTTTATTTCAAATGGCACTATGTAAAATGGCTTCGGATATTTACCCCTGTTTACCAGGTATTAAGTAATAGTCACTTTGTAGAATTAACACTACAGCACATTGTTAAAGCCAGCACATTGAAAAATATTGATTTAATTGGTGTATTTGCCTTGAGTGAAATGTATTTGGATGAACGTCTGTTATCTGTCTTCTAATTTGATATTAACATACCTAACATCATTATAAGGCTACGGGTGTGTGATGTTTTCATAAACACCTGTTTCTCTGTCATTAGGCGGGAAGCAGAGCTTGAGCTCATCTGTTGCAGTGAAGGAGTCTGCCCTGGAGAAAACTACCAACGTCACCTACCCTGCCTCCACAGAACCAGGTGACAACAACATTCCCGTTGCCTAGTGACTTCATATTTGTGTCTTTCCCTAGTTCTCTCTCTCTCAATCAAGGGTCATGATGTCATAAGGATCTAAGTAATTCTATCAGCAATAAGATGAGCTTTAAGATTTATTTAGGATGCTCTCTAACTTCTCCAGCCCCAGCGGCCTCCGCAGCCTCTGCGGCCCCAGCCCAGCCCAAGGATGTCCTGGAGGCCCTGGAGCAGAGAAGAGCCAAGTACCTGGAGGCCTGCGCCCAGGCCAAGGCAAGCGGGGACGACCGCAAGGCCCGTATGCACGACCGCATTGCCAAGGTGAGCCCCAGGCCGAACCATGTACCGCTACATTGAGCCAAGCCTTGTATGATTGGCGATGCACAATTATCCGATTTTTAGATAAAAGACAATAGTCATGACATGTTCCGCTCCAAATAAACTTTGACCTTCCCTCCACAGCAATACCAGAGTGCCATCCGTGCCCATAAGGCAGGAAAAGCAGTCAACTTTGATGAGCTACCAGTCCCCCCAGGTAAGAACCTGTGAAGCCCTTAATATTGTTATGTATGTCATATTGTAGTGGTACTGTAGTAGTAGTAGTTGAAACTGTTGAGTTGGTTATTTACGCTAGTAAGTTAAAGAAATGGTGTCTGGGTCCCACAGGGTTTCCTCCAATCCCGGGCCAGAAGGCGGCAGGAGCTGAGCAGGGATTTGCTGCTGTGCTGGAGGCAGCCGATAAGCTGGCCTCTGAGGAAGCCACAGAGATGGGGGAGGAGGAAGAGGATAAAGATGGAGAGAAAGAGCAGGAGGTGGTTGGGCTGTTTCAACCCTGAATTAACAACATCATGTGATCATATTCTGCTGTTTATGACGTCTAATAACAAGTGTTCAGTTGTGTGATCTTAATAGAGTGTTGACTGTGTCCACTGTGTGTCTTTACAGAGCAAGCCTCCTGTTCCACAGAAGCCAAAGACGCCCATGTTGGCTGTACCACCCACAGCACAGGGGCCCAAGAGAACCCCCTCACCCTCCCCAGACAGGATATCCCAGAAAGAGGGCCTTTCCCCCACAGGTCAGTCAAGATATCTCCACTAGTGTACTCAACAGTAGTGTACTCAACAGTAGGTCAACTTGATCACTACTCTGACATGACACCTACTGTCACCATGCATGAACATCTGACAAACGACATTGTCCCCTCATGTGATATTTCCCAACATTTACAGCTGATTGTCGATCTCATTTCCTTGTGACCCCCCCCCCCCCATCCTGTAGTGGTACAGCAGCTGGACTTCCTGGAAGGCCGTAAGAAGCAGTACATGAAGGCAGCACTGCAGGCCAAGCAGAAGAACGACATGGAGCAGGCCAGGAGTTTCCTGCGGGCCGCCAGGGGCTTCGACCCCATGATCGAGGCCGCTCGCAGCGGCAAGACTGTGGACATAAGCAAGGTCAGCACCCTGACAGATGGAGAGAAATGTCACTCACAGGGGCATTCTATCACATGTACTTGTAGTCCTGCGTTAATTTCTCCATATTCAATTATCACATTTTCATTAGTGCCTTGTGGGTAGGGGCTAGATGTACATATAGGGTTGGGCAATTGACTCCTCAACCCTAATGGCTGGAGAGAGAACCCTAAAACACGTGTACCTCTCTGCTGGGCTCTAGGTACCATCGCCCCCTGGTGACGAAGACGAGGACTTCATCCTGGTACACCACAGTGACGTCCAGATCTCAGAGAGGGCCGAGGAGGTTTACTCGCAACTCGCCAAGATACTGAAGGAGCAGTATGAGGTTCTGTGGAACATCTTGTTGTTACAGTGTGGTGGTGGTGGTGTCTTAATGACCAAGCACTAACTGTACTTTTTTTACTAATAGATGACGGTCTTCTTTCCCTCCTCTTCAGAAATGCATGACTTATGCCAAGCAGTTCACCCACCTGGGTAACATCACAGAGACCACCAAGTAAGCCCCTCATAATGCATCCAGCCTGCATATGAAATCACTCAACACCACCGCAAGTTACAGTACACAAACAAACACAAACTACAGCACCGTGAACTAACACAAACTTTAACACCCTGTTCAGTTGTAGAGTTGAGTGTTGTCCCGGTGGTGATGTTCCTTGTGTGTTTGTCAGGTTTGAGAAATTGGCGAACAGCTGTAAGAAGAGTCTGGAGATCTTGAAGCTGTCTCAGTCTAAGGGGTTGGATCCGCCCAAACACCACTTTGAGCAGAGGACCTACAACACTGTCAGGTTGGCATGAGTCTATCGAAGGATTAGGCCTGTACCTTGTATTGTGTGAACCTAAAAGACCTCTACCTAAGAAGCTTCTCTCCCTCTCTCTTCCCACCTTTGTTTCCTTCCTGTAGACTGTATCTGACCACCACCCTCTCTCTCTCTTCTCTTCCTCCAGGATATTTCCAGAGCTCAGCAGCACTGAGATGGTAGTGGTTGTAGTGAGAGGAATGAACCTGCCTGCTCCTCAAGGTAACATTGGCTTCTCTTCATCTCTACATACCCAAATAATACCCACAACCCTTTATATCCTACCTTTGTACCAGTCAGATGCTTAATATTACACACAATGGTCATACCTAGCAGATTCTACCTCTCTGTGCTCTTCCTTCCTCAGGTATACAAACAAATGACCTGGATGCATACGTCAAATTTGACTTCCCCTACCCCAGTACGGTAAGTGGGCTAAAACGGTGCCCCATACCCCCCCCCTCCTCCTATTTCCTGTGGAAGCTAACTGTGTTGTCAGGTCTCGTGGAAAATGTAGACATCGTTCCAATCAAAGCTACTGTAGCTCATTCAAGCCGTCGCCAGCTGAAGTAATGTTTCCTTCTGTGTTCATCCTAGGAGCAACCACAGAAACACAAAACTGCTGTCATCAAAAACACTAACTCTCCAGGTAAAGCATAGGACCGTATGGATATTCATCGGTCTGTTATTTCTACTGACTGGCTGTTTATGCATCACAGTCTGCACTGGTGTGTTAGTTTGTGTGTTACAGTATTTACACCTGTAATGTATGGTTTGTGTCTCTATGACTCCAGAGTACAACCAGAGCTTCACGCTGTCCATCAACCGTAACCACAGAGGCTTCAAGAGGGTGGTGCAGTCCAAAGGCCTCAAACTGGAGGTGCTGCACAAAGGGTGAGTCCAGTCCTTCTGTGAAGGTGGAGGATATGTGAGGGGACAGGGGTGCATTTCAATAGTCTAAAGTGGCTCCACTTTTCTCTTTTTCTTTCATCCATGTGCAATCACATGAAAGACTAGGCCAGATTAAAGACTAGGCCAGGTTAATGACTAGGCTAGGTTAAAGACTAGGCCAGGTTAATGACTAGGCCGGTTGATGGACAGCATTTAACACCATAATCCCGCAACAACTGATCTGTAAACTGGACCAGCTGGGGCTCAACACCTCCCTCTGCAACTGGCTGCTGGACTTCCTCAGCGAGAGACCACAAGCAGTACGAGTCGGCAACAACACCTCGAGCAGCATCACACTCAGCACAGGGGCCCCCCAAGGCTGTGTGCTCAGTCCCCTGCTCTTCACCCTGCTGACTCACGACTGCACATCAACCCACAGCACCAATCACATGGTGAAGTTTGCGGACGACACAACTCTGGTGGGTCTCATCTCCAAGAACGACGAGACCCACTATAGAAAGGAGGTCAACCTTCTGACCACGTGGTGCAGAGACAACAACCTCCTGCTGAATGTCAGCAAAACGAAGGAGATTGTGGTCGACTTCCGGAGAGGGCACACCGAACACCCACCACTGACCATCGATGGTGCTGCTGTGGAGAGAGTGAGCAGCACCAAATTCCTGGGGGTGCACATCAGTGAGGACCTCTCCTGGACCACCAACACCGCATCACTGGCGAAGACAGCCCAGCGGCGCCTCTACTTCCTCCGCAAGCTGAAGCGAGCGAAAGCTCCCACACCGATCCTGACAACATTCTACCGAGGCACCATTGAAAGCATCCTGTCCAGCTGCATCACTGTGTGGGGCGGTAGCTGCACCGAACACAGTAGGAAAGCACTGCAACGCATTGTGAACACAGCTGCTAAGATCATTGGTGCCCCACTCCCTTCCCTGCAAGAGACTTACTCCACCCGCCTCACCCGCAAAGCTACCTCGATTGTGAGCGACGCAAGCCACCCCGCACACAGTCTGTTCAGCCTCCTGCCTTCTGGAAGAAGGTATAGGAGCCTCCGTGCCCACACCACCAGACTCACGAAAAGCTTCATACCCCAAGCTGTCAGGAAGCTAAATTCTCTCCCCTCACTTCCCCCAGCCACATCCTCCAAGCTGTCAAGAAGCTGAAACCACCACCCCCCCTCCCAACCCTTCAGCCCCCCCCCCCCCCCAAAAAACACTACGGACCCTGGACAATCCACTATTCTATTGCTACAATGCACTATTGCACTATTATTATTTTTTTTATACAGAATACACAGTATTTGGCTGCTACTTACTGTCTTTACTGACTGCTCTTTTTGCACTGTTTAAATTATTTTTATTGAATGTTTTACTTTTAGTATGTGTTATCTGTTGTGCCTGGGCACTTTATCTGTCTCACCGTGGGAGAGTGAGAAACGTCCTCTCGATTCCTTTGTATGTCTTGACATGTGAAGAATTGACAATAAAGCCACTTTGACTTTGACTTGAAAGTAAAGACTAGGCCAGGTTAATGACTAGGCCAGGTTAAAGACTAGGCCAGGTTAATGACTAGGCCAGGTTAAAGACTAGGCCAGGTTAAAGACTAGGCCAGGTTAAAGACTAGGCCAGGTTAAAGACTGGGCCAGGTTAAAGACTGGGCCAGGTTAAAGACTGGGCCAGGTTAAAGACTGGGCCAGGTTATAGGGGATTGGTGGTGGTTGTCCTTTACATTACTTTCACCTAGCCTGTGTTTTCAGAAGAGTAAGATGAAGGGGAGAAGGCAAGGAGAAGGAGCCAGGTTAGACCATTGAGGTGTGTACCCAGTGTGTTGATGTCATTGTTGTGTGTCATGTGACAGTGGCTTCCTGCGGAGCGACAAGCCTGTCGGGACGGCCCTACTGAAGCTGGAGAAACTACAGACGGAGAGTGAAGTACGGGAGATCATAGAGGTGAGACTGAGATGGTGAAGAGATTCCTCTATGTATGATATTATCCAATGCTCAGTTACTCTGTGGTTGTACTAATATTACTGTGTGTGTGTGTGTGTGTGTGTGTGTGTGTGTGTGTGTGTGTGTGTGTGTGTGTGTGTGTGTGTGTGTGTGTGTGTGTGTGTGTGTGTTCGTGTTCCCAGGTTATGGATGGTCGGAAGCCTACGGGGGGTCGTGTGGAGGTGAGGGTCCGTCTCAGAGAGCCTCTTAGTGGACAGGACCTGCAGACCACCACAGAGCGCTGGCTCGTCCTAGATCAGTCACAGGTACTGTAACCATACAAGTATCTTGTGTATGTGTGTCGACGTTTGTGATTTTTCTCAAACATTGTTCTCCTTGGCTGCTGTCTTGGACCAGGTCTCTCTTGAAAAATAGATTCCATCTGAATGCGGCTAACCTTAATACATAAAGGATAAATAAATAAAATCATTGTATTAGAAGTAGTAGCTGCAGCATCAATATTACTATCAGAGACAATATTACTAGCAGAGACATCACTGTTTTGGCTATGATGGGCTGTATTCATTGGATCTACCCTCCAGACTCTTAATCTTTTACCCTGGTTTTCCCCTCCAGATTCTTCTCTAAATGATGCTGCTAGTGTGAAAGTTACAACACTCTAACTGGGTATGTGGAGTCATTTTTTTCCCCAACCTACTTTTGTTGGGAATGAAATGCTGAGAGAAATCTATCTACTCAATGACCCTTTTGTCTTGCAGATGAAAAGCACTCACTCAAAAGTACTCTGAGAAGAAGACGGGAGAAGGAAGATAGGATTTAGAAGAAGATGGTGGTTTCGTGTCGTGGCTGGTCTGTGGAGTCTTCCAGGCCCTGTCAGCCCAACATAGTCCCACACGGGTCTTTTATTTTGAAAGTTTTGCACGCTGAAAGACGCGGAGCCCCTTTTCACACAGCGCCTCCTATAGGAGGAGATGTGGCGTTACCCTGGAGGAAACAGTGACACCTCCAGTGACGATCAGCCTCTCTCCCCTTTCTATGACAAAGGGCCCTTTTTTTTGGGATACTCTCAAAATGCATCCTTACTCGAAGAAATCACGAATTTGACATGGCTTGATTGGTGAAAGCAAATCAGTGAAAAGCTTGCTTTGACCAATCCAATCATGTAAGGTCAGTGATCACTTCCAAGAAAGAAGGACGCATTTTGAAAGTATTGAAAGGGTCTAGGTCTGAGAGCATGCTCGTGTGGCCTTCTCTTATGTGAAGGGGCTCAATGTATGCTAACCTGATCCTGCTGCCCTCGATGACAGTTTATATAGCACCTATGCACTAATACCAAAGTAATCACTGTTGCTGGAAGATCCTGCATTATTTGAATTGCCTTTTAGCTGCCATACTGTTAACTGACAATAATGGGTATGATTGAAAGTTCTGAGTAGAGAGTTCTAAAGTTTTTTTTTTTTTCCAATGTTGTTTCCAGGACTGTTTGAGTGTTTAGTTTAATTTCACTAGAGTATTTCAATGGCAGAGAGGGTACACAGAGGCTCAGGCAGACATGGAACCCTCACAGATATCTAATACTGTAGCTTGACATGCATAAGCCATTTACCAACTGTCTTGTCAAAGGTACTATATACAGTGAAATATAATAATTTTAAAGGCTCCATAAGGCCCAAGTCTCCCATTTGTGGCACTTGTCACTTTGTTCTGATTAATATGTATGTTATTTTACTGTTATCTTAAATATACTGTCTCACCACATGATATGTGGTTGCTACTGCACATTGCTAGAAAATAATAGTCACTTATCTTTTGAAGTTATGTCTCGTGTTGAACAAACTCACATTTACACACTGTATAGCTATCAGCTGTGCACATTGGAATCATATAAGTGAGTTGACCTTTTAGCAGTTAATTGTTCATGCTTGAGCAAGTCAAAGTTGTACAGTATATTATCATAGGATAAAGGGAGGTGAAGTCTCCTGAAAATGCTTACAGAAAGCCATAATGGATCGAAGTCTGAGCAAATTGGAGACCATCCCCAGTTCATATATCTCTATACATATGAAATACTGCCAAGAATCAGAATCCCATCATTTCTATGTAGTTTATTCAGATTATATTATATATTTATATTTAATTATATTATCTTTCTCATCTCAAGACAAACCGTAGGAACCAACAGGTAAGGGCTAAGACGGTCAAACTACATTCCCCTCTTCTCCCTGATGTGAGCACTTGTTTACTACCCCTCAAGGGCTTAAAATAAATGGATTTACCATATTTCCTACACTAATCTTTGTCCTTTAAATCCATGAGGATGAGTGAACACTTTAGGAAACGGCATTGGGCTTATGTGAACTAGAAAGCTTTGGCTGGAAAGGCCTTTGTTACTATTCAGTTTGTTGAACCATGACATACTCTCAACATTTTCTTTCTCATCAAAATGTGTTTGCTGTCCTCAGCTCTGATACATGTTTGTGTAGGAGTGTTTACCCTGAAAAGAGACTTGACCATATATTGTAAAAGGCTCAGGGCCGCAGTCAATCAACACCAGTTAACAATGTATTTTGGGCAAAAACGAAGCATGCATTTCACTTTTTTCTATAAGTTTTATTATACATATACTACAGTTTTTGATAAAGACTGCTTTTATTGACATTTGTTGTGTACAATAAAGAAAAAAAGATGTACAGGGTTTTTGGCTTTTCATACATTTCATTTCTTTTTGATTGATGTCAATGTTAAAATAAAAAAAAAAAACAGCATTTTCTGAAAACCCAGCCACTTTCAGGATTGTAATGAATGGATTTTTGTTTTCCACAGAACAGAAAAATATTGTCAAAACGCAATGTTGATTTGCTCTCTTCCCCATTGCAAGCTTGTTTGTTTCTGTATGCATGCAGTGTTAGAGTTCTGGTAGTAAGTCTGTTATAATTGAATAAAAAAAATGCTACTATCAATAAAACAATTGCACCTTTTGGATATAAGGTATTGCACACCAAAAATAATGCCAAAGACAAGTCATGGAAAACAAGGAATAATAAGCATCTTGAACTGCCACAGATTTTAAGACAAAATCCTTAGGATGCCTCATCTTCATGTCAGAGATGTGTGGAAAGAAGTCACACTATCAGTTGTCGGAGAGCGATGAAAGCTTCTCTCCAGAGAGCTGACTTGCACACAGGAGAGGACTAACACAGTGATGAACAATACCAACTCAGGTAGAACAGGAAGGGTGAAATCCTCCAATGACCATCGGGATCTTTTCCAACCATAGCAGTTGCCTCTGCGCTTTCATACAGTCTTGTTAAAGCACAGCCCGATTCTTATCCTGGTAGGTCCTCAATGCTGCCAGCCGCATTTTTAAATGATCTAAATGACTGGCTATCTTTAATAGCTACAGTTTACTTGAACTTACACACTAACGCTGTTTGTCAATGCATTGGCTCTTCTGCAGATATTCATATCATATGTGATTGTCTGTTATGGTGCTGCCCAATTATCTCTGTTGCAATGTTCATAGGCATATTGTTTTATTAAAATAAAACACTTGACAAAACCACAAATGGCCATGCCTCTTGTTTTTGATATAATGTATTTTGTGTCTGTTTGGCCACTTAGTCTTATCTGATGTCGCAGCCTATATTGAATATGGAGAAATGTAACATTTCACTAATGTCAGAGGTCTACAACAGATAGAATTTTGATACAGGGTCTCTGCCAAGTTGCCAATTGCAGCGACAACAAATTAGACAGATCAGTCAAAAATTAAAATAAAACACATGGGTACAGTTTATCAACAGTGACAGGAGAAATACATTCTTGTCTTTTCAGATCCATGTCCCTGAAGGAGAGGGCAATCCAGGTCTTGATGGGCCACAGAGCCTGTTGGTTTTTTACCCAGCGGCTAAACTTCTAACTACTGACCCCCGACTTTGGCTGACCCCTCCCTCAGTGTCTGTGTCATCTTTTTGTTCTGTTCTCCTGTAAATGGCTTAGAATCCAGTGCACTGCTTCTGTATTTTATACAGTCTTTTACAGTTTTTTTTTTTGTCTTCTTCTTTTTCATAATTTAATTTCTTCTTTGTATAATGAAGACGGGCCAAAATCAGTCCAGTGATTTTTTTTTTTAACCGCCCATCATACAAAAAACAGAGAGCTGATGCTATCGGGTCGGTGGAGTATGAGAGACGTGCATTGATGTGACTAGTTTATTTGGGGTAGAGGTCAGGAGGGTGTGACGTTTAAGCAACAACAACCACGTCCTCTGCTTTTCCATTGCTTATAGAAAGAGGATTAGACTGTGGCTAGTTAATGGTGCTGAACTTCACATCCTAGGTGTCCAGGTGTAAATGGGAAATATGTGAGTAAAGCATTGAAACCTTTATTTGTTAGCTGAATTCCTGTCTAAGACAAAAGGGTGGTCGACGTGAAATTTGACATTCTGCAGCTTTGTTGATATCACCAAGCGTCATTCAGGAGTATTGAGTTGACCGAATCAAAGTCCATGACAGTAACGCCATCATCTCTTCCACTGTACCTCAAAGTCCAACTGCTTAGCAGTCCTGGTGAAACAGACACCCTTTTATTTAGGATTTCTGGAAGCTACAGAGGTGAAGCTATATGGAGGCAGTGCGCAACCTAAAAAAATGTATGTACAAGCAAAATAATATTCAAAACTCTAGCAGTCCATGTCATGAAATAAAGCATCTGGTGATTATTGGATAAAGCTAAGAGGCAAGACTGAAGCCCAGAGGAGTTCTCTCTTCTTCTCTTTTCTAATTCTTCTTCCTCTGTGAAGAGTTGCTGCTGCAGGCACTGTGCACCAGGGTGCAAATAAACGGCATCACCAAGCGGAGGCTCTCTCACTCTCTCTCCATGTCGGTGATTTTCTCCTTTCTTCCAAGCTCGATGAACTTGGTACAGTAAGTCCCTGTCAGATGAAATCCCGATCGGCCACAGTGGAGGACGACGCACCCCCTCCTGGGCGTCCTCAGAGCACCCATGCTACACGGAGGCTTTTGGAGACATTACCCAGGGTGCAGTGCTTCTGCTTTTGCCCACAGGACTTCTGGCTACCACAGTGGAACTGGAATGGGGGAGGGGGGGGGTGGGTGGGAAAGGGTGAGGGGTGTGGGAGGAGAACTCAACAGCACAGTGCAGGGGAGGGATGAAGATAGTCCTGCTCACAGTTCCTCCAGGTGAGCCTGGGTCCAAGAGCAGGAGGAGTGGAGATGGTGCATAGGTGGACTGGGGGAATGCTACTCCGCATGGCACGGCACAGCACAACACAGCTTTCAGGCTCTCTGAAGTGCAAATGGGGGGGAGGTGGAGAGGTGAAGGGGTGGAGAGGGGTGATGGGGTGAGGCATGGTAGGAAAAAGAGAGGGAGAAAGAGAGAGAGAGGTGGAGGCAGAGAGACACGACGGAGTGTCTTAAGACTCCGTCTGAGACAGGAAACAGGGTTGGAGAGATCGCCTCTCCCCTACAAGATGATCTCCAGGATGTAGAAGACCAGTTCCATGACGACAGGGCCCTCGCTAAGTTGGCAGGCTCCTCCGTGGATGACGGGGATCAGAGCGCTGTCCAGGTCACTCAGGTACTGAGGCAGCAGGGGCTGCCCGTTGCTCCCTGCCAGGTAGCCCACCTGGAACACAGGGCAGAGAGGTTACCGAAGAGTACAACCACCCGACTATGTCACGTTAATCACAGAAAAGCTATTGGGTTCACAGGTTTGTTTACAAAGAAGATGGGCTATTATATATGACTGTTACAATGGATGTTATAGCCATTACATCTGGATGTGTAGGACAGTGGAATGACACAGGCTGTAATGCTAAAACACGGTGGTTTTACTATACACCCAAACATCATTAACACCCAGTGACCCAGATACATCGACTGACCCGTGAGGTTTTGATGAGCAACAAACCAATGCACTACTACTCTGGACTCTTACCTGGTCAGAGTCCAGAGTGACTCGTAGCCCCAGCTTGGCCATGCCATCCTCCTTCAGCAGTTTGAGGTGCGGGCACAGCGCCATGCAGAAGGACCGTGCGACTGTCTCCGTCAGCCTGCTGTGGTCAGCAGGATCACTCAGACCATTGGGTTGGTCCTCGCTCTGTAGGAAGAACACCTGAAGGAACATAGGGTCTGAGAATGGGTCTGTGTGCAGTATGGTTGAGGCTTTTAAAACAATAATGGATGTAAATGTATGTCAAGTTTTTGTGAGATCGCAATAAAACAAACAACATTTTTGGAAAGTGTTGGAAATAAATTGCGATGTGGACACATGGTGTGTGAAAATCAGATGAAGCTACAGAGTGTAAAAAAACACATATCCCTGGTGTTGTGTGAGACGGTGATGTCACATACCTCTGTCCAGCGGATGACCTTGCCATTGGCCTTGAACTCAGACCCATGGAAGATCTTGACACTGGTGATGGACTCCATGGACTTCCCATCGATGGGGCTGATGACTCTGTGATTCAGGGACACAGGGATAGTGTTCAGTTTCAGATGTCAAGGTTCACAAATGTTATGTCAGAGGTATAAGAAGGCAAGAGAGGGGGGAAACACAATAAAAACAAATTGACTGTTGCCAATGCTAACTTATACATATTTGAATCCATCCCTCCCTTCATGCTGTTCTTTCCCTCTCCCACTCCCTTCCTCATTCTCCTCAGTCATTCTTTCCCTCCCTCACCCCTTTCCTCTCTCTCTCATCCCGTCTCTCGTTCCCTCACCCCTTTCCTCTCTCTCTCATCCCGTCTCTCCTTCCCTCACCCCTTGTTGAAGTTATGGTCGTCGTCCATCCACTGAATGTGGACGTGCTCCTGGCTCTCCTCCTGGTCGGCCTTGCCACATGCGATGGTGAAGTCCTTCATGTCTCGAAGGGCCTGGCGCAGTGAATCCATGGTCTCTGCTGTGATCTGAACCATCACACCGTCTGGAACAATTACACAGCATTACTGTACCATCTCACACACATACAGATGTGTACACAGATCTACACCGACTACCTGACACACATACACAAAGCAAAAGTCCAAAGGTTACCTGTGCATAATTGTCTACATTTCAGTCATGAGGATGTTCTTACCTTCTACGATACTGGTCTTCGCCAAGTATCCCATTGAGGCTTTCAAAGCACCACTGAACACAAAGAAGCAGGCGCCAGTAACTGGAAAAAAAAGACGAGGAAATGACTGATGGTATATGTATTGATGCTGTAACATCATCCTTAAATCTGTGGGTCCACTGTCCACCTCTGAGCTCATGTAATATAATATAATATATGCCATTTAGCTGACACTTTTATCCAAAGCGACTTCCATTTCAGTATATGTGGTCCCAGCAGGAATCAAACCCACAACCTAAGCGTTGTTAACGTCATGCTCTACCAACTGAGCCACAGAGGACCACCATGTTTATTCCCAATGTCAGTGTGTGTGTGTGTTTGTGGACATGGAAGTGAACCTTGAAACTGTGCTTACCTTTTCGTGGCTGGTGATGGATGCTGATGGCCTGAGTCTGGTAGTTACCGTCGTCGTTCTGTACACAGACCAGGTGGGAGTCGGCCCGCTCGTTGAAGCACGCTCCCATAGCCAGCACATGCTCATTGGACTTGTTCATGGCCTTCATTAGCTGTGGGAGAAAACGACACGTCCCAGTATGAGTTGTAGATAGGAAAGTAGGGCAAAGGGGCTGCCTGTTAAAACAGTTACAGTGAGCACATGGAAAAATGGGTTCCATTCGGATGAGGTAGATTTGCGCCATATTTCTGCACAAAGTAATAAACTGAGTTTTTTTTCAACGTCTGAGAAATATGACTGACTTCATCTTTATATTTAATCTAAGCTTTCGTTCACATGCCAGAAATAAACCCAAAAATCTGGAGGTTTTTAACCACTCACTGTGATAAGAACTGTAGTACAAGCTGTTGTGAAATAGTCCACATTTTATATCACTGAGTTCCCATCTGTCAGTTTGTCTGTGGCCAAGCAGTGTAACCAACTGAGCCTCTCTACCCATCACTATGGCTTAAATGGAGACATGCAGCCTGGTGTACTACTTATTTTGTGCAAAGAAAAAAAAGACTAGATCCTGTACTAATACAGTAGTGTTCATCCTTATATTCACCTAGAACCACCTCCCCTCCCAACCAACTACTCAAGCCTATACTTCCCTGTGGATAAACGTGCATTTTTTTTTCTATTAACCAGGAAAAGCCTATTGATACACAATGTCTCTTTGCATGGGAGACCTACAATAATGTGAACATCTATCATTCCGGCATCAGCTACACAGGCTAAAGCTGGTTTTATTTTATTGTTTATTTAGTGTATTATTATTTATTTAGTTTATTGGTTGGGGAGCCTGGTTGAGACGCTCACTTCATTATAACGGTTGCTGGGGATCTTGATGCACGTCTTCTTCACTTCCATGTCCACAACCAGACCCTTGACCATCGGTAACGTGTACTGGTAGTTACGGAAATCCTGGGGATTAAGGAAGGTATTATGAGGATTTAGAAAAATAATATCCAACTTAGAAACAGAGAAAAATAACAAACATACTGCATGAATAATATGACAGAAAACAAAGGTTCTTACGGCTAGCAGGTTCATGATGGTGTGACCAGTCTCTCCAAAAAGGGGTTTTCTGAATCGCACGCTGAACAGTGGGCAAGGATAGACTGCAAAACACAATGGTCAGGACTTACCACACATTTCTACACTCACATTCACCTAAACATACAGAAGCAAGTCAACCCCCACATAGACATCAATGACTGTTGGAAGTCCTTGCAGTTATGATGAATGATGCTAATCCACGTATTCATAACAATAACACATTTTTTCACCAGCAGAGGCTTCAAACCAAAGCTACTTACATTACTATTTTTACATTATCTCCGAAAACAGCTGGATATTTTCTATCAACACAGCACAAGAGCAATATGACCCATACAAGATTAAAACCAGTCTCCTTTGGTTCACCAGTTTATTACCGCAATTCAAAGCATAGAGCTGGTCACAACAGCTACACAAATATAAATCTATAAAGATAGCACTCTCATCCATGGCAACTTGAACTCTGTTCCCATGTTTACTGTCGCTTCAAGTAGGTCACAGTTTAATTTTCTATTTTCTTATAATTGTATTACTTTTTAAGGGCAGACTTCTCGACAATCCCTACAGGGTTTCTTAACCTCCCCTGCACAATTGTCTTTATTTGTCATTGTCATTCTGTCTATTTTAATTTGTTATTGTGCGTGCAATCAATAAATAAGTTTACATGGTAAAACAGCATCACAGAGTCAGTGTCCCTATATCACCAAAACGGCATCTTCACATGGGAAAACCAACAACCTTACGGCCCACTTTCAGTTACATTTTCAGTGCTAAAAGGTGAGATGGAGCTGAACAGGGCTGTTTCTGAGGGAGATTAATTCTCTGGTGGTGCCACTGCTGAGATTCTGTGTTTAAGCGACTCAGCGTAAGTGGCTTTGTTAATGTATTCTATCCTTACACCCGGTAATGTAAGTATGTCTGAGGCTTAACAGTGCCTGGCTCAACCCTGCTCTGGAAGGCCCATCTGTGAGAGGAGGGGACTTACTGAGGACGTGCTTCTTCTCCAAAGACAAACCCCACACGTTTACATTGCTCTGTGTATCCATGGGTAACAGTGAGAATACGTAAGGTGCATAAAAACTACAATTTACAGTGCTTAGCTAGTGAAGAGGTACTAAGAGTGAGTAAGCTCCTTTTGACACCTGTCTTGATACTATTTCTATGTCAATTCTAAACATCCATTTCTTGTCATTTTCACACAATCCACAATCATACTCAATCCAAACCGAGGCAAAAACAGGCACCGGCCAGAGTCAAGACTCACATCTGTACTCGGCACCCAGCCGCAGCATGAGGCGGATGGGGAAGACCTTGGCCCAGGGGGTCTCCCACTTCTGGACCAGGATGCCGAAGAGGTAGGGTGGGTTGGGCAGCAGCAGGTCCTGCAGGGACTGGAAGGAGGGGTTGATGTAGACGAAGCCCCCATGCTCCTTACTGCCCAGGAAGCTCTGAGTGAAGAAGGAGTGGCTTAGGTGGCTCAGCACGTTGCCTGCGGAGGGGGGGATGGGGCAGGAGGAGGAAAAGGGGAGAAGGAGAGATGCGGTGTGGACGAGGAGAGAGGTTGTAAAAGGCAGGGAGAGGGAGAAGGGAGAAAAGAGAGCAATTGGACATTAATCCCCAGAGCAAGACAAGATTTGACAGGTTGAAGATCAAAGCATGTTCCCTGGATAATACCATATGCGAGAGAAGAGCTGAGCCTAGTATAGTCAAAGCCCAACTGCTTCCGCACCTACAGAACTACTGCAGTTCTCATAAGGTCATTCACCCTCACACCGAGTACGCCTGGCCCACATATCCAATGTTACCAACACAAGGTTTCATGTTGCATCCATTTGAGATTTAGCGTCAGATAATACACAACACAAGCACTGTTATGGCTATGGCATGTGAGAGAGACTAATGCTTAAGTAAGCACTTATTGTACGGCACCAGGCTGATTGACAGCAACTAAACCAGAAAAGACAGACAATATGCAGCGCTTCCACAAGCCTGAATTAGCCACAGTGTGCTATGAATATGTAACAAGAGGAGCCTGGGGGAGGAACCCATCAATGTCACCCAATATTAACTGGTTTTCTGCACAGCATACGGCGGCGAGACACAGAAAACGTTGATGGGATGCTACATCATGTACGGCTGGAGGGAGGCAACCTGACAGCAGGACGCTAATATTTGAACAATGTTTTCCTGAGGAGGTCGACGCACAACATCAGCAATGGCAGACGCTAGCCTCGTTTTATCTAAAGACCTCCGGTAAGTGGTGCATCTGTTCTCTCTGAAGACCTCAAAGTAGAGCTGTGACTTTTCTCCAGCGCGGGAACAATTTAAGGTTACCTCAATTTAACTCGGAAGGCCTGACTGAGATGGATCAACACACCTGCAGACCTCTAGACTGAACTACAAATGTTTCCCTTGAGGGCCTCCAGACAGAGGAGCCTATTTTTGTTTTAGTGGGTCTCTTGGTTGAGTTGCTTATGTCTCTCTCTCTCTCTCTCTCTCTCTCTCTCACCAGTGAGGGCCTCCTGGTAGAGCTGCACAAAGTGGCTGAAGATGTCCTTGGGGATGCTCTTCTCATCTGGCAGACACTGCAGCAGTATCACCACCTCCGCCTGACCCACTGCATGCATGCCCTTCGTTGTCACGTACCAGCACTTCCTGTTTACGTCTGTACAGGGAGAACACATCAGACTTAGTCAGTTCGCTACTGTAGGTTTATTGTAGCTACTAGTCAGATCCTGAGCTGTACTACTGAACATGACAACACCCTCGGTCTCATGTCATACAGGACTACTAATCAATTATGTATGATTACGCATCACCTCCTTCAGGTGAAATGATGGCTAACGGGATATCTGGGCACTCACAGTTGACAAGCTTGACCATGGCCAGTAAGTTAGCGTTGAGCACGAAGACCAGAGGGTCAGGTCCTCCTTCCTCCAACTGCTGCATGAGCACGATCTCTGAAGGCCTCTCCTCCACCGCATAGTCTGGTGAGGTGTCAGGGTCCAGGCAGGAACCGGGTCGATGTAAGGTTAGGGTTGGGATTAAAGGAAGGGTTGGGGGAGGGAGATGAGGGATTATGGTCAGGGTCAGGGGTTAAGGAGAGGCAGGGGAAGGTAGATGGGGGTATAAATTGAAGAGGTGATAGAAATAGACACAAGTAAGTAAACAAACAGGGAGATCTCAAATTGGTCCAACCAATGACATGCAGCCAACTATTGTGCCCCCCCACCCCACCCCGTGATAACTCCTCCATGAACACCACCCTCCTCCCCAGCTCCCGCTCCCTCCATTGGCATGGGTGGTGGGCGAAGAAGCAGAGACAATGAAAGCACACAGAGACACAGACATAAACAACAACAACAGCAGCAGCAGCAGCAGACAGCAGCACAGCCAGTGCAGAGGCAGCTGAATGGTGAGGATGAAGGCAAGCACCTGTGATGTGGCCTCCCGTACCTCCTTTGACTCCTGTGGAGATGAGGATGGGAGGGAGCCCGTCCTCCGGAATCAGGCTGAGGGAGCTGCCCACGGGGCTGCCCACCGGGGCCGCAGGGGCCTGGGCTGCCTGGAGACGGAGAGGGGCAGAGAGGTTATAGCACAGGGGGGGCAGTGTGTGTACACTGGTGACATGGATGGTTCTCTGCTGAAAAGGCTTGGCAAGTGAGAGCAGGTTTTGAGATTCCGTTCTAGAACGTTGGGAGTGTGACTCTCAAGAGTGCCATGTCCATAGAGATAGAAAAGTGTATATAACATGCATGGCCTTGTCACTCCACCGTTCACATTCAGCAACATAGGTGTGTCATAAGTGTAAGACTTGGGAGCCACACCCATCTGATGAGTTATAAGTCATTACAGTAAAAAAAGGCACAAAAAAGCAACAATGATTCCATTTAAGAGATGACCGATATGTATGAGTCACCTAAACAGCTACGTCTCCAAGTTACGTGACTGTGCTCCACAACACACATAAACAACTAAACTGAATTATGTGTTCAGTCATATGCTGTGAGGGGAACTTAAACGAGTTAGAGCCGGTCGCTGTTTATGGGAAACACTGTAGTTTCTGTTCTTTTAACCCAGCACAATGTCTAACTCTAGGCTATGGTTAGGCTAGGGCTGTCTTGTAAATGTTTACTTTTAACCTTTGATCTGATGTCAACCATACCTCTGGCGAATCAGAAACAGAGGATTTGTTGGAGTACTGTGACACTGCCAATGGTTGTGAGTGGGTGGGGCTGGGAGCTGGAGCGTTGGGGGACTCTGCTGCTTCCCCATTAGGCAGGATTCCATCAGCAAACCAAACTCTCCTCTGCTCACGTGGGAGGGACCCTGAAGCGCACACACACACACACACACACACACACACACACACATTACTTCTACGGAAATCACAGTCACAAACTTTCCCAGTCTCAGAGGAAGTGACAAGAGGAAGCAAAATATCATAGAATTGCAACAAGATTCCAAAGAAAAAAAACTAACCGAAAAAAAGGAACACGACAGATGAGGTCACCTACCCTCTGAGCCAGAATGCTTGAGGACCCCTACCGGCACCATAACGGTGGGCGGAGGGGAGCCGAGGGCCCCAGAGGCCTGGGCCTGCTGCAGTGGTGGGATGGTGGAGCAGTACTCTGCTGGGTTGTTGGGGTTGGGACTCTGGTTGCAGCCACTCGCCATGTTCTCCCATGATTGAGCTGAGGGGAGAGAGATAGAACTCAGGCTACGGGACGATTTCACTACACAGGAGGACTCTTGTGAAACAATGCCACACATGATGAACCCGTAGCGCAAGATAAGGAGGCTGCACAGACCTAGGATCAGGATAAAGTAGCTTGTAGGCAGAGGTCTAAAGTCATTTTTAATCCTCATGGTTAAGGCTTGGATTGGAGAGGGTAGGCTGATCAGAGATCAGTGCCTTTAGGCAAGAACTACTACCCCGCAGTATAGCTCTGCAGCCGTATAGCTCTGCAGCCGTATAGATCTGCAGGAGTATAGCTCTGCAGCCGTATAGATCTGCAGCCGTATAGATCTGCAGCCGTATAGATCTGCAGGAGTATAGCTCTGCAGGAGTATAGCTCTGCAGCCGTATAGATCTGCAGGAGTATAGCTCTGCAGCCGTATAGATCTGCAGGAGTATAGCTCTGCAGCCGTATAGATCTGCAGGAGTATAGCTCTGCAGGAGTATAGCTCTGCAGCCGTATAGATCTGCAGGAGTATGGATCTGCAGCCGTATAGATCTGCAGGAGTATAGCTCTGCAGGAGTATAGCTCTGCAGCCGTATAGATCTGCAGGAGTATAGCTCTGCAGCCGTATAGATCTGCAGGAGTATAGCTCTGCAGCCGTATAGATCTGCAGGAGTATAGCTCTGCAGGAGTATAGCTCTGCAGCCGTATAGATCTGCAGCCGTATAGGTCTGCAGGAGTATAGATCTGCAGGAGTATAGCTCTGCCGGAGTATAGATCTGCAGCCGTATAGATCTGCAGGAGTATAGCTCTGCAGCTATACTCACCACTCATCAGAGCCGAGTGACAGGTGACACAGACGCGGGCCTCCTTCCTGTCCATGTACATCAACCTGCACTTCAGACTGCAGCAGGCCGCACAGAACACCTGAGAGAGGAGACACACACACACACACACACACACACACACACACACACACACACATTGGTACTCATACAGAAACACTGAGCATAGAAACACACATTCAGTCTCCATTCTTTGCCCACTGTTGGTGTCAAAATTATTGCTGTGCCAGCTCTTCCCTGCTACAGTGTCTGTTTGTTTACCACCCTGGGAAATTAAGCAGCGTTCACAGCCGTCCAGCTATTTCCCAGTGCAGTGTCAGCGACCAATGTGTTATTTTCCTGACCAAAAAATATTTTCTACTACTACCACTACGACTGCAATGCTGCTTATACAGGGATGAACGGGTTAAAATTAGCACCAGAGACACACTAACCTTGCCGCAGGCTCTGCAGTGGTGCCTCCTCTTAGTGAAGGTGAACTTGACCTCACACTTCATACAGATGGGAGCCTGGGAGTCAGGCACCCACACAGGCGCCACCTCACCCAGAGAGCTAAGGGGCTTTTTAGACAGCGCCCCCTGTTGGCCTGCCTGGAGGTCGTTATCAGGGCTGCCTGAGGACATCAGCAGGCCCAAGGGAGGCTCTCCACTCTCTCCATTCACCCCGACAACACATGGGTCGCCCCCGGCGATGGCGGTCTCCGTGGCTATGCCAGTTCGACACTGGGACTCAAGGTTTTTGTTCTTGCCAGGAGGGGCGGGGCCGAGCTGGTTCTGGACCTGGCCCGAGAGGGGGCGGGGGATCTGGAGTTTGAGAGTAACAGGCTGCTTAGGCCGCGCCCCTCCGTAGGGCACGCTGACGGGCTGCAGGCGGTTGTTGTTGAGTTTTGGAAGACCGCCCCCCGGCCCTCCTCCTCCCCCATCGCCATTCTCCTGCTTACTCTCCTCCATCTCCTTCTCCTCTGTGACAGAGTCCTCTTTGGAAGGGGGAGAGGTGAAAGGGGGGCCCTCCTCTTCCAACTTGTACCCACCATAACCACCTATTTCCTGTCCTTCTTTACCTAGGCCGTTGTGGAGGGCCATTTCCGAGAGCTGGGCTGTTTCTCCCTCCTGACCACCACCATTCTCCACCTCTCCTCTCAGCCTCTCCTCAATGGAGGACATAGTACACTCCTCCTCCTCACTCCCACCATGTCCCACCCCTCCTCCATTCTGAACACTTTCCCTGTGACCTTCATCACCAAAGTTCGCTATTCGTCCTCCTTCTCCTTCACCATTGTCCTGTGAAACAGCCATCACAGCCTCCTCTCTGGGCCTCTCCTCTATGGATGACCCGTTGCTCTCAGGCACCGATGCCGGCTTCACCTCCTCTGTTGACGACTCGTCACGCCCCAGCCCCTCCTCAAAAGTAAAATGGGTGTGATTTAAGTGGGAGCCTTCCCCTCTCCTGTGAGCAGCCCTCCCCTCCTCAGGGGCATCGGAGGCACCAGGCTGGTGATCAGCAGGGGGAGGAGGGGAGCTGTCCGAGGGCTCCTCAGTGAGCCCGTTGAGGTTAGGGCTGGCAGGGCTGGCAGGGCAGCCGTTCTCCAGGGCTGGGTGAGGAGGGGTGCTACAGGTAGACACAGGGGGTGGCGAGGTGTCGTCTGGGCCCACCAGCTTGCCGATGTTGGGTTGAGGAAGAGGAGGGCTGTGTACGTCCGCCGGCCTGTCCTCCCCCCAGGACGGAGGCTCGGGGCCTGGGGGCCGCTTGGAGTCGGCCCCGCGGGAGCCACTGGAGGGGGTGTCTGGGAGGGTCTTGAAGGGAAGCGGGCTCTCCCCGGGGCTCAGGTCTGCATGGGCCAGGGCGGGGTTCAGAGACAGGAGGTGGGCCGGCGGGGCCAGGATCTGGGTCCACTTAGCGTCTGAGAGTGTGGGAGTGTCCGTCTCATCTGTGAAGGAAAGAGAGGAGGGAGAAGAGAGAGAGGATGAGCCACAAAACAGGAAACGAGAGAATGCATGACAAACATAACAGGAAAGAAGGCTCGAGGTACCGGAGAAAACAGGAGCGCTGGAATGAAAGAACAAAGGAGGGAGGAAATACTGTACGTTACCAAACTAATTATTTGGCGCTGAAAGAGTTAAAAAAAAAGAAAAGAAAAAGGGAGGAGCGGAACGATAGATAAATTGAGAAATTAGGTTGGGATGGATTGGGAAATTAGTGTCAGGATGGACTGGGAAATTCTCTGAATGTGGGCCAATCTGGGCTCCTCCCCCTGGGATCCATCAGTCAACCTAACACATGAATGCTTTGGAATGTGGAGGACATTCCTAAACATTCACATACATATACACACACACACACACACACACACACACACACACACACACACACACACACACACACACACACACACACACACACACACACACACACACACACACACAAACACACACAAACACACACAAACACATAGATAGATAGACATTGGCCAGACACTCAGAAACATACATCAAATACACAAAAACAAGAACTGAGAGAATGACTCTCACACCCTTCAGTGGAATTCACACTAAGCCGCTCAAGCACGTGCTGCACATTGCCTTCTAACCCGAATGTTTGTGTGTGTGTGTGAATATACACACACACACACACACACACACACTGCTGCCGTTAATCTGCCAAGCTGGATCTCTGGCAGAGGACACACAGATAATCACTCACAGCCAGAACACACACTGAGCTCTCATTGCCATGGCAGGCACAAAGGACTGTGTGTGTGTGATAATCGGCAGGAGCGGCGCTGATTCCTAGGTCACCTTTGAGAAATTGTGGAAACGAATGCAATCTTACTCTCTCACTCGCATCATAGCTTACCTCACATGGTAAACCTCAGTCTGCTGATTCCAAACTTGAATGTCAACAGACTGGTCATGTCTATAGATAGCCTGAAGTGTAATGACCATGCACGACATGTCTGCCAAGCAAGCCCCATCCACCTAGTCACTGTTTTCAAAATGCACCAATAATACAATTTCCCTCTCTAACCACCACCACCCCCAAAGTCCTTGACAAAAATATATTTTATGCCCTGGACTGCTTGGCACCAATTTCACAGTCTCAAGTAACCCCGGGGGAAAAGGCTAATCCAATTAGCTCTATTCCCTCCCCGCCCACCCTCGTTTACCACCTGCAAATACTACCAACGTTTACTGGGTTCAAACTCTGCCAGCACCTGCGTTCCCATGCCCCCTCGTTCTGCTCAAACTCACACAGCACCTGCGCCATGCTGCCATCCAGCACCTGCGCTCATTATCAACTGTTGTTCTGTTGAAACTCCCCCAGCACCTGCGCTGTCTTCACATTCCCTCACAGTCATTCTGCACAAGCTTAGCGTTTACAAGAGGACATCGGTCCTTTGTGGCTCGGTTGGTAAAGCATGGCGCTAACAACGCTTAGGTTGTGGGTTTGATTCCCTCTAGGACCATATATACTGAAATGTATGCACTCACTGCAATGTAAGGCGCTTTGGATAAAAGCTAATATTATTAGGTTGTGTTACGAGGATCTACAGTGGCTACACCGCTCTGGTCAGGCATGTCCATCACCTGCCTCGACTCACCTTCGTTCTGCTCAAACTCGTCCAGCACCTTGTCCAGGTTAAAGGCCTCGGCCTGGAAGTAATTCTCCATGGGTCAGGCAGCTCCACCCTGCCGAGTGCTGTGTGAACCTGGGGGTAGAGGCAGGAGAGGTGGGGTCAAGAGGACGTCCAAGATGGAGGGTCACTTGAATGATTACTTTCTGGAATAGGAGGTGCCTCAACAGATCCACTTGATTGCTCAGTTAGTCAGCAACACACACCAGAATGGTCAGGACTTTCACAGACAAGGAACTGTCATTATCATGGATGACTATTCACATAATCAACATTGTTTACATCGGTCGACATTCACAATGGGTAAAGATGATCTCTCTCCCTCTCTCCCTCTCTCCCTCCCTCCCTCCCTCCCTCCCCCTCTCACCTGCACAGAGGTCCTCTTCAGCAGTCACAGGTAGCGGTGCTCTCAGCAGGCTTCTCTCTCGGCCCTCACTTCAACCAGTCTGGCACGCGCCAAGCGCCCATACCTGAGACAGGAGATGACAGTCTCAGTTGTGAAGGTGGGGTGGTCTAAGACAGGAGGCCTCTATTCGGAGGTTTCAGCGATCATTCCGTACCTTAACACAATCATTAACACGATCATTCCGTACCTTACATCAGCGTCAACAACTCAGACCCATTCATCGACTTAATGACTAATCACTTGTGTCAACGTTTCATCCCAGTGGCCTAGTATTCTCCTCGTAGTCTACCATGGAGCATAATTAGTGCACCGTTGTCAGGGGTGTAATAACAACGGAAACCAAGACAAATCGAAGAACATTGTAAGTGGGTGTGCAGTAGTGGAGGCTGGTGGAGGTAGAAATCAGACGACAGGGCTCATTGTAATGCAAGGTACGGAATGAGGAACGGTATCAAAACACGATTTCTACCTCCACCAGCCTGCCCTGCTGTGCAGTAGTGCACAACACTCCTTCTCCTGGCCAGTGCCTTCTTGCTGACAGAGTCCTCCCAAAGTTGCAGGTGAAAACTGCACAGTTGAACTTCAGGGTCATACGCATAAGGACAACAGCAAACTGCGGATTACACCAGAGACTAGATATTCCGCAGAGTGAAGGGTTTAGAGAAAAGGAGCAGAGTCAACACTTTTTCCGCTTAGTTTAAGATGCACGCTTTGGCCCACTGTCAGCACAAAGCAAGGAAGACACAGGCGGGGTAGGTGCTCTTCATACAGCCTACACAGCAAGGGCCAAACCATCACAGCAACAGTATCAGGGTATCAGCCATGACGCCTCCCATACAACACCCTCCTATCCAAATGAAAACACCACACCTCTGCCGAAAAAGTGGAACACTCCCAATGAGCATCCTCTCGCCAAATCAGGCAACATGAATAATAAAAAGGTGCACAAAACTAAGCGAAAGTGATTTAATTGCAGTACATCACAAACCTGAAGGTAACAGATGGTACATCACTTGGGAAGGAAGCACTGCGGACAAACCATGAGCATCCAAACACATGCAAAGTGCAATAACCAAACAAGGGTACATAAATCACTCACTGATCTAAATGCATCCTTGTTTTTACATATTATTTTAATAGACACTAGATGGCACTTCAATTTGACGTACAAATGTTAAGCACACCCATCCTCTGTGTGTCACTTACACAATAGTTTAATACTATGGTGTTGATCATGTGATACGTTATTAGTGATCTGTAGCCTATAATTAAATTTTGGGGGCGTAGTAGATGAGTGCCTCAGTAGATGATGAGGTACATTTAAAGTCAACAAACAAACAAGCAAGCAAACAAACAAACAAACATCTTAAATCTCATCTCAAATTAAATTACATTGTAAGCTAATATAGCTGCTCTGGACCAAGATAACCACTTTCACCTGACCCACTTGCTTGTTTTTCAACTCCTGGCATACAAATGCTTTATTTATCCCAAGCCTTCAACATGGAATAACTGGATTTCCTTACAATTCTATTCAAATGTCAGACAGACTCAAACCTCTCACATGGGTCCTGTAGGAGTATGAATGTTTGGGAGAACTCCAGGACAGAACACACAGAGAGACACACACTTCTCCGTGAGGACAGGAGCCTGTCCCTGATTAAGATTTAATTACTCTGCAGAGGCCCTGAATAATGCATCTATAGTCCAAGTAAGTGAGCGAGGTGTATTTTTAGACTTGTAAACTTGGTTTGAGGTTCTAGAGGAGACATGTGTGTGTGTCTGAGTGTGTGTGTGTGTGTGTGTAGAGTAGACAGGAAAGTGCAGGTCTGTCTGCATAGTTTGTTCGACTCGTGACAGTGCCTCAGAGGGGTCAGGATGTTGTACAATTCATGCAACGACCCATCTACGACCCAACTACCTGACCCTTGACTAACCAAGCTAATGACTTTGGCAGCGAGTCTCCTCTTACAATACATTACACTCAGTATCAGTCCCTCCTGAAGACCTCTTCATCCCCACTACCCCTCTGTACAAGTTTCTCTACTGTTAATAAATTAATAATAAAATAAAATAAAGTAATTTTTCCTTCTTCTAGCATTGTGAGTGCCAATGGCCCCTGGTCCTAGCATAGATTACTTTTTCTTATGATGACTGATGGATAGATGATTCCCTTACTTAGACAAATGTATTTGTTGTAAGCCGCTTTGGATAAAGGATCTGCTAAATGTCATAAATGTAAATGTAAAAATGTAATCTGTTAAAACAAGACGGAGCAGCGGAGCAGGCAATTACATTTAAGGTGGCTCAAAGTAAAACAAGAAATTCAGGACTTTTCTGCATGTACACACACATACCCCACTTCATCCATGAACTGGTTTCTGATAATGCTCTTTTGGTGTGTCTGACTGCATACCAGGGAGATGCAAGGTTAATGTCAACACACTTTGTTATACAAGGCACAAAATGCGCAACAAGGGATTTCTTTCATTGTACACAATTCTAGCATACATATTTAGCTATGGCACTTCTTCAAAAACCAAAAAACTATTTCAGAATAATTTTGTTTAATCAACCAATCCATCCGTACAATCTCAAGGAGAATAGAGTCAGTTTTTCAACCTTGAAACCATCTTATTGACAGTGAAACCAATTCACAGTAGCCTTAAATTGCCTAAAATGGAATATCCTGACATACGGATTACATGTTCTATTACATGTGTATTACTGAGGCGTAACATAGTAACACCCATGACTCACTGGAGTAGCCTGCTGGGACATACTGTTGTGAAAATTAAATGGAATGAGGATATATTGGAACACTTGGACATGCTGGAATGCGAACACATTAATAAGATTGGTTAGGTCTGTCTGTCTGTCTGTCTGCACGGGCCTCATTTCCTGTTGTTGCTCCGGCACTCCAGTCTGTCAGCTTGGACATGGCGGTGCGGGGTAGGGTGGTGGTCACAGGAAACCTCAAACGATTACTTCCTCGCTTTAAGAATGGTCTGACATCACTTTATAAGTCCTAGACAGCAAGCCTAAATGACCCTGTATTGCTCAATGATTGTTCAACATGCTTTGCTAACAGCAACAGAAAGGTAAGCCCTACTGTCTCCCTTGTAGTTGTCCCCATTCTCCATGTCATGTTTGATTTTGACGTTAAATGCCAGTCCTCTCTCAAAATCTTGATAGAGACTGAAAAACAAACAAAAATGAAATGGCATTGTGTGTATCCCCACAAGAAGACATAGCCTGGGCTCTACACTTCCCTTGTACGTTCTCTTGTGATCGGCCTAATTGCTCTGACAAGACTAGAGGAAAAAAAAAAAAAAAAACGAAACCCGCAGAGATTTAAAGCCGGGGAAAGGTAAAGAAAGTGGCCGTCATCTTGTCATAGAAAAGTGCCTCTTAGGGCTCTCTGCCTCATAGCAGACGTCAACGGCTATTACCAGATTTCTCTTTTTTTTTCCCTCCCAGCGCTTTGATCTACATTTAAACACCAAGAGACAAAAGACAGCAGGAGCAAGCTACTGGGCTGCTACCACAAGAAGGGGATGTAATACTGTCTGAGTGCATACAGTAACCTACATCTTAGATGTCTACACAGTAAACCAACAGGCTGCTACTACATTAAAGCTCAGTAGGCTACAGTAGATCCCCTGGGTTTGACACTGCTTTAAGAGCCACTTAATATTAATTAACGTCCTCTGTTGCTGTAGGTATGAGGTCCTGTCATGGCAAATGTCCTCCATCAGCTTTAGGACCCGTCCTTGCCCTTCAACAGATAGAGCATGTAGGTCTCCATGACAAGGAGAGACGTCAGATCGGACTAGACCAAGGTGAACCATGACTGGTTAAATGACATCCATACACTTAATGGAACTACTATTAATATTCATACTGCAGTGCAAGATCTCTGAATTGAGTCAGTGTCACAGATCTTTGTACTGGGAACTAATACATTTAACAAATGCCAGCAGCCTCATGCTTACTTTGAATGGCTGACTGTTTATCTGTTAAATCCAGATCCAGGTTTCTTAACAAATCATTAAGACTTTGATTACCCTGGTGTCTGACAGGAAAATACTGCACCCCATCCACATCTTTAAACAATTAAATGTATATGATCAACATGAAAGTGCCATAAATCTAGAGCGCCATATCAGAGCAAGTTAAGGGAGGAAAAGAATTGCATAATCTATGTAACAGAACACACACAAAAACTGTATAGCAGCAGTACAGCTACTCACAGTGTAATAATTGGAGTAAGACCAGGCCAAAAGGGAGACTCAGTAGCCTATCTGCAAAGGCACATTCAGTATCATACCGACAATATATGTCTTAGGTCGTTAGTACGTTTAATAATGAATAAGATTAACACATGGCAACCGAGCAATCTAGTCATTTGGTCGGTTGTTTTTAGTTGACTTGTGCAAGCAGGGACTTACTGCTGCCAGCTTCATCCGCTGCGGTATGCTAGCTAAAACCCAATCCAGAATCCACTCTGGAGGCCGCGCATAAGTTACAAAATAAATAGAAATCATTCATGTGAACAATGTTGCGAAACTTTAAAACAGTATTGTGGATACAGTGGCAACTGAGAGTGGAAATGATCAGAGGTAAACACGTTGGGAACAATGGGATACATTCTAACAAGCAGCACCATCAAATGTTGCGGGTGGTCGCGCGCGGAGTAGCAGCAGCTACTTGCTGCATTGGTTGTTTCAATCATGGACAGGCATATCGTCATGGCCCCGCTGCGCTTATAATGGCTAATACCCAGCGTAACTGGTTGTTTCTTCATTAGGCTGACGGTAAAGCTGTTAACCGCCGTAAGACAGGATTGCCACTTAGCTATAGCTTGCTAATGTTGTTTGTGTGGTGTCTCTTTTACTCAAGAGAGGAGCAAAGCCCTCGATATAAGTAGAGGCGATGCTATACTATATCAAATAAGCACCTAATCAGAAGGTCCCGCATAGATCCAATACAATTAGCTAACAACAACATACATAGCATAGCATAGCGTTCATAATACTGATGAATACAGGTGTGACTCCTTGCAATGGCCTTAGTGTCTGTAACATAAACGCTATAAGGGATGACTTGGAAAACAAATTCGCGTTTCTTATACTCACTGGAGGAATCCTCATCTTTACGCACAGTGCCACGAAACCCTTCCGTTAGTATCTGTCATTTTCTCACAGGTACACAATCGCCTTTAAATTCTAAATTCTAAGTATCCTCCTGTAAACCACAGTTGTGCAGACTCGAACAGTAGAAGTCGGAAAGTAATACTTGTGCGACAGCACTCATGGATCCCTCCCCCAAGGTTTAACATAGGAAAGGTTACTTCGAGCTGCAGCCGAGAGACATCTTGGCTCAAGCCGTCCAAATGGTGAGCCGTGCTTACGATGCGGTCCACCGTTGAGCCAAAATGGCATTCATTTCATAACCTTGCAAGATCGCTTTTCCAGAGCCCGGGATACATAGCGCCCCTTGAACCGGAGTATATGCAGTTTAGAACAGACCAGGGCCATGATCACGACCATGATACGTCATCGATGGAGATCAATTTTAACGCGATTTAACATTGTTATATAACTTTGCAGATATAGAGTAAACTGTTCCATACAATGCAATGTGAGGCGAGGCTCCAAACTCCTGAATAAGCGTATTTGTTTATAGATTAAGCACCAAAACAAACAATAACGTACAGATCCCAATTTAAAAATAAACATCAATTATGTTCAGGAAAAAAACATTATTTTATGTATTATGAATATTCATAAAATGGAGTGAAGTAAATTACATCCCACATCAAATGAGACACCAAAACAAGTAAACTATTCATGAATGACTTTATTTTTGTTTTTAGTAAACAGGAAAAAAATTAAATAAGACTAATGATCTTCCTCACCGCTGGTTTAACGGGTTGGACAGCCTATTTTCAGGGCAATTTAAACCTATGGATGTTTTTTGACAGCTGTACTGATATCAAGTGCCATAGCCATTCAGGGGGGACCTGAATCTAACAGCCCATTTAAGTACAAAAAAAAAACATCTGCATGTTGTAGTGTTGTTGGTACATGGTGTCAAGTTAAAAGACTGGACAATGACACTCCTTGAATGACAGTCCCCCATAAGCGAAATGTCCTTTTGAGTCCACAAGATGGGAGAGTGGGAAGTGGTGAGTTTGGTTCATCAGTTTGCTTCATTCTTTGAGGCTTCATCAAAGTTTTCTACAAGATCTGTAAGAGGAGAAATTTAAACATTGAGGAACATCCCATATGGTGCAAAGGTAACCAGAGTTTCAATTCTATATACTGTGATAAACATGTTTCACTGAGAAAATAATAGGCAGAAGATTGTTACTTAATTGTTTGTGACTTAATTGTCAGAACATTTAGTTGAGATCTTCCTCCCTACCACCACCACATCACACCAGGAATAACAACATATTGACTTCAATATCCTGACCATAAATCGTTGAAGGTTACAACAATAATGCTGTGTGACAGTTCAATGCAATAATACCTGGTACGTCGTCATCTTCCTCCTCAATATCTTCTACTTTGATTGCTTTGTTGTCAAGTACTACAATTGAGAAGGACAAAAGCACAATTAGCCATCTTTATTTCAACACCAATTATTGTCTGTGTGTGTGTGTGTGTGTGTGCATGTACAGTATGCGTTTGCTTGCTTGCGTCGTGTGTGTGTGTGTGTGTGTGTATCCACCCACCTTGCCGGGGGAACTGCTCTGCCAGTTTGCGCAGGCTGGTAAGGCTGTCTGAGCCCAGCTGGCTGAGGATGCCCGGGAGCATCTCTGTGAGCTGCTTGGTCTCTGCGTGGCCGGTGATGGCGAAGGTGTTGGCTGACAGCGAGGCTTGCACTTTGGGGTTGTTGAAGTGGATTACCATCCCATCGTCCTTAATCATGTTAACCTGATGGAAAAGACGGATGAGATTAGAACCCGGCATCGTTAACAGAAGGGAATGTAGAGTAAAGGGCATTGAGAGACTTAATTTGACTTCTTCCGTTGCCCCTTGATTGCTGGGATGAATTACCTCCTCTATACCAGCAATGTTGTTCACTGCCAGCTTCTTCAACGAGCTCTGAAGTTTTTTGTCGTCAGCTGTTGCTGTCCTGTGAACAACCTTTTTCTTCCTACGGGCTGTTCCCTGAGGAAACGGAACAGGTGGTCGTATCAGATGAGTGGAAAATGTTACAAACAAAAGAACGAAGCAGCAATGAATGGGAATTCATGTGACAAATACAATGACAGATAGAATCCCCTGCTTCCCTCACTCAAAAGCACTTTGGTTGAGAAACATTTTAGTGCGTTTTGTCTTTACTTATACACACTCCTCAACTCACATATGTCAGTACTACACTAACACTGTTATAAATACAAAAAAACATAATTAACAATCAACCCCACTGAAATTACAGGCTAAGGATCCTGACCATGAACAGCGCCATCTAGTTGATGAAAGAGGAGATTAGGAGGCTCCTATACAAGAAGGGACAATGCCAGAGGCCACAGTTGAATGGGTCAAAGCATCTGTCTATAATAGGAATGCTGAGGTCAGGGGGAAAAGGCTAGTGGCAGACCCTAAACAGCAGATAAGTAAATTCAAGAGTTGTTCTACCTTTCCGCCTATCCGGACTTGAGCCTGAAGTTTGGCAAGCTTCTCTTGATTCATTGTTTTATCTGAAAAAGAGGAAAGAATAAGAATTGTCAGTCACATTACCCCGTGAATTACTTAGCATCAAATTACAAACTTAACACACTGATCATATAGGCCAATCTGCTACCGTGAGTCATGGCAAACATGCCACCAAATATGTTGCCAGGCCTGAAGCTCTCTAGTCCCCCGCAACTAAGTAACCTAAGCAAGAGTTCTGACAGCTGGATCTGACTACCTAAATACAGCAGACTATAATTAACCAAGCACACACGGAGCATATCAACAGCATGATGTGTAACGTTGGCTAGTAGGGTAGCTCAGTAGCTGTCAAGCTAACTAACAGGTTGCTTACATTAGCTTGCTAGCCTCTTTTGACTAGCGAGCTGCACTTAATACGTGAGCAGGTGTCATTGATAAAACACGTTAGACAACCTAAAACAGAGTATATCTAGATAGAAAAAAAAACGCATTTCACATTTTTGATCGCTGAATAAAGCCGCAATCAAAAGCCAGCTGGCTAGCTAACAAGCTAACATAATTGCATTGTCTAGTAGTAAACAATAGAATACTCTCAGCAAACCGAGAGATAAAAACAGGGCTGTCAATAGTCTAAATTCTCAGTGAGGATCATTCACCTGGGGCAAGAAGACAGCGGTCAGTAGTAATTCAATCACAAGACTTCTCTTTCCACACGTTCACAAGCAGTCAGGCACATACACACTGGACTCGAGCGCAGGCAGGACAAGATCAGCAGCACGCGGTTGGTGATGGCGAGTCCCCTAGCGAGAGGGTGTTTTCTTACCACTAGGTGGGGATATAGTTTTTCAGTGAAGTAGCTACCTGATCACTGATAGAGCGACTTTCCAGTTTAGATTCGTTTTTGTTTGTAAAACTTGTGAGATATCTTGGATAGGATTTTTTTTTTAGATGTTCACCTCTGAAAACAAAAACCTGTTGTCAACTGTTTGAGATTATGGAAAGGAGTACAATATCTATTGCACCAGTTGTCCAGTGTCAACATCCTTATAGGCCTATGTCAATGTCTAGAGGGACTTTTCGTGTTTACAGACCCACAACACGCACACACACATACACACACACACACACACACACACACACACACACACACACACACACACACACACACACACACACACACACACACACACAGTTGCTGTGAGGTAGCACAGTTTTGTCAAGAAGGGTAAATTAGTGTTAAGGTAATCATTTTACTGTTTTGGTGTTACCTAACCTATACTACATACTTCACATTTGGTTCCACATAAGGACTTTTATTGTGATATTACGACATTTGATCCGAAGTCACCCCGCCCTATCCTGTCAGCTGGTGCATCATTACCGGTTTAAAGCACAGAGCTGGAGTTTGTAAAAGAAAGGCCATACAAAGATGCTGTCCCCTCTTGTTAACGTTGCTTTCTTGTCCTCTTTCAACGTTTTATTTTCTTTGTCTTACCTCCAGAATGTTGCAGCTGAAGGGAATGCCAGAGGTAAGCGAGTCAAATCTAGCACGGTCTTTGAAATCTGGTCATGCTAACCAGCCATATCATGGCCACTGTGGGGAGAAGCTAGCTACCTGGCTAACTTAGCAAAGCTATATCAACTGTTACAATTTTCTTTTTCTGCGACAGACGGAATGGACTAGTGAGTCTTTCTCTCCTGGCCATGCAACGAACGCTATTAGCTTATCTGACATGCTTACTTTACTTATCTGACATGCTTACTTTATCTTTCTTTAATATAACTAGTGATACTTTTAGTTGGCCAGATTTGATAACTCCAGGGCAGGTCACCCCATATCAGAAGGTCTTGAATTACAGTTCTTCCGGTATTCTCTGTTTTCGAACAAAAGGTAGTGTAGTTCCCAGAAGATCCTCTCTCATCCTTTCATAAAGACACACCCCAGCCCTAGTAATTCCTGCAGTCATATTAGGTCAGGGTATTGACTAATAATATTATTCTGTTTTAGGATTTGGAGACAACATCCACTGGAGGAGCCTGGATGATGGAAAGAAGGAGGCAGAGGCTAGGTAAGTAAGATATATCATATGATAGAACTTGTCAGATATTAAAAATGACATGTCAGTATGTTACACAAGTGACTGATACTTTGGTCACTATAGTTCTTCTTTTGAGATGAGTAATCTTACCCAAAACCTATCCTCTGCACAGTGGACTGCCACTGATGGTCATCCTCCACAAGACCTGGTGTGGAGCCTGCAAAGGTGAATACCCCCTCTCTCAACCTCATCATTTATGCCTCATTGTGTTTTATCTCTGTGCAATCTATACCCATGGAAGCAAAAAATTCATATTAAAGCAAAATAAGACAGACAGAATCTAAGATATACACATTTTGGTAAATTATGTCATGCTGATTCTGTTTTCTCCCACAAGCCCTGAAGCCAAAGTTTGCTGAATCCAAGGATATCTCTGAACTGGCTCACAACTTTGTTATGGTCAACCTTGAGGTAAAGATGGGCTGGGTATTTCCTTCTTACCATTCTCTTTTATAAAGTTACCAGGCTCCATGGATATTAAAGCCCCTTTGAGGTCTAATCAGTCCAATTGGTCCCACAGAACCTGTTTCCCTTTACAGTCAAACTAAGGTTACTTTCACTTTCACAGAGACGTTAGTAAAACAGGAGATACTAATTTGTGTATGATGACGCTAACATGATTGGCTGCTTGTTACTCATGTCAACAGGATGAGGAGGAGCCGAAGGATGAGGCCTACAGTCCTGATGGTGGATACATTCCCAGGATACTTTTCCTAGGTAAGAGGATGTTCAATACCCTTTCTCTTGTAGACATTGTAATTATTGTTAGTGAATGATATTACTACAATTATCACTCTTGTTTCTGTATATTCTCCCCTCAGATCCCAGTGGCAAAGTCCATCCTGAGATTACCAATACAAATGGGAACCCCAACTACAAGTATTTCTACAGCAATGCAGACCAAGGTAACACTTTAGGTTTTAGGTAACACAAGTTGTCATCAGATGTTGTGCTTGATCAGTATGGCCTGACCAAGTGACATGACCAGGGAAAACTCTAGGCCCTTAAAAGAAGTGTGTTTCTCTGACTGTTTTGTTGTCCTCCCCCTGCAGTTGTCTCTGGAATGAAAGAGGCACAGGAGAAGCTGACCGGTGATGCCTTCAGGAAGGCCCATGCTGAAGATGAACTGTAAGAGGCAGGAGCAGGTAGGAGGCTGCAAGGGCTACCTCTCTATCAGCCCGAATGCCAAGCCAAGGAATACCTCCCTAGACCCTGTGGACAGGGCCCATGAATCAACTCCTTATAGTTTACTTTGGTCATGTACAAACAATGACTTGTAGGATCACACTGTATGTAAGGTGCAAGAGCAGTGGGGATGAATTGTCAGAGTTCCATCTTGGTTACCAAAGCAAGCTGTCCATTTGACACATAGCTGCTGAAGTATTGTTTCCTCATCCAACATTTTAATATGACAGGCATATTATTAAAGTTGTAGAATATTTAACATCGTTCACCCTTTTGTAATAACAAATACTGTGCATACGGCAGTTGAATTGTACTGTACATGAATAAATGCCATATGAATCTAGTGGTTTAAAAAAAAAAAAACCCACTCCTGCATACGATACTTCATAAGATAGATGTCCTATACCAACAGCAATGTGCTTCCAAGTTCTCTACAATGCTATTGTATTTTAAACACTAGCTCCAGCAATGTCTAAAGGGGCCTTGTATTTCTGTATCATTCTGTTTTTGTTTTGTTTCGTGGAGGGGGATTTCTTTCTTTAAAACCAGGATGTCAATCAATTATTGAACCAATTATCCTGCCAATTTCTGGGCATTTAAAAATGTAGAAAATCTAAAGATGATTTAAAAAGAGACAAAAAAAATGATTTTATTTTGCTGCCTGTGGAAAAGTGAAACCAACTGGCTCATCATTTTTAATGGCATTGCCAAACTTTCTTTGATGAAGGGATGAACTAAGTGATGAAATGTCTTTTGTCATGCTGTATTTTTTACATGTATGTACACAGCGAAGTGTGCAAATAAAGTTTGTTGTACAGAATTATTTGTTTCTGTGATTATGTTTTTACACTAGAGTGGAATCAATTAAACAAGTGTACAACTCATCCTTTTTGTCTAATTTTCCATCCAAATCAGTCAGTCAAAAGGAATGTACAACACTCAGCTATGAAAGAGTATTTATTTTATTCTCTAACAAACAATGATCCCTTATGGATTGTTCAAAAACAATATACTGTATGCAGCTGTCTACTGTTCAGTAAACAATGCTCTGAAACACATTTTCATCAATAAATGACACTACATTTAAATTGAATTACTATTTAAATTCAGTATGATGCTGGTATCGATTCCATTTAGTGTAGGAAGTTTGAATTGCAACTGACCACACAGTAAACCTTCACAGCCTTCAAGATTCTAAAATTCAGAAAGAGTTCAGATGTGTGGTGGAGCCAGGTCTGGAGATTGTAAACATATTTTCCAGATTGAAATATCAAATCTTTATTGAACAAATAAATTAAAAAAACAAAACATATATAAGTATCTATTTATTACAACTCAATTACACTAGCAGCCTGTACAAAAATGCTACTAAAAGTGAAGGAATGTTAGTTGAAAGTATGCCATCACCTCTCTTTATCTAAGATAAAAACATAAAACCCTATATTTCTCTGGTGCTAAAAGACAGTCTCTTCATTATGTTCCAGTGTTGTACAGATTCAGATATGACTATACTGTAATAGTTTATGTTCCTGGTCAAATTAATATCTAAAAACAGTTTGTGAGAGCATCCTTGTTGACAGAAGAGGGGAGCAAAGGAACAAGCCAATTAACTTAAAAATGATATGTTTACACAATAACATGAAATAACTGACATCAATGACTCCTCATCCCACCTGGCTGTCATAACTGGGACCAGTAGTTCGTCTGGAAAAACCCGTGGTCCTATCCACAGAGGATAGAGGGTAGGGGAATTCATCGGCAGGATACTGCTAGAATAATCACTATAATTCCAATTAAATCTGTTGCTCGTCAAACATCTCAGCAACATTTTGTCATAATATAAAAAAACCTATAAAAAGCCAAGATACATTGTGATCATTACATTTATATTTACCACAGTTATCAGATAAGTGTGACTGAATTTCAGTGAATGATTTCAACAGAGGTGCAGGGCCCTATGTTACCAGGGTATAAGAAGTGTATAAGAATACAGAGAACTAGTTTAGATGGAACCAATTACATATGTGCTTTCATGTGTCTTTGGGAGGGTATACTGTGTTCTAGAATGCCAAATCATTGCTTAGTAGAAGTCTTATCCATGCAAGAACTGGATTCCACATGCCTCAAATGTCCCTGAATGTTGACATACAAGCATCTCTAAGGCAGATCATTACAGCCTTATGTAAACCGCACCCACTCATCATAAAGAGTGACGTGAATACAATATTAGATCCCAGTGCAAAACTACCCCTATAAACAGTGCAGTTAACAAAACCAAAATCCACCCCTTTTTACTGGTTGAAATTTGTCCAGTTGGCTTGATGAGGGTGTGTTGGATGTGTGCTTGGGATTGTGCTTGGGGTGGGTTTAGAACATTAAAAACGTCCCTGCTTGGCATCTCCGATGGCCCCCCAGACATCGAAAACAAACTCATCCGGAAAGGCAAAGTCTCCGAGGGCCTCATCCAGTGCCATGGCGAACTCGTCTGGGTTCTTCTTGTCCCGGCCAACCTCCACCATAGTGGCAGCTATAGAGAAGGAGTGTTGGTTAGATTGCTGGAACAACTTTCATCAATGAGAATGTCATTATCGCTTACTATACAAGAATAAAAAAATGCTTGATATCTGTATGTTTATGCTTTGTAGTGAACACTTCTCACTTCCTGACTAAAAAGGGTGTAGCATATTATATGCATAACAGCATATGCTATTCTAATTGCATATGTACTGTAAGTCAGAGTTTCAGTAACAGCAATAACATGTTGTTAACATTATTTTTTTCATTATTTTCTATTCAGCAATAGTTTCTACTAGTCTGTGAGAAGAATGCCCACACACCCAGTTCAGTATCTCTGATGCCCATGTAGCTCTCCAGGAGGTCGTCCACCTTCTTCACTGCTTTCTCCTCAAACTCTGTCGGCTAGAAAAGACAGTTTCAGTATATAATGATTAAAACAACCCCAACCCCAACCCCAACCACCCACCCACCCACACACGCTAGGCCACAGCGGGACACTCAGATGTCTGGCCCACCTCTCTGGAGGCCACATTCTCCACAGGGGAAGTGGGTACACTCACCACTTCCTCCACAGTAGCGGGGCCCTTGGCACGCAGCCTCAGAGTTCCCCTCCCTGTGCCAATCTTGTTCTCGCTGGCAGGTTTGGCGCCCTTTGACCTCGGCTCAAGCATCTCTGTTAATAAAAAAATACACTTTAAGCAACTGGTTCAAAGGATACTACTATCATGTAATTTCAGCTCTACAAATGTGTTATAAATAGGGTGTGCAATGACTGCTTATGACTGCTCAACATCTGACTGGGCTGAACGGCTGTTCACAGTTTAGAATGTCAACAACCCAGTTATGGTACTCCAGTATCTAGACTGCCCTTCCACTCTGGTACTCCCCCAGTCCCATGCACTCACCGAAGGCCTTCATAGGCTCCACCAGTTTGAGGGTGAAGGTCTTGTCTCGTGGCAATTCTTTCAGCATGCGTGCCACCTCGTAGTGCCGCGTGCCCACGATGTTCTGCCCATTAATGCACTCTATATGGTCCCCCACGCAGATCACCTTCACGTTGTCCACCACACTGCCATCCTTGATGCGCTGTCATGCAGGTAGAGAGAGAGGGGGGGGGGGGGGGGGGGGGGGAGAGAGGGGATGGAGGACATAAATGGAAGAAGAGAGGAATACAGAGAGGAAGAGAAAGAGAAACCCAGATTAACATGGACAAAAAACTGCTTATTGCCTCAGACATGCAAAAGCACATTGAAGTGATCCCATTAAGATGAAAAAACAACTTGTCCTAGATGAGAAGAAAAAACTAGCAGTAGAGGGCAAGTGAGAGCCTTTTCATCAATAATAAGAGACTTCAAAAGCTTTAAAAAGAGAACAGACATTTGCAATGCAGATTTTCTTTCTCATTTAGGAGCTTCTGCACACTGCCTGGGTTTTGGTTCCTTTGAATATGAATGATTCATTTCTGCTGAGGATGGGTAAATGGGAGGGTGGGTTCACTGAACAATTACAATCGTTCCTAAGCTTTTCTTCATGCAGCCTTACTTCAAAGACCTACAGTGCCGGCTCCCTAAGGGTTCCTTCCTATACCGCAGTTATAGGAAGCACAGAGCAACAAGTGTCTAATGTACAGTGAATGCTGCATAAGGCTTTCGTGATGTGATGATGCTTTCATGACACAAGATGGCATCTTGGAGCAATCTAACCATACTAGACCTTCATGTAGAAGACCAGCCCTCTAATGCTTACACGCGGATAAAACAAATACCAGCTCAGTGTCAGTTTCCCCTTCAAAATCATTTGAATTTATGGGGTAAAGTTGACATTTTCAAAACATGACTTGATGAATACATAAGGTCTTCTCAAATTGTTTGAGCACAAAGCCTTACTCTCTGGTGTTGTTGATTATATCCCACACATATTTGACCCCCAGATGATCTCTTGACCATGTGATAGCCTAGTGATCATGATATCTGAGACATGGCCCTTTTGAATGATTCAAACATTGTGTATCAGGTTATTCTTGTCCCACCTTTATGAAGGCATAGCCGGCTCCGTTGTCTGTGATTGTGAGACCCAGAGCGTCCTCAGACTTGAACACCTCCACCTCCTTCTTGATCCCTTTGATGTGGGCGAAGATGAAGTCCTCCAGGCCAATCTGGCCCCCAAGCAGCTTCTCCATGTCGATCTTATGGGTGTTCAGCGTACAGAACAGGATCTGGCCACACAGACACATCATGTTATGTTACACACATGGCGGGACATATTGGTAAAACAGTTGTTGTGGGAGCTAAACGACACATAAAATATTCAGGAAACACCTGCGCCAAACTGTGTGGAAGGAAAATACATTATTGTGATTCCTTCTTTATATCTAGGCTATATTTTAGCATTTACACAGCCTGTTTCTGGACATAGCATAGGTCAGTATAGCTAAGAGGGGAATCACCAGTGAACAGTGTTTTTATTTCTGTGCAGTTATGTCGCCTTTTTTCCAACGGTGTGATCAGTGTCTCACTAAGTCAGACTCTCCATGAGATTCTGGGTTCCGAGATTAATGTGCCTGAGGCAGCTGTGTTTTTTTCTCCCCAGGCAGGCACATCCTATGGTAAAAAAAAAGAGACAGGGAAGGTGACCTTTTCAGCAGTGCCAGTGATGCCGAAATCTGGCTTCACACCTTTGGTTGCAACCTCTTGGCAGGACAGGGGAAATGCGATCACCATGAACGCGATACACTTGTGGCCTGATTTAAAAGGCCCTTTAAACTGCAGTTGGCTAGTGAAAGCTAAAGGGAGGGGCCTGCTCATGGTGAATCATTTGTTCCGCAATACCTCACACCGACGGGGCACAGGGGGCTATTAATACGTACTCCTTTAATCTCTTTCTTTATTTGAATCGAATGAGATATCCGCAGAGAATAGCAGACTAGAGAATAGAATACTTTCCTCTTGTGGGAGTTAAAAACATAATTGTGAACAGTAGTATCAAACTTTCTAACCACTAGAGGTTTAAAAGTCTTTTGTCTGTTTTTTACGACTTCCGGATTGCTTAAAAAAAAAGCATCGATTTGTGTCCGGTGCATCAGGATGACCTTTGAGCGCAATGAGGCCCTGGCACCCAAAACAAAACACAACCTTTTTTGGCCCCTTTTGTGTACCAACAGGCACTGCGCACAGACATCAGCTGACACAGACACAAGCCTTGCCCCTGGCTACTGGAGCATAAAAGAATGGGATTAGGAAGGGGTGGGGGGGTGGGGGGGGGGTTGGTAGAGGTGGGAGGCAGAGAGAGAGTGAGAGAGAGCGGAGGAGTAGGAGGAGGAGGCAGGGGGGCTATGGGCTGAAGTGGACTCTCTACTTGGCTAAGCTCCCTGCTTTCGCCACAGAACAGAACCCCCTCTGGGAAAGCAGGCCAGGGCTTTACCCATGAGCCTGTGGGAGGGAACGGCAATGCCTCCTACACCCCGTTACCAAGGCTGCCGCTTCTTACATCAAGCCGCTTCTCTCTCCCTCTCTCACAGGATGTTCTCGGCACTTTCTCTCCTTATTGCTGGGTGTCACCCGCTGCGTACACACACACACTCACCACGCAGCTAGGATACAGCCGACGTCACTCTCACGCCTCTCTCACCTCCACCTCCACCTCCCTCCCTGACTCACAAGGACACACAGACCTCCCACTGACTGAGCTACAAGCACTGAGAGGGGCGCTCCACGTGGACAAAGGTAGTGTAAAGGAACGGCTCTCTGTCAGTTCGATGTCATTCAGGAGCCAGAAAACACACACACACACACACACACCACACACACACACACACAACTCCGTCCATCTGCAGACTATGCTAGACACGAAACAATATCATTCAGTGTTCTTTACTTTCTCCCTTCTCCATCTGTTACTACCTACCTACAGGTAATCCCAATAGCCACACATCAAGTACAAGACCTGGTAAGAAACAACTTGTCCGCGATAAATCAAAGGATAAATAGCGTATGGTGTTGACATACGGTGTTGATAATGAGATGGCGTCCTCTACATAACAAAGCTTGGGAAACCTGTTTCTTTGGTTACTGAACTTCTGTACTGTACTGTTCATTCACAGGCATTTCAATGGGCCCTTTCAATAGAGGGCCAAAGAGATAAAAATAGAACCATGAGAGAGGATAATTGGGAGTTGATTGTGGAATTTAGGTTCAGGACGTTGGCTGCAGATCTGTCTATGCTTCCGAGACTTTATGCTTTAGCCAACTCCTCTGTCATTGTTATGCCACAGTCACAGAGGTCAGCAACATACAGTTTTCTATAATGAAAATATGATGACATTTCTCAAAAACTAATCCATTTGCCAAAACGGAAATGCTGACCACACAAAAGCAGTGTAATTTGTCAAGCAAAGCATTAGATGGAGGAAGTTATAGCTAGTTATTAGTCATTCATTAAAAGACTGTCTGACGGACTAACTTTCCAAATGACCATGAAGGTCCATTTCTCGTATGGGAATAAAGCTCATCAGCAAGTATGCCATGTTAATTATTCACTTGTCTGAGGATGTAACATGCTTGAGGATGAGTAATAAGGACATGATGACAAAAAATACCACTGGAGACATTGACCATTATCAGACTCTTCTTTATGGGGAATAACCTTAAGGTGTGTGTGTGTGTGTGTGTGTGTGTGTGTGTGTGTGTGTGTGTTGGAATCGAAAGGGAGGTACACTGTACTGTCTGGAAGGGGCTTACACATACATTTGAAAAAATACATCATCAAGTATAACCAAGATGTGTTTTTAACAGTGTCAATGACAGCATAGCAAGAACATGGTTGCGCAAAACATCCCCACCGCCTCCCACACACACCGACACACACACAAACAAACACACCCATTCTGAGAACAAACAGGTGACAACAGTGTCACTCTTATCTGATCCTTCCTGTCTGTGACATCATTACAGCCAATCTCTGAGCGTCTAATGGACATTATCTGTTCAGAGGACCTTGTTGTCCTTGTTGAGTGCAGCCTGTGACAGTGATGCCGTGGCAACCCCATTCTTCTCGCTGCAGGAAAACAACCACGTAATCTCAGTCCTTTCACTTTAATCATGAGCTGCTGAGCTGAACTCACACCTGCGGCCTGTCTGCAAACTGATGAACACATTCCATGTTGCTGTTGAAACCTGTTGCATGAGGGCTTGTACACACTTGAAGACAGTGGTCAGCTATATTTGCCCTGAGAATATAGATTAATAACTATTCATACTCTATAGTACTGTAGAACTGTACTGTAGAAACAACATTGTATTAACATGTTGTTACAGTGCATAACAGTACATAACATTATGTAGTCTTTATTCCACTTGTGTAACACAAACAGACACAAACTGCTTAAAATGACAGATTCTTCTACCTCAAAATCTTTGTCCAGATCACCTTAAGAAGTGTGGGCATGTAAAAAAAAAACTAATGCGTTATAATAATAAATAAGAAACTTGATTTTTCACATTTCAACATCCTGCTCTGGCACCGAGTTCACATTGAACATATGTATGTCCATGTAGCTGAAATGCACGGAATCAACTGAGAAACATTATATTGTTAATATCGAGTTAATTAATACGCAATATTGCGGACACACTGCCACATATATTCCATGTCTGACATCATTTTATCAAGTGTCCATAAAGACATTCATTATTTCTAAATTAAGGTTCATCCAAAGACATCATCACCCCCCTCACAGCATTTGAGGCAGCACCCCCTCACAAAATAATTACGCTAAAACATTTCCTCCACTTCTCTGCGCTGTGAGAGAATGCGTGATGATGGTATGAGAGTAGATAGGAGTTGGTCCCATTGCTTGGTCCCCTATTTAAACCATTTCCACTCTTCCTAAGCTTCTATAATAAACTCGATTTTGCCAATCTATCTGATAAGGCAAACCATTCTCCTTTCAAACATCCTTTACAGCTCTTCTCACCACCTTGTGGTGGCTTTCGGCAGCACTTCACACCACATATACGGTGTGGCGCCGCCTTTGAAGTGCAGCAGCGGCGTCCAGGGATTAAACCCCTGCCTACTGTACCACTTGTGTTTACTAATGTGCATCTTCACTTAATCCCAATGATCGTTGTAGGAGTTGATCATTCAGGCTTTCATTCATATTACTTCCTGGTCCGATTAAAAGGCTATTTTCTCGCTTATTTGCTAAGCATTTTTATATTTCCTATTTAGACAACAAAGACAACTAATAACTTGCTGTTGCTGACATTTTCCTTCAACTTTATTACTATGCAATTACAAAGCAATTTCTGATGTACTACCGTATGTAACAGTACAATGTTAATACAATATTGTAACATTGTGTTATTACTGAGTAATTACATAGTTATAACACAGGTATAGGAGATACTTAACATAAGCATGGCTCATAGATCTGTATGAAAAGAGGCAGATTATGCCCTCTTTTCTTGAAAAGAAATGGCATTCTAAGAACGTTTTGTTTTATAGAGAGGAATCCCCTTACAAGTCAAAAGCTGAATGAATATAAAACCGGTAAACCAACGAGACGTGAAATGCCAAGTAGCCACTTTTATACTGCTGGGCAGTGAAATAACAAGAAGCACAGGACGAAGAAATCTAATAAGCTCAGACTCACAATAAAGAACTTAATTATTAAGCTGACCCATTCATTTTTAAGGTAGTAATTATATCTGCAACATAATTCAGGTTAAGCTCCAGCCATCTCTGACTTAGTGTGAAAAGCCAGTCGATGTTGTCAGTATCATATGTTTCTCTTCTGTGATGTGAGGATGTAACAATAGTGTGGAGTGATACTTGTTCAGTTATGAAGGTGTCTCTGTTAAATGAAAGTGCGCACACACACGCACACACACACGCACACACACGCACACACACACGCACACACACACGCACACACACACGCACACACACACACACAGCATGATTCATTGTTATCAAATTGTCCTTGGTGTGTTTGATTATGTGCTGCCGATCTGTTTTTGTTTTAGGTCTTCTCCCTCCCTATCTTTTTAGTTTTGTTAGCTATGTTTAACACTTATTATTATCTATTGTTGCATGCATGTATTATAGTGGCATTACACTTTTTTGTTGTTTGTTGAAAACCAATAAAAAAGTAGAATCACACAAACAATAACAGTGTTTAAGTCAGCTTCCATCAAATGGGATTGTTATTTAATCCTTATACAATTCACAATGTGGCTATGTATCTGGAAACAACACAACCACACCAAGACTACTTTGAGGGCCTGCCATGGATTCATGGTCCTTTCAATAACAATGGCTCTAGCTCCAGCTGTGTCTACTACACTTTGACAGAAATGCACACTTATCAGTAAAGCAAAGACAAAACATGTGATCTGACCGGAGGAGGGTTGCCAGAACATTCAAACTCTAAACAAATGACTTGGTGGTTAGTACTAGTGAAGTCGTGCAGCCACACCTGTGATAAAACTGTACAGCTGCAGGGGCAATACACAGACTTTGACCTACGCGGTAAAAATAGATTGTCTGAAAACATTCACATCCTCATAATGTAACAGAGATCACAGTGAAATGATGACTACCGTCTTTAGACCCATCAATAAGTGACAGAGTCTTAGAGAAACCCAAAATGACACCATGGTGGTGAATCTGAATGATGCTTTGGTGTTTGTTTAAGGGAATGTGCACCATGAAGACCACGTCACTAACATTTCACATCTGGCACAATGGATGTTCAGGTGACCTCAAGGCCATAAAAGCTGGCTGTTCTAAAGCTTTTCCATGTCCTACTCAAGATTGCATTGCTTCCTGTTTAACCGAGAGAGTGCACGTCATGTCCAAGAAAACATTTTTGGAGCAGAAAACTAAATTAATTTGAATGTGAGACAATTTCAGGTGGTGCTCCATCACTGTCGTAACATTCTTTCCTGTTGTGTTCCAATTGAAAACAGCCCAGGTCATCGTGCCCTGATGTGTGGGTTAGTGATCTGTAGAGTGCATTTAAGGGAGTCAGCAGTCTCTCACTCTCCTGGGGAGGTCTGGGCAGGGTGGGAGGTGTTATCTTATTGGATTTAGGCTGTGCCCACTGCTCAGGACGTGAGGGACTTCCTCCGGCAGATGCCAAGGAGCTCAACACCGCCCCCGCCCCCAGATGTGGGTGTTCATGATAATCAATTTGCCTGAAGCCAGGGAGGAGAAAAGTTCATCTCAAGTTTGAAGAAAGTCAGAGAAAAAATAATTACGAAAGTAATTGACAGAGGGAAGTGGTACAATTAATGTTCTGAGAAAAATACTTATGACACTTTTCTTTTTAAACGTGACCTTTAAAGTGTGTGACTCGATCCATCTGTCAGACTCAGGTTTGACTGGTTTCTGAGAGGAGGCTTCTCTCTCACTCCAGTGTCAGTGTGTGATCTAACTACACTGTCTGGTCGAGGTAGGGGGATGGCTCTGGCTGGCTGATAGCAGGCGGCCTGGCCGGCCTATCTGGTCCAGCCAGGGGAGACAAAAGGCAGACATGTCACTCACAAACTCCTCTAAAAAGAACAGCACAAAGAGTCTGGCCTTGGAGGAGGGTTTTTGTGCAATTCTTTACTGGGGCCTTCATTTTTTCCCCCTGGTAGAAATGCAGCGTTTGCAGTGCCTGTAAGGCCTTCAAGTCTGTTCATAGGACAGAATTTAACCCTATAAACTAAGTCCAACTAAGTCAAGGAGGAGTCCACCGTTCAACGATTCACAGCTACTCTTTCTATTATCCTTTCATCTAAAATACAATTTCCTGAAAAATGTCCTTCCCAAATTTAAACAAATGTACATTTGAAGGACCGAAAACCAATACAGAGGACCACAACCCAAATATCAAGGGACATCCTCTCAAATAATGTTGCTTTAGATGGGAATTCAAAAGCCTCAACAAATTGCATCAGCAACCAGTTCAAATGTTCAAGTTATTGAATAAATGTCAAACCAGTATAGATCTTACAGGTTAGGTTGAGGGCCTCGCCTTTAATTCACTTTCAAAGGAGAGTGAACGTCAGGTGTTTATGCTCACCTCTTATTGGAACTGGGCCTCGTGCATTAGTTGTCGCACCTTACGCAAACACACCTTAGTCGTTACAGACGCAATTTCATTTTTTTCGGCCTACTTTGATTTCAAAATGACCATCACAAACAGAAAGAGACAACGTTGTGTCTTGGAGCCTATATGTTCCCATCCCCAATAAACACACTAATTCATAATAGGTCTACTGTGCGTAAAACAAAAATAAAGTGTGCAATATTACCTCTGGTGGACTTAAATTGAACGCATGGGCTATTTTTCCGTAGAGTTCTTTTACATTTGTAAATCCCTCAATCCTGCCCGTGGGGCTTCCATGGGCCAGCTGCGTATGGAACACTAGTTTCGGTCGCAGGTTGGCAGGTGGAGGTGGGAGTCCAGCGCCGTTAACGGCCGATTTCGCTGCGCTTCCACCGGCATTTCCACCGACCTCTTCATTTTCGACCAAATTTGAGCTTTCCTTCGACTTGTTTTTCTTTTTCCTTAGTCCCAATGGCATTTTGACGTAAATCCGTGGGAAGTCTGTACAGCTATAACATTGGGGTGGCTACCTGTTGCAGTTTCTTCTTCCGCCTACCTCGGCTACGCTCGATTCCAGGTTCGACTTTGTTCTTCGACAGTGACTCAACCCTGACTTGCAAATTAATATTCTAAATATTCAACAGGTAGGTGGCGAATGCACGGCGTCTTCCTCGTTCCACTATCTACTGTAAACTCTGTCACAGCCTGCTGGTCCGCAAACAATAGCTACTCTGTTCCAACATGCTGGGAACGCACGCGCAGTGCGAGGAGGAATCCTGAGCGAGAGCGACGAGAGGAGCGCCATCCAGAAGCACATTCTCCTCACCTGTCTCAGGTGTCAATTTTCACCCAAAAACAACACAAATTACGAGGTCGGACGTAGACATACTAAGACTTTACTTTTACACTTATGTTTTTGCTGATATATTTGTAATGATATGAATGGAGCTACGACAAGTGCTCTGAAATGATCTGGGTATGAAAAGACTTAGGCTATGTGTCGCATAATTGGATTTGGACCAATGTAAATAAATCATCATTGTGCAATTGGCACCTAGGGCCACTTCATGTACACCTGGTTAGGGTCATAAGTCATTAGTGAAGTGTTAGGGATTTCTTCTTAACCCTACAGACATTTACGCAATAGATAGATTTGCACTTTATTCCAGCAAGGCCACTCACAGAAATTGTTTTGGCACCTCAGTACAGAAAACGTACAGATTCTCCCAGTGAAAGACAAGGCCACTGGAGCCCATACTAGTATTTACAATTAGTATTTTGAGTATTAATTGTTTTAATAATGTATTCATCTCAGAGGTGAAAATCTGTTATTTTCTATTCTTTTGCATTATACATTCAGTTTTCTCCAGTCCATTTTAAGGGTAAACTGTACAATAGATGATTGAGTTAATAAATTAGATTAAAAAGCTCACTAAGTGGGCAACTATAAATACAAATGTTGTTGAATGATGTGGCGTCCCCTGGTGGAACATGTAAAGGTCATCTATGTGTTGGTGAGCAGCTGTGAACAGTGTGGGCTATATTTACTCTCCAATTTGCTCAAATGTGTTATTGTTGGGCGATTATGTCTGACTTCAGTGTCTGTGGTTATAAAACATGAATATTAAAGACCTGAAAATACTTTCACCCCTTACCACCCAAACACGTTAAAGAAGAACATTTGTTTAAAAATCTTGTTTGGCACATAAAAGTATTCACATTTCAGAAATCACAATCATTGATTATATTCATTTACAGTACAAGTAGTTCCTTTAGAAAGGTATTTTAAAGGACACAGTTTCAGGCAACCCATCTATTCAAATATAGTTTGAGGGCCCTTTTGAAGCCTATACAAGATAATCCATCCAAACTCTTCTGTTTATAAGGTTCCATTTCAAGTATGCAGGTGAGAAATATAGGCTACATGTATTACAAAATTAACAGTACGTTGCTTTTACTGGTAGCTGTTTTTGCCCAGAAAATGTAATGCGGCTACTATCAATGAGGATGATCTTATAGGCTTGTTTTCAGTTTTCAGAAGTGCTTGTGCCTTTATGAGAATAGACCTTATTAGCAATGAACATGAAATACATTATCAGTATGTGATTTCATATATGAACATGTCAGTTTGACACCCCCCCATATTGGTACATTATTTTCTTGTGTTTCATAATCAATGTTACATTTCATGTCACACAAATCACACAAATCAAAGAGAGAAAATAAAGCGAATGTGGAAAGGACCCACATGAAATGTTTACTTTCGGATATCAACATATTTTCACTTGCACTTATATCAACTTATTGGCATGCGTGGTATTTATAAAAACACCAAATAGATAAAAAATATAAATTGCACATTCATTAGAAGGGGGTCCATTTGTGGATTGTCAGCATTGTTCTTAGTGTGAGGAAGAGTGAGCGCTGGTATGCTGGTATCACCCCCTGTTCTGTCCACTTCTCTCTTTACGAGGCAGGTAAATGCCGTTTCAGGACGTCCTTGGCATTGGTCGGGAGACTTTCTGGAAATGTGACATCAAACTCCACCACCAGGTCCCCTCTCTGGTCTGGGTTTTTGGGGAGGGGCAGCCCCTGCCCCGCAACTGTCTTTCTCATGCCAGGCTTGATGACGTCCGTTATCTTCATGTTGCAGGTTTTCCCATCTATCGTGGACACCGTCACTGAGCAACCACACAATGACTGCAACAGAAGGAGTATGAAGGTCAATAACAAGAAGTGAGCACAGTACTCAACACAACCCACAAAATAAGTATTGTATAAATCTGGAGGCCTAACACTGCCTTTTCTCTGTATGTGTGTGACAGATGAGTTACGGTTTGGTTTGCTAAAGTAGACTGGCCTTACAACAGAAACTATGCTCCTTCACTAGATTGATAAGCAAGGGCCAAGCAAATTCATCTGTTGTTTTCCTTTCATGACTAATGACCACATTCCATGACATCATGCCCAGTGTTTTTTACAATAATCAAAACAACTTGAAGTCATGAGATCTTGTAGAAGAGAGGAGAAGGGAAGACCATATAAGCACCTCCTACATCGTGTGCGTGGGAAGCATTCTGTCTCTGCACCCCTCAAGTGAGGCAGTGCGTGTTCCTCACCGTTTACAGTGTCAATTACATAACTGACAGCTCATTATGCTGTAACTTGGTGTATAATTACAGTTTTTACACAAGGGAGTTAAATGTAACCCCTCCCTTTGCCTTTCTATTACCAAGCTTTTAAATGCTCAATTGTATAACATATATACCAGCCTTTACAGCATATATAGGCCTACCAGACTGTCCTCTGTCCTCATTTAAAGCAGAATTTTACCCAAAGATCATTTATGTGCATATTTCTCATCAACCCAGTATTGATATAGTGCCAAAACATGATTACTTTGTACATACAAATCTCAAAGATATCCTAGTAGCATGATCAGATTTAATTTCTGGAATAGTCTCATAGTGATGCATTCTGTGTCAAAATGCATCATCATGAGACTATTGCAGGAGGGAAATCTAAGCTTGTTATTAGCATATCTATGATTGGTTCTGTTGGCAGTTCTCTATTGGCAGTGTTTCCCCTACCATTGATCAGGTGATCAGACAGGCACCCAAGGAAAATTGTCTTACCTGACGTAGACTGACCCGCACCGGATACACAATATCAGAGCCTTCCCGCCTAAAGTGTGCGTGTGGCTTGTCCTTGATGACGAAAACGATGTCAGCAGGAATGGTGTTGGGGGACTCATCACCCTCCCGTGGGAAAGTGATCTTGGTGCCTTCCTTCCAGCCCCGCTTGATCTCGATGGTTAGAATCTTATCCTCTGTGCGCATGGTCCTCCCGTCAGGATTAAGCCTCTTGCGTGAGATCTTCATCCGCTTTGTGCAGCCATGGAAGACCTCCTCCAGGGAGACCCGCAGTTCGTGGTGGATGGCCGGGTCCTGTTTGCGCCGCTGCTGCCCGCCGAGGCCCACATGCCGGTCGCGAGGGAATCCATTGAGGTTGAAACTGGTGAAGGAGCCGAAGGGGTCGTTGCCGTCCACTTCCATGTCATCGTCATCACGCCCATTGGCCTTGCGCCCAAAAAACATTTCAAAGGGGTTGGCACCCCCGAAGAATGTGTTGAAGGTTGCGTGGGGGTCTCCATGGAAGGTGTAGGTGAAGTTGCTCCCCTGTCCATCACCTGTGGGTCCATTTCCTCCTTTCAGACCTGACAAAGGGCAGAAATTACACTGGGGTCATCAACCAATCATTGATACTGATAACTGTAACCTAATGCACATTTACAGAGAACAACTATGGGGGGGAAAGGATATCAGGGGAAAGGGTTCCATTTCTACATTTATGCATTTATATAATATAATAATATATGCCATTTAGCTGACGCTTTTATCCAAAGCGACTTACATTGCAGTGAGTGCATACATTTCAGTATATAAGGTCCCAGCAGGAATAAAACCCACAACCTAAGTGTTGTTAGCGCCATGCTCTACCAACTGAGCCACAGAGGACCACAAGTTATAGTCATAAAGTGTATAAGCCCATGATATTTTCTCAAATATGGATGTTAAATGTTCCCATGTCATATGGAGTCATATGGGGCAGGTCGTGCTTCCCATGGCATATGATCTTTCCCACCCCTTTTTTAGATGTCTGTATCACATTTTCTATATCTAGGCTATTATTGAACATAGTATTATACAATATGACATCAGCCTTTAGATCCCTGTATTTTGGTGGGATTTAAATCCCTGTATTTTGACCAACAGTATAATGTGGGCATACCGTTACCTCCCTAGAACACAACAGCTCATGGAAATAAACGTTGGAAGGCGCGTTGAATGTTGCGGTGTTCCATAATCAATAGGCTATGGTTGAAACTGTCGGTCGTAAGGTCCAATTTTTGTGTAATGCACAGCAACACCTATTTATTATGCCTGCCTCATGATGTAGAAATAATGAACTGTAGCTTAATGAACGATATGAAAAATACAACAGCTGACAGCAGAACAACGGGGAGCGTAGCCTTATTACCTTCCTCTCCGTATTGATCATATATTTCCCTTTTCTTCGGATCACTGAGGACTTCATATGCCTCGGCGATTTCCTTAAATTTCTCCTCTGCGTTGGCTGCTTTGTTTTTATCCGGGTGCCATTTCAAAGCCTGCTTTCTGTACGCCTTTTTGATGTCCTCGTCCGCAGCTCCTTTCGAAATCCCCAGTATTTTATAATAATCTTTCCCCATTTTCCCCCAAAGCGGCCCAACGTGGAAGAGAAACTACAGTCTCGGTGCCGTCGACGGGCGCTGTCAGTCCGTTGTGAAAATATCCAGGAGACCCTTATTATATGGCGGCAAGTGGAAAACCACTGCTGTTATAAACAATAATAGCGACAGTTAAGAGTGAGTAGGGATGATGTACGTTTAGAGGCTGTTACTCAACGCTGTGGACCTTGTGTTATTTATCCCTCCCAACGACCCTCTTTAAATAGCCATCGCACCCTCCCCTGCGTCCGGGCTGCTCGCTGGAATTCAGGGGCTCTTTCTAGAAAGTAAATGCTGAGGCACGTCATTTCCCATATTCGGCCCTTTTTTGAATTCAACTGTCGTGGTGCAAAGATTTCGTTTTTTTATTCAGACACCCACACAAATAAAGTTAACAACCCAACTTGACTGAAAAGTCAGCCCCCCTATAGGTCTAGGCCAAGTTAATACAGGCCTATGTCTAGAATTAGGAGTTGACCTGATAAGACAAGACAGGGCCAATTGAGAGATACGTTTGGAGAGAGAGAGAGAGAGAGAGAGAGAGAGAGAGTGTGTGTGTGTGTGTGTGTGTGTGTGTGTGTGTGTGTGTGTGTGTGTGTTGTGTGTATGCATGTGTGGGTGGCCTATGACTGATTTAGGGCTACTTAATTTGTGATCACTACATGCAGGCTTAGTTTGACCATACTAATTGAAAATACAAAGACGCACTACTGTATGGAACTAAATGACCCCCCACCCCCTCCCCCAGACACTGAACTATATGTTGTGTCCGGACCATTCCAGCACTAGTGGTCTAGCTAAAACAATATGTTGAACTTTTGATGAAGAGGTGAACCATTGTAATGCCCACCTCATCGGACAGAGAATTAGCTTGTGAGAAATTAAGGATTTAGATTTTATTAGGGCTAGAGGGTTGTCATCATATCCTATTTTTATTTGGGCCTCCCCTTCTCCGAAATTAGAATGAGCTGCATTGGCTCTGTTTAGACATGCCAGAGCGCCATCTGCTGTATAGCATTGGAAGTTCAAGTTAGAGGATTTTACAGTAGGCTTCTTCATACATAGAAGCATCTACCGCATTTAAGACACCGGCTTATGACTCAGCGTGCATTTCAAAAAGCGCATTGCTTTTTTTTAGTCTTACCGTATTGCAAAATGAAGACAGAATAACATTGATGATTTTATATGAATTTCAATAGTACTTGTTCTTACATTTCTATCATTGAAGAATGGATCAATTTCGTGATTTATTTCAGAAACTAGACAAGGATAAGGATGGCTTCATATCTGTCGCAGAACTTCATAATGAGATGGAAAAAAAAGGAATTAAGTCTGTGGATGAGAAGGCTCAGGTATCCCCTTCTATATATTTTTTATTATAACAGTGAGCGATCTCTTAAACCTAAGAAAAATATTACCGTTGGCCTAAGCTGTCTAGCAGGCAACACATGTAGAGTTAGCCTATGCCTAACATTTTAATTAATACGCCTATATTGTCAGCCACTTGATTTAAACTGTTCAACTCTTCCAGACTATCTTCAGCAACTATGACCGAAATGATGATGGGCGTTTAGATTATGAGGAGTTCCTAAGATACATTATGGACAGAGAAAAGAAATGGAAAATACACTTTCATGATCTTGATAAGAACAAATGCGGTAAGTGGTCTACATTCTATGGCCCACCCTGAGGCCATTCCAATGTCGTAGGGGGCATTCTAAGAATGTATTGGTCTCTATTGTGTTTTTCACCAAAGCAAATGCATAATGAAGTGATTATTCTTTGTCACATCATAGCCTAGGCTTAACACATGTGTATTCTTAGGGGTCAGTTAAATTGCTTTATTATTGTGCAAAGTGTAGTTTTCAAGGTCAAATACAAGCTCAATGGAGGCATGCACTGTTATGGTTTGTTTATGACATATACAGTACACCAGAAACTGGACCCTGTACTCATAACAATAGACCATTTGTATGAGGGCGAAGATACACAACTTTTACTGCACTGTTGTACTCTCACTCTCTCCAACAGAAACTGATTTGAGTTTAATAACAAAAAAACATCAATATATCACTGTGTATTTATATCCATCTCTTCCCTGATCAGGGGTGATTGACCAGGAGGAAATCATACGTTTGTTTAAGGATTTAGGAGTAGCCATATCAAGGCCGAATGCAAAAAGAATAATCCAAATGTAAGAGTGTTTTTTTGCCCCTATCCCCTCAAATGTTTGCTGTCTTGGATAACATTGTTATACTACTTTAATTACATTTAGTAGTGACTTAACTACATTGAGTTTTATTAGATTCCATATTCAGAATAAATGTCTGCCTCGACAATAATCTCACACACACATACTGTACTTTATCAGAAGGACCCATACAAGGTTGTTTTCATCAGGCACAGCAAAAACTGCATACTGATGTTTGAAAACTCCCCTCACTTTGTCAGTGTATTCCTTCATACATTGACAATCACCATGCTATCTATAGTTGTTGTGCTACTGTTGTCAGGATGGATGAGGACAGCTCCATGACGGTCGACTGGGGAGAATTCCTGCAGCATATCATCCTCAACCCAGTGGAAAACCTTGGTGAGCTGGTGTCATCATGGAAACGCAGCTTGGTAAGAACTTCTTGCAACATTGTTATCATGTTTGTAATCCTGTTTGTTTTGTGTCAACCTCTGACCATCCCCTGTGTTGTTTACCTGTGGAAACCTATACACCTATGTAACTGATACTGCTGGACCTGGTCAATGATGGACTAGGTGCAAGGCAGTAACAGTACCACTACTTCTTTGTGACTTTGTTGTGTGTGTCATTGTGATGGACTGCAGGTTTTCGATGTGGGCGAGAGTCGCACGATGCCCATGGAGTTCCCTAATGAGGAGTCAGACCCTGAGCTGTGGAGGAGGTTTGTCCTGGCAGCAGGGCTGGCTGATGCTGTGTCCAGAACTGTGACCGCTCCCATCGACCGCCTGAAGACCCAGCTCCAGGTCAGCTCCAGACTCAGCCACCCCACTCCCAGAGGCAGGTCTAGAACTCTCCATACCGACTTGATCCAGCTTGATAATCCCCAACTAGATATTTGGTGTATGTTTGTAGGTGTATGGCTCCAAGGCATTCTCTCAAGGGTTTCGAGAACTAAGAGCTGGTGGTCTGAAGGCTATGTGGCAAGGAAACACAGTTAATGTTCTTAAAGGAACGCCCCAATCTACTCTTCAGTGCCTCATCTATGCCCAGGTGAGAGACTTTCTCTCTCTCACACACACACACACACACACACACACACACACACACACACACACACACACACACACACACACACACTTACCCACTGTCTCTGACCTCCCTATCAGATGAAGGTGTACACTGTGGGTCGACAGGAGAGTCTCACTGTGCAGCAACGTTTCGGACTGGGATGTGTTTCTGGTGCCGTGACTCATGCTGCCTTCTACCCTCTAGAGGTATCAGAGCGCTATGACAGGTGCTTTACTGTTTCTTTGTCATATGCTTGTAGCATGAACAGAAGCCTTTTTTTCTATTGATTCCTCTAATGTCTTTTAATGCCACCATGCATCTTTCCAGGTAATGCAATTGGTATTTGATTAAGTTGTTGTATATGCCATAAACAGTGTGGTGACTGATATGTGGTCATTGTCCAAATGTGCAATGAAAAGGCACTATTTGAAATACCCATACATTAAAGTGGCACATCAGACTATCTGTAATGGTACTGACATCTTACTATTCTCATTCAGAACTTGGCAGATAACTCTCTCCCCCCACTTCACTCAGGTGTTGAAGGTCCGGCTTAACCTGCAGCAGTCTGGCACCTATAGTGGAGTTTTGGAGTGTGCCCGATCAATTTACAGAAACGAGTCTGTGGCCTCCTTCTACAGGGGGTTCAAACCCAGTATTCTCTGTATGATACCATATGCTGGTGTGGAGTGTGCAGTTCATCAGGTGAGAGAACTCAACCCTCTCTAACACATCCAAATGCTGTATTTTACTGAATTAAAGACCCTATATTGCCCCTTTTCTCTAGGTTTTCATTCTAATAGGCACCCTTTCTTCTTTCTTTGTTTGCAGTCAATCATGAGCTGGGCAAAGAATGACCCAATATACAGCAGGGACTCCAATCTCTTCTTCTTCAGTTTTGTGGCCTTCGCTTCTGGTCAGATGACCAGTTACCCACTGGCTGTGATCCGGACACAGCAACAAGCTCAGGGTAACGTTTGATGCAACAAATATTAAGAACTGTTGGTAACACTGTAAAGGTAAATGTTAAAGACAGTTTAAAGCATTTATAATTAGCTTATAGACCATTATATTAAGATCTATTTTGAATTAGTAATAAACAGTTATAACTGTATGTACTAAATATAAATGCTGTACAAAACATATTACATAAACGCGTTACCCCTTCTTTTTTTTCTTTTTCTCACAAGATCGGCTCATCTAATGTTCTTGTATTTCAGCTTTCAGTTCAGTTTCGCCATCCACTTCAAGTGTTCTTCAAGGACTTATGGGAATCTATGAGAGGCATGGGGTACGAGGATATTACAATGGAATGGGGGCCAGTTTTGTCAGGGCAATTCCATGTGCTCTGTTAAACTACACCTTAACCACAAAACTAGACATGTTCCTCTCCTCAATGTAGCCAAAGATATTTGTTCTAGCATTTTATTTTTGTGATTGTATCTAAAAAGACCAAGGAAATGTTGCAATTATCGTTGTGAACTTTGCAAAATGCTACAAAATCACAATGATCTTCCAAAATGTTCTGTCACAGAAGCAAGTTGCTGCCAGCGTTACCTCAAGCTGTGACATCCCCTCAATGAACCATCGTTGCCTGAAATCACCCCTGAATCATAGAAGCTGTGTATAGTGGTACTGATGGTTGACATCAAAGTGTAGGTTTGAAATCCACACAGGATAGTTATGAGTAGTGATCCACAAGTTTTTTGCATGATTATAGCACAGCCCTTAGTCATTGAAAGGTGCCATTGAGCCCCAATCAAAGCATTGGATGTCCAGATTGCTCTGTTGGAGGGTGTAGGGTAGTGGGCCCAATCTATGACTAAACCTTTGGGCCTTGACCAAACCTTTGTTTCCCAACAATACCATTAAATCAGTGTGAAGTTTCAATGCATTTGTCATTGTCTTTCTTCTATGACCATCAGTTAAGGTGAGAATATCTATTTAACAATGTAAATAACACAAGTAAAATAGTATTTGACTGTAGAAAGGACATTTGCTAACCCAGTATCTCAATTTTATAGAAATGGTTAAATTATGTAAATATGTGAATTGTTGTAATATGTTCATATGTACAGTATGCACTGAAACTAGTAGCATACATTGGGGGTGCATTTCAATGGTCCACACTTACTTCCTCTCCTTGACCCCATTCCTTCATTTGCACTGACATGAAAGAGCTGAAAAGGTGAAAGCAGATTTAGATTGCTTTTATGGTTTTAACCAAAGATCAGCGTACATTAACGAAAGTAGACGAGGAGAGGATGTCACCGACTTTTGAGGCTACATCCCCCGCCTTCGTCCTTGATTGACGTATCACAGCCAGCCGTCTGGCCATCGCGAGCTTTGCGTAGCTTTTCTCCTGTGTTGTGTCGTAGCAGCAAGCCAGGCCAGGCAGCGCGAGAGGATCCTGTCCCCATCAATGAGAGCGGCCATCTTCTCTTTATAGGCAAGAGAAGAGAAGTGCTGCATCAGATATGGCTGACTATTCTAACGTGGCTCCGCCGTCCGGGAACGGTGCTGGAATGAACGACGCTTTTAAAGACGCGCTTCAGCGAGCTAGACAGGTAAGTGTAAGTCATGTATCATAACCGATGCAATGGCGTCGAAAATTGATTATCCATATCATGAGCTAAAAAGCCAATTTAGTCAGCTCGTTCCATGCTAACGCAACGAGCAGATTTGCGGCCTTGCTTGCCTTTGCTCGGAAGTTGGTACCCAACAAAGGAATGCAGCAAATTGCAAGAGCTTTTTAATTATAGCCAGCTTATTAATTGGCCATTGGTGTTCATCGGCAGTTCATATTGCAGATATATGGTGCGCCAAAGTGCTATTTAGCTACCAGTTAGGCAGGGCCTTAGTGTAAGGGTGTCTGTGCCCCGCCATTGTTCAGAAGAAACCAATTCTTTGTGACTGAGTGACCTAAAGAAACGCACCCCTTATCTCACGACACTAGCTCGGTCACGTTAAAACGGTGTGAAAAGATGATTATTACAGCTGAACTTGGCATTATATCCGTCTGTGGTAGTTGATTACGTCTAATTCGTGGAAGTTTTGGCTAGGCTATATCAAATTAAGTTAGGCTAAGGAAGTTGTGAGGTAGGTGTTGCGGGTCTAACAACAAGTCATCACGAGACGAAGTCTAAGGGGTTAGGTTTCGGTGGTCCTGAAATTCCGGCTGAATGTGATTTATTGCATTTCAGATCGCCGCTAAGATTGGAGGTGATGGCGTTGCCCCACCACCCTCGACCAATGAATTTGGATACGGGGGCCAGAAGAGGCCTCTGGAAGATGCTGGTAAGTGTTCACGTTACCCAGCCATTGATTAATGGATTGGATTTGCGTGTCTAATCCCTACCCGTCACTTATTGTGACTATTTATTTTGCATGGATATAGCAGTGTACAGTATACACTTGTTGGTGGAGTATTGTTTGCCTGATAGTGCGAACTGATGTCTACTTTGTGTTATTGATTTGTTTAATTTGCTGATTTATTTTCATATGTATCTATCTTGTTTTATGCTTCATCTACCGAATTAATTCTATCCGTGCAAATGTGTTCAGAACCGGATAGAACACCTGTGCTCCCACGTTTAAGTCGGAGCTTTGAAATTTATGTTAATGTTAGCTACTGTACTGTCCATTTTTGCCTATTATCAAGTTATTACAGTATTACGTATAGTACTTCAGTGAGTGGTGAATGTACTCAAGGCTTTTCAACCAGGTTTCCTAGTGCCGTTTTTGTGTATGACTGTCTTCATTCTATTCGTTCTATGTAGATGACTGTTGGACAAGTCTGAACAGTAGAACTCACCGGGAGGGAATGCACTCTCCTTTCTCAGGCAGGATTCTTTTGCTCACCATAGGCACCTAGGCCAATTGTCAGAAACTGAATTCATCATTATGTTTACTATTGTATAGTTCGTGTGGTTGGTATGGTAGAAATCATCACTATATTTTAATTGCCATATAGCATTTTTAGTAGCGTGATGTCGTCAGCAGACTCTGCAAAATGTGCTTGACTTGGCTTAGTTGTGTAATGTGTATTCAGATGTGCCCAAAGGGCTGGTCATTAATAGTTATTTGGCTTGAAAGAGTGGAACCAACTGTGTATTTAGCCTGAAGATTTTGGATAAAAACTAATTAATGGTTGCTACATTCTGTGTTTAGCCATGTGTGTGTATAGAACATTCTGTATGTGTTGCTTGTTATCCTTAAGCTGATGCACTATTAGGGGGTTCTTTAAGAAAGCCCTTTTTCCACCACAGTAATATGAATCCTCATCTCAGCCCCAGCTTTGAGGACCCCGGCAGGCCAATAACATGAACACCATTCGCTTGCTTATGGAGGTTGTTTTCTTTTCTCTTTGCAGACCAGCCAGAAACAAAGAAGGTGGCGCCAAATGACCGTAAGTATCTCAAGCCTGTTATCAAAGAACCCTTCAATTTACGTACCTGGTTGACGATTCACCATTCTTCTGTGCCTGAATTTCTTGAATTTTGTCCTTGCAGCATTTTCAGCAGCGATGGGTGGCATGGGAGGAATGGGGGGTGGTGGTGGTGGTCCACGGTAAGATATCAATGTTACTTCAGGATGTTGTTTTTCTCACCGGATTAAAATGGTGTAAATAACCAATTCATATATTGCTTTGACCTGACTGTTTTTCAATTTGTTCTATTTTAAGATCGGCATCAGAGGAGTTTAAAGTTCCTGACGGAATGGTTGGATTCAGTAAGTGGAATTGAATTATTCATATGTACAGAGAGAGGCATAGTCAGACTATATTTACAGGCAAATTTCACTTCCCCGCTATTCTTTTGGTACTCATTTCCAACTGTATGTCTTTTGTGTCAGTTATTGGAAGAGGAGGAGAGCAGATATCCCGCATGCAACAGGAGTCGGGCTGCAAAATACAAATCGCCCCTGGTACGTCTAATTTATGTAACATCTGAAGGTTTTTTGATACTGTGATGGAAGGGGAATTATCATAAGCTCCACATTAATGTCCTCCTCTCCCTCTGTGATCCAGACAGCGGAGGTATGCCTGACCGGTCGGTGACTTTAACGGGATCCCCAGACGCCATCCAGTACGTGCACAGCTGTTCCCTCCTTCCTCAGTTCTGACGCATCTGTTACAGCCGCAAATGAACAGTTGTTTGTTCATTTCTCAGATGGGAATATATTTAGCTACTGCTTAACCGTAACATTGTAGTTGCTTAGCATTATTCCTCAGGTGCCCGTGCAGTGTGTATCGCATGCTTTCACAAGCATTGTTATAATTACCTCCGTATGTGGGCTACAGTCACGCTGGTCATGCAAATTGGCGAACTATGTTAATGTTCCTGATGTTCCCAATCAGATCTGCAAAGAGGCTGTTAACAGAGATTGTGGAGAAGGGACGACCCACCCCAGCGTTCCACTGCAACGACGGGCCGGGAATGTCAGTCCAGGAGATCCTGGTCCCCGCCTCCAAAGCTGGCCTGGTCATTGGGAAGGGAGGGGAGACCATCAAACAACTTCAGGAACGTGCCGGAGTGAAGATGGTCATGATCCAAGAGGGCCCACAAAACACAGGCGCAGACAAACCTCTCCGGATTTCTGGAGAGCCTTTTAAAGTTCAGGTAAGTTCTCTTCCCCGGAGTTGTGACTTTCAGAAAGTTGTGCACTGATTTGCGTAGCATTTTATTTGCTTGTGTGTTACCTGACTGAGTGGTGCTGTGATGTTGACTGGTCTGTTTTCTGCCCCCCCAGCAAGCCAAAGACATGGTGATGGAACTGATCAGAGAACAGGGCTTTAGGGAGCAGAGGGGAGAGTATGGCTCCAGAATGGGGGGAGGAGGAGGAGGAGGAGGAGGAGGCGGCGGCGGCGGTGGAGGCGGCAATGGAGGAGGAGAGAGCTTAGATGTGAGTCAACGTTGTTACATCGTGGTTTGGGCAAGGTGAATTTTCTGACGCTCAACTGTGGGCTCTCTTAATCAATGTTTTATATCCTGACCGTGCTCTTTTAAACTCCTTCCTCAGGTCCCTGTCCCCAGGTTTGCAGTGGGAATTGTGATAGGAAGAAATGGAGAAATGATCAAGAAAATTCAAAGTGACACAGGTGTCAGGATCCAGTTTAAACCAGGTGAGTGTTGACTGTCCATTGTTGCATGTTGTAGTAATAATTGTTAACATATTATTCTGATGACCAAGCCTAGTGATATTGGTTTCATTAGCCGCTTGTTAGAAGCACAGTCTATAGACACTGCAGCTTATTAGGACCAAGATTTCTCACCTGTGGTCATTTTTACCCCCCCCCCGTCTCTGTAGACGATGGCAGCACACCAGAGAGGATAGCGCAGATCATGGGTCCTCCTGACCAGTCCCAGCATGCAGCAGAGATCATCTCAGACCTGCTGAGGAGTGTCCAGGCCGGGGGACCTCCTGGTCACGGAGGCGGCGGCAGGGGTAGAGGCCGTGGGCAGGGCAACTGGAACATGGGAGGCCCTCCTGGAGGCCTGCAAGAGTTCACCTTCACCGTCCCAACTATGAAGACTGGCCTCATCATTGGAAAAGGTACAAGGCTTCAGATGACCTCTGACCCGTCTTAAAGGCTTTACAACACTATTTGTGCACCTTTCACAGTAGTTTTCCAATCTTAGTCGTAAAAATACAGCACATCTTGGATTTCTCTCCTCACAACTTCCTGTGTTGTATAGCTGACAGCAAGTGTGTGTATGCCTTTGGGATGATGATTTAAAAATACTCATCTCCCTCCTCCAACTCCCTACAGGTGGTGAGACCATTAAAGGTATAAGCCAACAGTCGGGGGCCAGGATCGAGCTCCAGAGGAACCCTCCACCCAACGCCGACCCCAACATCAAGATGTTCACCGTCCGAGGGTCCCACCAACAGATTGACTACGCCAGGCAGCTTGTTGAGGAGAAGATTGGGGTGAGGCACTTGGTTGTGTTAGTGTTAATGAATGGGTGGTTGCTAGCCATGTTACCCATGATCTGTTTGAGCTTAGGCCAATGACAGTAGGTTTGCTAAACAACACAGACCTGGGACAACAAGGCTAGGTGGTTTCCCAGTAAGCAATTGTAGCCTCATTGCTTTGTGCTTATGTGAATTTTTTAAATGTGTAAGGTGATTAGACTTATCACAGCCTGAACGTTGTTTGATACCCCTCCTCTCGTCCATATTTTCCAGGGTCCCGTAAGTCCAATGGGAGGCCCACACGGCCCACCTGGTCCCCATGGAGGTCCGTCCCCACATGGGCCCCCTGGCCCACCAGGACCCCCTGCTCCTATGGGACCATACAACCCCGGTCCATACAACCAGGGACCTCCCGGACCACAGTAAGGACAACTCTATTCATATTTCTCCCCTAACCTCCATATTTCGCTAGGGATTCCCCAGCAGGTTATTTCACTTAGTGTACGATTATTGCCCCTTGAAAATATTTAGTAAGACCCGGTTAGTTGTCATGGCCAGCTGTGCCCCCCAGCAGCCCTCTGCAGTAGAGTGTCTGCACACACAGCTGCCCCAGAGAAAGGCAGAAGGTTTCTGTCCCGCCAAGCTAAGAAAGAATGGTGGGTTCGTTCCCCTTCCTACACTACTTAATGATGTAAAGCAAAATCTGTGAAACTTCCCATCTCTCCCCTGCCCTCTGTCCAAAGAGAAGACTCATGGATTCTCTCTTCTCCCCTTAGTGGTCCTCCTCAGCCATACCAGCCTCAGGGCTGGGGCAACGGTTTCCCACACTGGCAGCAGGGCCAGCCCGATCCTGGTGAGTGTCTACTTTCACCAGCACCATCCACTGTCTGGTTATTATTATTATTATTATTTTTTTAATATATATATATATATATATATATATATATATATATATATATATATATAGGAAATCCTTGTTACAAGACCATTATCTTTACTCAGAAATGACTGTTTGTACCTGGTCTGTAGGTAAAGCAGCAGCAGATGCCAACGCAGCAGCCTGGGCCGCTTACTACTCTCAGTACCAGCAGCAACCTCAGGCAGCCATGACCCCCACCAGTGGAGCCCCAGGCACAGCACAGGCCAACGGCCAAGGTAACTCCCTCCCCCCTCTTTCACAGGCTCCTTCTTTTACCCTTTGGCTTGCTCTCTAGAGAACAGAATCATTTTGTAGCAGCCTTGCGAGTGGAGTGTAGTAGTAAGCCTGGCTTATTAACGCTATCTGCTCGTCATCTAATGCTTACCGGTTTCTTACCGACCAGTGATAAAATTGGCTTCGTCCGTCTTGCATTGCTTCGCTTTTAGCAGGGGGTGCCGCCTTTTTTCTTTCTTTTTTTTTTTTTTTTTACTTCACACACAAGGATAGCTTTTTGTTCACCAAGAGCCCCACCTAGCCAGGTGGAGGACTAACTGCAGTCTAATAAAGAATGGTTATCAATTCTATATTGTACCATTTTTAACAGGTGACCCACAGGCTCCAGGTCAGAGTGGACAGGGAGATTACACCAAGGCCTGGGAGGATTATTACAAGAAATTGGGTATATAACTGTTTCGCCAAATGTAGCTTCAGATTACTCTGAGAACCAGTCTAAACAGCGAAGGGGCATTGAAATGGCAACCTCAGTGGATTTTTTTGGGGGGGGGGGTTTTGAGGTATTGTTCACTGGCTGCAGTGACTGGTTGGTTTTGCTTTCAAGCCCATGCTGTTTAGACTTTGGTGCTTTCTCTACTCACAGGCTCCAGAGTAGTCAGGGAATGCAGAAGAACATGATGACGAGTAGTTTACCTCAGGGCTCTGTCCATACTGTAGGCTTGCTCATGTGCTATGGTCGTAGTACTGTCATTGAATGTACACTGCGATTTAATATTAATCATACTTTTGCCGTTGTAAGAGATGTATTTAGTGGTTTGAGCTCTGTGGAGGTTTTAGTTTTTAGTTTAACCATGCTTTGATATCATTTCAGGTCAGCAGGGCCAGCAGCCACAGGACTACACAAAGGCTTGGGAAGAGTATTATAAAAAACAAGGTGAGACATTGTTGCCAAACAATGATGCATATGATTATTTTGCTGAGGTTTTGGATTATTTTACATAGTAAGACCTGTTTTAGTAGTCGTGGGCAGCTGTGCCCCCCAGCAGCCCTCTGCAGTAGAGTGTCTGCACACACGGCTGCCCCAGAGAAAGGCAGAAGGTTTCTGTCCCGCCAAGCTAAGAAAGAATGGTGGGTTCGTTCCCCTTCCTACACTCCCTGAGGGGAGAGCCCAGATTTAGCTTTATGTTGGGCCAGACTTTTTAGTTTTCCCGTGGAGCATGAAATATTGATAAAGCAACAGTGGTGTTGTGATTTTGAAAGTTTGTCTATCCCTCCCCCCCCAGGGCAAGCAGCCCCCCAGGCCACAGCACAGGCAGCAGCAGCTGCCTCCCAGCCCGGCGGCCAGCCAGACTACAGCGCTGCCTGGGCAGAGTACTACCGCCAGCAGGCTGCCTACTACGGCCAGGGCAGTCCCCAGGCCATGGGCGCAGCACCACAAGCCCCTCAGGTACACCCCCTCTAAGAGTCTTCCCTCTCCCACCCTCCCTCCCTCCTCTTCTGTTTGTTCTCTGTATTGTCTCTCTCTCTTGTTTACGCTCTCTTAACCCCCATTTCAAAACCCTGTGTGGTCAGACGAATTTATTGAATTGTACCTCATTTGTTTTGCTTTAACCCCTTCCTCCCTCAGGTTTTACAGGGTTCCGGTGGAGTGGATGGCTCAGCAATTAACCAAACACTTCCCTCCCTAAACAGGCTTATTTATTTTGGGAGCTGAGTCCAATGTTTCTGCTGTTAACATGCAATGTATCTTTTATGTATTTCTTCTGCACAGGGCCAGTAATGTGAAGTGGACATAAAGTAAATGCTACATTGTCGAAACAAAATCCTTTGTTAAATGTTTGGATGCAGACGTCTTGATGAAGATCTTTAAATTTCCTTGGTTTGAAAAGTGTTTCACATAGATGGCAGATTCCCCCCCCTCCCCCCCCCCCCCCCCGGAGAACAAGTTGTTTTCTTTTCATGTTTTGTTTTTTGTTTTTCTTGTAAATGAACAGTTTGTTTTTAGTGAGGTGGTAATAATAACACGTATGGTCATTCCAGCCCTGTATCTTCATGCTTTGTGGTCTAGAGCTCATGTTTATAAACTGTAGTCATTACCATGTAAATCATCTCAGTTTTAAAGTGATATGCCTGTTGTTTTGCAATAAAACAAAATGAAAACTTCTGTGTTGGTAAGTCGGGGTGGCAGATATAAATGGGTGAAGTGAAATTAAAAATCATGTACGTTTTTGTTTTACCGTGGTATATTGAAAGCGTAAAAATGCAGACCTCTTCTTTGACTGTCCAAATTTCCTGACTGAAAGTTCCGCTGTCCTGTCTGTGTCTCTCTCCAACTGTCTACAAGGCTCCTGGTTATGCTATAGATATGTGCGTGTAATGACTCTTGAGTGGTTCAAACCAATTGAATATCCTTGTTTTAGACTTTGTTTTTATACTTCCCTCTTATTGATTATTGCCCTGACCTGTAGTGGTAGACAGATATTTCTTATGAGAAGACACGTTTTGCCAGTACAAACTATGTGACTCATGCATTAACTGCAGTGTGGTGGCATCTCAAAGTGTACTTGCCTGGTTTGCTGACTTTGCAGAAGTAGTGTGCACTGTTTTATAATGTGAGAAACTTCCTCCCTCACAGGCAAGTTTAGAAAAGCGGTAAGCAAGTATTTTTTTTAAACCAAAAATGTTCCTCAGTAAATGTGGCTGCAAAATGTTGCATAAGTTTTTAGTGTATTTTTGCTGCTTTTTTTCAGGACAGGTAATGTGTTCTGCTATATCAAATATTCATTGCATTCAAAAGTTTGTTTTCTCCCCTCATTACGAAGTGTTTGAAAGAAATCCCTAAAATGTATGAATTTGCTGGCCTTTTAAAAAAACAAAAATACTTTTATATCATAAAAACGTGATTTGCAAAAGTCGTTTTTTTGCTCTGCCCATTCTTTGTTAGCATTTATCCAGTATAAGAACATAGGTTTGTAGGGCCGGGAGTGGCTAAGCAGTCCTTCATCCGTGAGTTCAGCCCTCCTATACTGTAAGTACAATACTGTGACTATGAGAAACCAAGCAAGTTTCTGTTTCGCTGTCAATGTATTGCTTTGACCGATTATTGCACAAAAAAAACGAAAGAAAAAAAAAACTGTAGTGTTTCTGTCGAATTGCAGCTTTTTCCTTAAAACATTTGGGTAAGTATCCAAGTTCTGAAAAGAGAAGTACTGTATTTCTCTGGAATAGTTTGTGATTTCTGAACCATAAACTTGCCTTTGACAATTTGGACACTTACATTCTCCCCTTGTTTTGCCATGACCACATAACTGCATTTAGACCGTGGAACCCTTCAGTACGTTAAACATTGCATTGTAGTTTGTTATCCTAGACTTTTTGTGTAGATAGGATCTTGATGCCAGTTGGACTGTTCTGCTTTGAACTCTGAACTGAGGGCTTGTAATATGCTAGAATTCTGTGTGAACCTCTAGTACATGCACTCTTGGTAGATGTTTTGTTATTGAAAGGCAGTTGCACTATACTGATGAGCTGAGTATCTTTGAACTGCGTATGTGCCATTTGCTTAGCTAGAACACAGTGATTTACTGATGACTTGTTTTACACAAATGCCATTTATAGCCAGAAACATTTGAAGTTGCTCTTAGTGAAGTAATTTCTACTGCAGTAATACCGTGATTTAAGCACTGAAATATGACCGTTTTGCACAGCATGTGAAGAGGTGTAATGCTGTTTATTGATGTCTGTTATCATCAGCATGTGGACCGTCAGTAGTATGTTAAAGTGCTTCTGATTAGCTGAGAAGTGATGCAGAAATTGCCTTTGTTTTATCTGACATGCCATTCAAACGAGCACTGTTGTACCAAAGGCTGTTGAATTGAGTCAAATGAATGAGTGAACTGTTCACTGATGGCATACAGTGCAATTATCTTTGCAGTGTCATCCAAGACCTTGCACCTTAGGTTCTGCTGCAAAAACACAGGTAAGCGAAACCTAAGGAAACCAGTGTTTGACCTGTGACCCAGATATGATCAACAATACACATGCTCAGCTTACCTGATTTACAGCATCTATCTGTGTAGTTACATGTTAATCGTAGCTGTGCTCAGAATTTCTCCAGTGATATCAACAGCTCGGGTTTCCTTTTTTAGATGTAATAATGTGCTCTCATCGTAACTGACTTGCATGGTTATGAGTTGTATGACTTAGGAGAAACGTTTGATTCTTTAGCCAATGCAATGTGGTTTTTTTAGCTTTTCATCTGACCTTTTTAATAGTACAATTTGCAAAGGATTCTACTACATGTTGTTTAGTTTAATTTCTTCTGAGGTCATTTTGTCATTTAAAATGTGCTGCTTAGTATTTCCCATAAACAACTATTTACGCCTTCCGGTAAGTCTTGCAGTGTGACAATGATGCATAGAGCTTTAGTCTTCATTTTAACCTGAGTAAAACGTACTGCATGCTGTGCAATCCTGTTGTCAGAGGTCAGCAACAATGTGCGTACTAATTGGTTTCAACAGTGAAGTACATGCATATGATGCTCATGCTGTGACATTTGGTGTGAAACCTGTGACAATGCCCCAATGCAGTGCTAATATACCTTTCAAAAACTGCTGCCTTCACTTCTCACTCACAGTGTTGGAAGATGCTGCAAGAGTAGGTCATAGAATCAGGCCCTGTGGTAGTTTGTCCCATAAGGAGGAATCCTTTGTCTATCCCACTGCTGAACCTAGACCAATCGAGGGCTCCACTGATAAGGTAACAAACCAAACAAAAAAGCAATGCAATGAAATACAGTATCTGTGATTGCAAAGTACATGCTGTTAGCTCAGGGACATGTCTTCTGAGCTTAGGTTTCTCTATTTCTAAAACCATAACCTAGTCTGTTTGAACATGCAATAGTTTTGCTAGTTGTCTGATGGCTTTTTCATATTTCATGATTCTCTTGAATGCCTTTTGCCACTCACTGTTATGAATAGGGATTGTGCATAGTTGAACCAATGCTTTAGATAGTTGGATGAAGACCAGGAACTGTATGTTGTGACTTTCGATGTCAGGCTCTTTCAACTCTTTTGGCAGTTAATCGGAGAGTATAAGTGTGTTTTCTTCATAGAACCCAATTTGTCCCTGATAGTGAATTTTTGCATATTGTTTTAAGCTGCATATATTTCTCTATATGCGTATGAGATGCTCTTTCCCTCTGAGCTAAGTGTTTCAAGACAGAGTTCGTGGGGGTCTAGAAGACAAAAACAGAAGTGAGAAATTTGGAGCATGCCTTAGAGGTAAACAAAAAGGTTTCATGTGCCGTGTATATTATCGAATGTACTTTTTTGGTTTGTTTTGAGATCAGTTTTTGACTGTTCTGCATTGTTGCCATGTCAAAGAATAAAATTGTTACAAATTTTGATTCTGTCTCCTTCCTTTCTTGAACTCTTACAAATGCATCACATTCTCAAAGGTATGAATCAGACGGAGGTTGAGGAAGATGGCAGAGATCTCATCCTGGTTATACGTAGTTCTGTCCTGTTAACAGTGGTCCAATTGTTCTTTATTCAGACAGACTGCATGCACAAGAAAACATACAATCACGTATCACCACTTTTTGACAGTCCCTTTTTTTTTTTTGTTGCTTGTTGTGCATAGACACCAGTGTACTGTGGACACACTTCAGCTCTGTACACACATGGGGTAAATGCAATGCAAGTTTCTTTGCTAAAAGCACATGTCTGGTATCAAAGTGATCTCTGAACAAGACTACCATATATTGCTCATACATTTCATAATATACAGTTACTGTTTGTAGCATGTCACTGCTGTACAATCAAGAGTATATGGTATTGGTCATGGAAGACAGCTCTTAGGCAACACAAACCAGGAGAGAAACTAGGTTCACACATTGACTAACTATAGACAGTGCTTGCACATTGTTGACAGTAAGGCTTTATATATTTATTAGTTCAATATGAAGAAAATGGTGCATCCACAACAGCCCAGCATGAGTACAGTGCCACAGTCGACTGACCAGTATGTGGAGGCATTACATTAGTGTCTGGTTCTTTCTAGGCCAAAGGTCAGATACCGGGAGAATGAATTTCAATTCACTGTGAAAGGAATATCATTAGATCATTAGGCTACTCAGTCTGGCTATGTTGTGTTAGGAACTTCATTCTTAGTCATTAATGTTTGAACTACTTACATTTCTCAATGCACTGTAGACAGCTGCAGAATCTGATTCAATGGACCCTGTGGTTGGTACATTATTAAGCCGGCTGATATGGCAGTTCTCCAAACTTGTAACAGCTTGTAACTGATTCTCTCCCCCAGTACAAGCTGAGCTTTGTGTTTGTTGCTTTAAGGTCAGTGAAGGGGATAACTTTGACAAGGCATGTTAGCAGCAAGGTGCATACAGTAGACTTAGACCGAAGGTGATTCAACAAAAGCAGTGTTTTTCAATTCCGGACCAGGTACTCCTTGACTTGTTGACTCAGGTGAGCTAGTGCTGTTCTAGAACACAAATGTGCAGCCAGAGGGAGGTCGAAGGACTGGAACTGAAAAACACTGAACCAGAGTGATCTCTTATGGCAGATATTTTCAACGTTTGGTATTTCAGTCCAATTAAACCACAAACATTGCTTCGACCTTCAATCTGACTACAGTATGCTTCTTCTGTTGTACTTTCCCTTCACTTGTAGAGGACACTAGCAAGATAATCCACAATGCAGTACAACCATAACATTGTTATGTAAAAGGACAATTTCAACCTCTAAAAATATATAGATGTCACACATACCTTTCAAGTACAATAAAATAAATACTATGAGATACAACAGTAGTGTTTTCTCCACAAACTGCTCTAAACGGCACTGAAACTAATGTGTGCATCGTCCTTTTCAAGTTCTATCTGTATTTACAATGCATACTTTTATGCTTTTATGCTCCCCCCCCCCCCCAAAAAAAATATTTTGTCCAAACATCACTGCAAAAGTACATGACCGTTCTCATATGGTGGTGAAAAAAGAACATCCATATAAACGTGCATTGACATGGCACCATGATAATAAGGGAATAATGTGAAGAAGAAATTATACATCTTCTTCGAGTAACAGGAAAGTATCGAACGGAGAAGCAAGTCGCCCTCAGAGCAGGACAGGGGCTCATGAGAGTGAACTAGTCTTTCCAAATGGAAGAACGGATTAGTCTCGAGTCCGTGAAGTGGTCTAGGAGTATGGGGGGGGGTCATGATAGGTGTCCAGGGGAGGACTCCCAGTATGTGGGGCCTTTCAGAAGGTGAGTGGGACTTTGAATAAAGCTTGTCCTGCTGGGAGTCCGAGAGGAGTCCCAAAGAGAGGGTGAGTAGGACTTTGAATGAGTGAAATGAGGGGGTTTGAGACAGTCAGTCAGGTTCCGGTCTCTCCTACTGCACCCGGGCCTCCAGGAGGGCGTTGGGCACCAGGTGCACCTGCGTGGTGACACAGCTGTTGAGGTGGCGCAGGGAGTCGACCCCCAGGTAGGCTAGCAGGAGCTCAGAGCGCCGGTGGAGCAGGTGAAGCATGTCCTCAGCCAGGCTCTCCACCGTGGAGTACCTCACCTTCTCCAGGTCAAAGATGTCCTTCAGGAAGAACAACACCTGGTCCTGGGGAGGGGTTGAGATTAGGAGACACAGTCACACTATTACATGAAAACAAGGAACATTGAGTGAAAGTCTTTGTGGCGGATAATAACGAGGAGACCCTTATGTAATTCTATTTTTATCAGTTATTGACCCACTGAAACAGATTTCGAAAGAGAGACATTAGAACTACCCACAAACAAAAAACACACAAACCATATTTCCCCATCTAAAGTACATTAGTGAGAGTTGCTTATTACCTTGAAGAAGCAGCAGAAGTCATGCAGGGAGCTCTTAGGTCCTAGGAAGCCCCAGGCCAGGACAGGACTGATCTGCTCACACACCGCGTAGAAGTGGGCAATGAAACCATCAGACACCTGCGGCCAATGGAGGACAGATGTTAATAATAGGCCTATGTAGGAAAGAAACATTTTCACGAGAAGAATTATGTTAAGGGATAGATGACATTAACAGTACTGTACCTTCATGTGCTGCCTCTTCTGCTTCAGCACAGACCAACAGCTTGATGCCACCGCCTGTGAATCCAAAACAGACCTGTCATTAACATGCTGCCACTAACAAAATCCTCCATACACACATCATCAGAGTTAACTGAACACCCGTTGGTGAAGCAAGTGTAGGACAGATAGGAGGGTCATACTCATAAGCTCACCGTCTCTTTGAAGGAGCTGTTGAGCCAGCGGTTGTTCACCACATTCTGGATGGAGATGGGAGGGTTCTCCAGGTCCTCAAAGGAGTCCATGAGGATGAAGTCCAACACAATGTCATAGAAGTTCAAATGCTTGACCTGGTCGGGAGGAACATTCAAGATACGCACATTAGGAAAACAGCAGTTGTGTCTTGGAGTGACGATGCACTGTATGATGACATGCTCTGCATCTTTTCAGCTCAACTGAATCTTTGCAAGTGTCATGGATGTATTGTTTTTCTTGAAAGGCAGCATGTCAGTTAACAATTTGGTGCAGTATAACTATGCTCTTCATTTTGTTTGTGTATATGTATGTGAGTGAGTCTGTCTTACCCCTCGCGTGGCCAGCTCCACCTCCGTGTTCTCCCAGTGCTCTGTATGCTCCATGAAGGAGATCATCTCTTCAAACACCTCCTCAAATCTCTTTGGGCTCTGTACAACCAATCCCAAATCTCAGTGTTCATATATCAACTGATCAAACCAGGGTTCTGTCAACCAGCCAGTCAGTCAGTCAGAAACCGTAATTCCTTCACAATCGACCAAACATGTCTCACCTTACGTGCTTTTACAATTATAGAAGACAAGATCTTCTTTCCCGTGTCAGCCAGAAACGTCCTTGTTGCCCTTTCACACAGAATGAGCTGTCGGTGCCACACATCAATCATGAGTTCAGAAGACCATGGCATTAAAGATCATATTAGGACATAATAAGGCATATACTGGCTTATAATAAGGCATATACTGTATAGACACATACCTGACATGCCTGCCGCACACAATGCAACTTGGCCAGGAAGTCTGTATCCCCCAGACATTCAAGCATCTCGGTCCTGATAAAAAACCCAAAAAAAAACCCAACAAGAAACAGGGAATGATTGAATGATTGATTAAAATGATTAAAATCCCAACAAAGAGAACATGCTGAAAGACAAGACCTCAGTTTTCAACACCATCAAATCTAGACAGTATGTCCCTCCTCAGGTATACAATAGCCTGGCTTGTAGGGTTATCTGCGAAGCCTACTGAGGCACGGCAGGGAGTTCTTCTCACCGGAGCACCCTGCAGGAGATCTTGCCGTCCTCTGCCATCTGCAGAGCGTCCTCGTAGAAGGGGTAATGGCACAGCGTCCCCAGGGCATAGGCACTCCTCAGCTCCCTGTGCTCCGACAGCTGAGAGAGAGAGAGGAGGGGAAGCGGGTCACAAATTGCATATAATCGAATACAACAGTAATAAAGAGACGGGGGAGATATCAATGATAGCAATCGGCTATTATTATTACGGCCCAATACGTTTATTATTCCCCCTCCACTAGGCACATATATCCTATGCATGCACAATGAAAGTATACAAATAATAATAAAAATAATTTAAAAAAAAAAGAAGAAAAAAAAAAGTGAATGAGATGACTGTGCACATTGTAAACAGCTGAGGCATGGGTTTAGTCCTGAACTTGACACTACTGACACTCAACCAGTTAAGTGGTCACCTCGGCCTGGCTTCCTGGCTCAACTGGAGGCCTGAGGGTGGAGCTCACAGGCTTGACTTTTAACAGGCAAGTCAGGTTCCCTCAAACACACAATTTAGCTTCAAGAGAGGTCTCTCCTGCTAGTCCTAGTGCAGGGAACTGTTTCAACAGAAACAGCTGTATTCCCATGGGTAATAACAAGCTGTATATTCAGAGCACGGATGTGAGAACGTTTAATGCTATTTATAGCGACTCCTCCACACTCTGCACGCAGCGGTGACCCACTTTTACTGGTGGAGTTCTGACTGACTTCCTCTGTGGTTATACACGCCAAGCAGACTTGACTGATGTGGTAATAAGGCAAGCAGCACCTTCGCTGACCGCAGGTCAGGAGGAGAAAGGGATTTCTGTTAAGGTACATCAGTCAATTAGGCAACCAATCAAGAAGCATATTGCAATTTGATTTAGAAATTCTCTACATCGATTTTCTGCTAAATCTGAATCCCATTCGTGTCCACCAGAGTCGGATCTCTGGATCAACCTCCTCCTGTGTCTTAATACGGAAATGAGATAAGGAACACACTGTGAGAGTTTATCTACAGTCTATTTGAATCACACTCCCTGCGGTCAGAGTGTAACCGTTTTGGCACAGGGATTAAATCCCCCTGAGATTACGTGGGCATCACAGTTCTGTCCAGGCACGACAGTGCTACAGTGTTCATATAGAGTTAATGTTTGTTGGATCAAATACACTTCACCTCCACCTCCACCTCCCCAGCATGGAACTAGCAGACTATTAGCATATCCACTAGACTAGCATCACTCGTTGCATTTTAACACATCACACACATATATGGATGTTTGGAGAATAGACTGCACAGTAGCTACTGGGCTATAGTGTGTTATGTAGGCTACTGGGCTATAGTGTGTTATGTAGGCTACTGGGCTATAGTGTGTTATGTAGGCTACTGGGCTATAGTGTGTTATGTAGGCTACTGTGCTATAGTGTGTTATGTAGGCTACTGTGCTATAGTGTGTTATGTAGGCTACTGTGCTATAGTGTGTTGTGTAGGCTACTGTGCTATAGTGTGTTATGTAGGCTACTGTGCTATAGTGTGTTATGTAGGCTACTGGGCTATAGTGTGTGGTCAGTGTAGTGCTGTAGTGTAGGCTACTGGGCTATAGTGTGTGGTCAGTGTAGAGTGCTGTGGTGTCGTAGCGTCGTGCGGGGAGGTCCTCCTACCTCTGCAGCAGACACAAATGAGTCGTTGGAGGCGATGCTCATAGAGTCTCTCAGACAGGACTCATCCAGGTCCTCCCTCACTGACACGTCCAGGTTCTTATCTGGAAGAGGGAAGAAGGATGACACATACAAACACAGGGTATTGGGACTCAGTACTCAGACTCCCACACACATCACAACACATCCTGCATTGTGGCGGTCAATGGATAACTGACACAGAACTGTGTCAAGTAAAAGCATGCGCAACACATGAGTATTATCAGCAATCTTCACATTCGGCATACAGTGATAAGAATCTGGGTGTTTCCACTGCATAAACATCTTGACTGTCCCTTCTAAAGACCTCTTCATCCCCACTACCCCCCTGTACAGTTTCTCTACTGTATTGTATCTGTTGTAAGTCGCTTTGGATAAAGGCTAATTTTCCAGTCACTATGTAACAGAAGGGCCTTGGCTTGATTCCAGCAGGGCCTATGTTTAGCCTGTAAGGTACACTGTACATACAGGACACGTAGAGAGGTAAGCAGAGGTGAATAATGTCAGTGTAAAAGGCCAGTTGACATTCTCTGCAGGGCTCAGACAGTGTATAAATACCAAACCAGCAGGTGGAATTCAAAGAAGCCCAACAGGAAAGCTACAGCTTAATAAGAGAAAAACAAGCCCAGACGTCTTAAAAGGCTGCGTGTGTGTCTGTGTCTGTGTGTGTGTGTGTGTGTGTGTTCAGGGTTGACTCACCATTGCTGTTGCTAAGGGAGGGGGGCACTGACATCCCCAGTGCCCCCTCAAACTCCTCTTGGAGGCGGTAAGCTCTCTGCAGCAGAGACTCCAGCTTATGGACGAACTCAGCACTGATGATGTCCTGAACACGGAACAGACGTTCAGGTTATACAAACAAACTACACCTCTTAATATAGAGTTACTGGAGGTATGTTATCAAAATCATTCACTCACATCCATCGACACTTTATCTGACAAATCTATTGACCCTCTCCCACAAAACCTCATAAAATGTGAGCACTCGTAGACCAGAATATATAGCAGGCTAATCTGTATTCACAAGTCGTAAATACTCAACAACCAGATATTCTACATTCACTACCGCATAGTAACATTGTGTTGTACAGCTCATGTTCTTCGAGCGTAGTGTTTGTCTGCTAGTGTACTAACTCGAGTTATTATTAGACCGCCAGAGCTAAACTGTGGGCACAAGGCCTGGAAACATATGTCCATGTTTAAAGAACAAGATACGGCTGGATTTCTTAAGTGCATTATTGAAGAGCATTGCTCAGTAGGCACTGCTGTATCCGTTTCCTTTAAGGTCAGACTGAGGGATTCAGTAGCACTGTGGCCAACCTGCAAAGCTGGGAGTGAGATATTTAACAATGGAACACACACACACTGATCAACTCTCACTACGGAGACCTGTCTTGCTGTAATCGTTGGTAAGCTTTTCCACAGGCTTCCTACTCTCTGGTTCATGGCATATAGATCAGTTACTATCCTAATCAGGAGGCCGAGCGCCTGACTGGACAGCTTTTTGGTTGGGAGAGCTTAAAGCTACCCCCAGCTACCCCTCTGGTAACCCAAGTCCTCTGATCCAGGCCTGAACCTGGCTGCTCAACGATACGTGACTATCAGATGAAAAGGCCATCGACTGAACGTGACTAACAGAGGAGGAGTGTGGTGCATTTAGCTTGCTGTATGGGTGGTTGTCCTCACAGCACTGGTCTCAGCTCTCCAATGAGAGACGGATCAAATTATGTTTATTTGTCTATTCATGCATCTGTAGGATAGCCTGCATTCCTAATAGCCCCATTAGGGGGCATTGATCTAGACAAGGGAGCATTGATTTACTGTTGAAATTTGTCAGTTTTGGTTTGCACAAACAATGTTGCTCTGTCTGTCCAGGGTGTATATCCAGAGGAGCTATTTTCAGATTAAAAGTCCAATGAGAGGATCTCCCGTCAATTAATCTCCTCCATAGGATCATAAAATGACTATGTACCAGTTACTACCAGTGTATTAGTAAATAATGTATTGTATAGTGTATGTAACATATGTATAGTAGTGTGTGTGTGTATGTGTGAGGACAGGGTGTCTGCAGACTCACCTCCACACTCTCCTCAGCGATGGCGTCTCCTGCCCCCAGTTTGACGGAGGCACAGCTGGCTTCATCGTCCGCCTGCCTGCTCCTGAAATTCAGGGCCTGCTCCCACCTCCTCAAAGCCTCCTCAAACAGCTCCATACCTGGGGTCCACAACACAGAGGAGTTACAAGATAAACATGCACGCACACACACACACACAGACACAGACACAGACACAGACACAGACACAGACACAGACACACACACACACACACAGACACAGACACAGACACAGACACAGACACAGACACAGACACACACAGACACAGACACAGACACAGACACACACACACACACACACACACACACACACACACACACACACACACACACACACACACACACACACACACACAGGTGTGAGCTCTCTCCTCACCCATCAGGTAGAGGTTTTCAGGTGTTGTGACGGGGATGTTGACCACATTGCAGATATCATCATCTCCTGGTCTGTCCCAGCAGCTAGAGCCGTTAGCACAGGTACAGCTACTGGAGGAGTTGATGCTCTTCACCTGGGTAAGGTAAACACACTGTTATCTTCAAGGTAGCAGCACTGACATGATGCAACGCACTCCAACCTCATCAGTGGACCATTCCCATCTTATTGATTGACAGATCAACCTTAGCCACTACTACTGCTTGGGATGCTGCTTTTCCTACTGTGAGCAGCCCCAGACCAACAACTACTCCATATTAAGCAGAGTGTATGAAGTGTGTGTGTGTGTATGAGTATTCATGTACGAGCGTGCGTGTGTGTGTGTGTGTGTGTGTGTGTGTAGATGTTTTACCGAGCCCAGGCTCTGTAGGGATCCAGACAGCTTGCTGTAGGGTCCTCTGCTGGGTAGCGGTCCACAGGAGTAGCCGTTCTTTGGGTTGAGTGAGAGGGTGAGGGTCTGCCGACTGTTGGAGTCTACAGAGAGGAACGCACAGACACCCAAGGACGACCGTCAGGCTACAGGACATGGTAATGATGTCTGGGGATTTAACGCAATGGACGGGAAGGCAGGCAAAACTAGCACAGTGCTGTACATTAATTCAACTGCTACATCTGCTACTGCTTCTGCAGTGCTGGCAATGCTTAAATGACTACGATCATCACAACTGTTTTCACTGATGCATTTGATCTAGCCGTTGCTTCAACTGCTGCTTAGGCAGTACTTATTATCTTACTGCTACTACTTATAACACTAACAGCACTGATTATAACTTTTTATAATCTACTCATAATGAAAGGTAATCAAAAAATCAAAAAACAGCATAGCATAGTACTCAGACGACAAAACGCTAGACTCAGATACTAAAATAAGATGCCAAGTCAGCGAGGCACCTCTTATACTGGTTATATGATCCACGGTGAGCGAGCCAAGCCCTCAGCTGAACCCTTACCTTTCTCAGGGGCGACTGGGGAGGGGAACTCAAACCCCCCCTGCTCCCACTGGGGTGACTGGGCCTTCTTCCGACCCTTCCTCCTCTGGAAGTGACGCGCGAGGAAGAGGAGGGAGACGGCGCCGAAGGCCGTGGCGGCGACCAGCTTCTTGGTGCCTGTGCTGAGGCTCACCTGTGGGAGAGAACCAGGGAGAGAGGGAGGAGATCAGTCAGTCTCTTACATAAGAACCACTGCTCAGCAGAGGCATCCTGACTGATAAATGACACGGGACAGAGAGCTCAGACGGGGACATGGTCGTCCCCGAGGTTACAGCCAACTCTCTGGCATAAGATCCAAAGTATCAGATTCACACCTGACTTACATCTCGATGGCTACTCATGGTGAGGGGGCTAGTGACGGTGAGGGGCTTATCGATTTTCACATTTCTACTGGCAAAATGAGCATTACATAAAGGTTGAATGGGGGTTATAATAATGACAGCTATAATATTGAGCTCTGCTACGTGCCTCCTTGTGTGGCTGATGGGACAGGATATTGATTACATAAACACAGCTGGTCCCCCACGGCATTTCACTCTGGGTCTATTTCCTGTCACTCTGCATGCTACTGACAAATCTTCAGCATGTCTCCACCAGTTCACTGTTGACATCTCAGGCGCTACGTGACATCTTAGGCACAGCATACACACAGCATACACACAGCATACACACACACACTTTTGGCTGCTCCTTTTCGGTTGGCAATGTGTCCCCTTGGTAACACGCCTCACCCCTCTCGTTAACAAGTCAGACCACAGGGCGACAACTCTTTCTATTAAGCCCCAAGGTGAGTCCAGGCAGTGGCAGTGGCACCTTGGGGCTTGCCAAACACATGCAGCACCACCCTAAACCTGTTTAGAGGAAACTTGTTCGTGGGGTGCATCAGAGAAAACAGAGACACACAGACCCATAAGTCATGCAGAGCCTGGAGGTCACATTTGTGGCTGAAGTCATGCTATGGCTGAAAAAACTAATTTGATGCACTGAGTCAGTTTATTTGCCAGTCTAACATTTATTTATGTTCTTTTAATTCCTCAAAAGAGTACAGCTGATCCGTTTTCATGACTGAATCTTTGAACTGATAGCTATGATGATAAACAGCACCCACCAAAGCTTCCCTCATGGGATTTGTGTTCACATACTGCATGGCTTCTACAATCTATACACTGAATTCCTTTTCCTCTTTCCCATAACACACCTTACCAAATCAGCTCCTCACTTGTGTATCACTAGCAACACAGACTACTTACTGACATTCACAATTTGCTCACTAAAATAAAGCATGTTTCAAACAGCACCCCATATGTGTCAGACAACTCAACCCTGAGTAATAACAATAGTAAAAACAATAGTAATAACAATAGACCACATTTCCAGCGCCATTCCCTACACCTGTATTTATGCCAGTAGACTTAGGCTAAGTATGATTAGACCATACAAGTAATATAATAATAATTATAATAATATATGCCATTTAGCTGACGCTTTTATCCAAAACGATTTACACTGCAGTGAGTGCATACATTTTTCTGTATATATAGTCCCAGTTGGGAATTGAACCCACAAGGTAAGCGTTGTTAGCACCACGATCTACCAACGGAGCCACAGAGGACCTACACGTATGTTCTTACCTGTGCCAGGGAGTTATAGACCGAGAGGGGCAGGTCGACCACACGCAGGGCAGCCACCTTGAAGGACAGCTCGGAGCCTAGGGTGTCGTCAGTCATTGTGGCTGTCTACCCATGACCCTGCAGGTTCAGGTAACACGTCACACTACCCTGTCGCCTCCACCATTGTGCTCGGGCTGTGAAGGATGACAGGCATGACATGCATAGATTTAACCATGGGGCCAGGGGGGAGGACATACTTACATAAGGCCTTACGTGCCAGGATAGCCGTATGACCGAAAACTGTCATTATTCACAATTATTAGCCTACATGACCTTTGTTCCTGATATGTTTTTGTCTACAACTGGAAATAAACATGAGTGGAAAATATTCTGTGCCAACATGTCAGGGGTCATCTAGCGATGATATCCTGATGATGCTATTTTTGTTATGATTAATTAAAGCCCAGCATGTCAGACACCGAAGGCTTCGCTGTCTATCATACCTGATGAACAGGAATAGGAGGCAATATTCAGGGGCAATTTTCACTGTCTGTCTGTTGCATCTGACATGATATAAATGACTGGACAAACAAACAGGTCTCTTGGGAAAACAGATAAATAAAACTCTCTCCTTGTTTCCCACAAATGAAACACAGGTCTATCTTCAGCTCAATAACATTGTTATTGTCATGTAGACTACATCTTCTGAGCCCATGTCCGTCTGCCTTCTCCTGAGAGCGTGCTACATCCAATTAAGTTGACAGGACAAACACAGGGCTTATCACATGATTGATTATCCTGCGGGCATCCTTTTCTGGGCTGAAACCAACAGTGAATCCTAAATCTCCATTCCCCTGCCCAGGTACGACATAAGATAGCTATGGCATGTGACAAATGATATATAATTCAAAGGGTGCATAGGCCTACAACATGGGAGAGATCCACCTGCCAGTTTGCAATAACAATGACATGTGCATTTATAAAAGCTGATCCAGCTAAGGCAATACCCATGCTTGAGTCCAATGGAATATTGGAAACTGGAACATTTGAAATCAAACAGTAAAGGCTAGGCCTAATCTTTAGTTTCATTGATTGCCACTGTCCAGCCTTACTGTGTCTGTTGTGAAATTGTCAGTAACAGTTAGTTCAGCCTGACAATGAACAGGACGGAAGACAACAGTCAACAGAGCAGGTGGTCTTTCTAGCATGCCCCCAGACTGAAAGGGGCTCAGAATCAATGGTGAAAGACGCAGAAGGAGAGAATAACACCCCCCTGATGTAAATGTGGGCTATTTAAAAGGTGACATTACAACAATAACTTGAAATAGATTGATCACCGGTGGCTTAGGGAAAACTGCCAGCTGGCCAGCAGGGATAACGATAGTAATCGCACACATACATGCTTTGGTGTGCACTGTAATACTAGTAGTAGCAAGCTAGCTAATAGTAGCCAACGTTGAATGTGTAGGATTAGCCTTCCTGCGTCAAGTGGCCACCATTTATATAACAGATATTTCTGTATAATTAATATGCTACAACTGCCCCGGCACAGAAGGGAAAATATACAGCAGAAAGACGTCATTTACCTTCGATTTGTTCACAAGCCCGCTTTCGGCTACAAGCTTGGCTGCGTCCTCCAGCAGCTGTGGGGTCCGATGATGAAACCAGCGAATCTCGTCTCCGCGGCGTCATGGTTGCAAAGGTCACTCTTCCTGTCTCCCAACGTGTGCTGCTTTCAAAATAAAAGTGGAAACCTTATGGGCCCGTTTTTACAGTCACCATGCTGTGCATGAAGCACAGCTGCCGTGTGTAATCTGTGCGTTTTCAAACGTAAGGGATGCTTACAATATTATGACTATAACCCAGCAATAATGAACACGCACACGCACACGCACACGCACACACACACACACACACACACACACACACACACACACACACACACACAGTGAAGTGGTTATCCCCTGAATTAAATATTCCGGCATTGTATCAGAAAGAGATAGTCGGAGCAAAATATTAAAAATAAGTAATATATAAAATCATATATATATATTCACTGATTCAATCAAACATGAAATTAAATCCTTGATCTATTTCAGTTTGTTTATTGGTCAGTTGGGGGCGCTTGGGCTGGGTTTTTCCCATAGAGTTATCGTTCCGTTTTTTTTCTCACCCTCTCTAGAGGCAACTGTTGGCCACCAGGGGGCGTAGCGATCCGCTCCACCACTGACTCACGTTCTCCGCTACCCAGCAAAACCGGAAGACAACGCCGCTGTGTCAGAACAAGGCGGGGACAACGGACAGCTCCAACCTGGAAGTTGTGCGTATCGAACGCTTTCTCGTCGAACTGTAACATTTTTTTTGAAGGCAAACCATTTGAGATATGCCATGGATATATCTTGAACCGTTGTGTTAGAGTTCGGAGAAAAACGGAGCGATTCATCCATAGTGTTTCTTCACGTGTAGGTAAGCAGATGTGGTTATTTTCGTTCGATGCTGCAGAGATAACCTAGCAGTAACGAGCAGCCTCCACTCAAGCCAGTTCAGTTGACGTCAGCTAGCTAGCATGACAGCACCTAGCCGGATTGCTAGCTACCGTCACCCACCTGTCAAAGTATCCTGACTGTTCCCATGTCGCTAGGTAGCCAGTGTTAGCTAAAGCATGTTAATAGTGACAGAGAATAGTCTGATTTGCCTCTAATCTAATGATAGTCTCCTCTTTTCAACACAGGTGGTGGTAGCAGCCAGTAGTATGACTAGCTAACTGGCTAGCTACTACTTGCAAGAGTAGCCATAACGCTAGCTAACGTTAGCTTCTGTAAATGTCAGTATTGACGGCTGTCACACAGATTGTATGATGCGCAATGCATTTAACTACCTTTAGCTATCACATATGTTTGCATGGCATATTTGTTGGTGACCAGCTAGCTAGCTGTCCGCTTTTGTTACAAGATGAGTAGAATGACAATTGAGACCGGATGATGATGATGGGCATGTTCATGAGTGTGAATCAGCTTAAAGCTGGACTGCCAGAGCATTTGAATGCTGGGCGACTATATGGATCTTCTGTATCCTCATGGCTAAGGACATCTTGCCACCATAAATGTGCAGAATTTATGAAAACACGAATTGACAACATTGCTGGGCTCGATACCCCGCCCATTTCATTTTGATCATGAATAATTAAACCAGATTCAGTGTGTGAAAAGTGTTTAAAGTTTCAACAGAGATTAAATAGCTATTCTTTAGTATCACCCCTGAAGAAAGTGAAAGGGCATCTCTCAATTTCCATGTTTGAGTCCCTGTTCTTCCCGAGGTAATCTATTTGGTGGTTTGACACTGAAGCCCCCCCAGAGGCATGGGTAGTCTCAGATTGCTCTAATTGGATTGTCCTACCGAACAGTGCTGGTGGTGCTAAGTGCTGCTTGCTAGAGGCACCGTGATTTCAATCTCTCCAGTTTGAATCATGACAGCTATCAGGCATTGCTGCTCATTGTGCTAAATTGTCGTCTAGGCTGGGTGACAGAAGACATTAATCTGGAGCTGGAATCTGGCATACACGTTTTTGCCTCTGCAACTGGTTTTGAAGACTGCAAAGGAAAATGGATAGGCCTACTAAGCAGTCGTGTACTGTAAGATGGCTAGATGTCTAATCTTGAGTCGTTTCCCATCTTAACCTTGAGAAAACAAATGTTATGTTTGTAGGGATAACTGTGTCCTTGTCAGCTAACACACTATCAGTGGTTAAGGAAGCAAAAGAGTGCATGTGTGCATGCACACGTGTGTGTGTGTGCGCTCACATGTGCAGTAGCACTGCTAGGCTGATAAAGAAGCTGGTGGGAAACCAATCAGACAGGCTTGATCAATACCGACTGATGGCTCTGCTGAACTAAGGAAATGCACTTATCGATCAGCAAAGGATTGGACATAACCTGGCTGCACAGTGTCTTAAACTCAACAGGCTGTTTTCTACCGCTCAGCTTGCTGCTTATTGACTGCTCTGTGCTTGTACCGAGGTACCACTAGCATTTTTTAAATCTTTTGGAATGACAGTAGAACTTTCTGCAGATCCAACTAGAAGTTGGCATGCAATCACTGTTTCCTGCAAAATCACTGCATCCAAGAGAAGGAAGGAAGGAAGCAGTTGCTGCGTGAGGTGTGCTTTTTTCTGTTTGATGCCCTCTTGTTGATATGAAAGACACATGCAGGTCTGGAGTCTATCTAGTGACATTCTAGAGCATTCTCTTATCGGTGCTCTGCCTGTTTGAACCTTGACTCAGTGAGAGTCCCTGGATCACGTGGAGGGAGAGGCCGTCTCCAGTGAGTTGCTATTGTCAACACGGCCTTGTCACGCAACTCCTCCTGACAGGGAAAACAGCTAGGCCTTGTTGCGATGAAGACAATCATGTCCATTATGAGGTCTATTGTGCTCGTGTTCAGGCTACAGGCTTCATCAAATGAATTTCCCCCCAGGTACAGTTGTTGTCCACATTTATCTTTTCCTTTTTTATTTCCTCGTAAAAAAACCCTCCCAAGCATCAGCCCTATTCCCTACAGGGCTGTCATTCTGAGGCAGTATGCTGTGCTGGACTCATTCCCCCCCCCCCCCCCCGCTAAGGAAATGTACTCACAACTCCACAATGCAAACCTCCAGCCTGTCCTTGTCACCCCACTGCACTGGGGTAGTATATCTATGAAATGGGCCGCTGCGGGCGTCACCCGTCTTGCTACTTTGATGACAAAGCTGTTTTAACTCTATAATCACGAGTCACGGTCATTCGCTTATGATTAAACGGAGCTTACGCTAGGCCTGTGTCATGCACACAGAATGAGCTTGGATTGGAATAGTTATTTCTGTCTGAACCAGGACCAGAAAGGGAGACTACATGTCATTGTGTTTGGTTGAATCAGATAGTTCATAGAAGTGATGCTTTTTAATAAGTTGAGTATGCCTGCAGAGATAGGGTAGTAGGATTAGGGTTAACTTCAACTTCTCAGTACCAGGGTTCACATCCCCGCAGTCCAAGGAAATGCAGTAGGCTAATAATGGTGCATTTGTCTGCTTTCAATGCCTCTCAGTCTCAGAGGCTGAATTGGAGTCAGAGTTCAAGGTCACATAAGGATGCCAGCCCAGTCAGCGCTGAATGCAGATCAGATCCTAACTAAGATGAGAGGAGGAGGAGGAGGAGGAGGAATGTGCTGGAAATATGTCTGTCGGATAAGGCGAGGACGTTGTTATGGGTTGATTACACGGAAGTGAGAAAAAACTGGTTGTGGAGTCTCAGGTTTCAGACAGCAGTCTGTCATGTTGCCTGTTTTCTTCATTAATAAGATTACACTCCTAAGCTTGTTTGTTGTCTGTAGGGCATTTGAAATGCTTCTTCTGGTGATGCTGCCAAGTATGATGTATTTATTATCCTACATTAGCTTGACACGCCCATCACTTTTGCCTAAATGTTGAATGCTTATTGCTCTTTTCTTCCCCCTCTCTGTCTGTCTCCCTCTGTTCCTCCTCTCTGTCTATCTCTGCCTCTGTTCCTCCTCTCTGTCTATCTCTGCCTCTGTTCCTCCTCTCTGTCTATCTCTGCCTCTGTTCCCCCTCTCTGTCCATCCCTCCCTCTATTCCTCCTCTATGTATATCCCTCCTTCTGTTCCTCCTCCCTGTCTATCCCTCCTTCTGTTCCTCCTCTCTGTCTATCCCTCCCTCTGGTACCTCTCTCTGTCTATCCCTCTCTCTGTTCCTCCTCTCTGTCTATCTCTGCCTCTATTCCTCCTCCCTGTCTATCCCTCCTTCTGTTCCTCCTCTCTGTCTATCCCTCCTTCTGTTCCTCCTCTCTGTCTGTCTCTCTCTCTGTCTATCTCTGCCTCTATTCCTCCTCCCTGTCTATCCCTCCTTCTGTTCCTCCTCTCTGTCTGTCTCTCTCTCTGTCTATCTCTGCCTCTATTCCTCCTCCCTGTCTATCCCTCCTTCTGTTCCTCCTCTCTGTCTATCCCTCCCTCTGTTCCTCCTCTCTGTCTACCTCTGCCTCTCTTCTAGACCAGTGTGTGTGAGTGATGCCATCTGGGCCGAGCAGCGATTGCCCCCACCTGGAGTGTGTGGGAGAGATCACCAAGGAGGAGCTCATCCACAAATCCCATGTGAGTCCCTCTTCACAGTCCCGCACTGCACACCGCAAAGTCTACAGAAGTCTACTACTGAGTCAGACTTTCTTTTCTGCTCAGCTCTGCTCTGCTCTATGCCTTCAGTTCTCTGACGGGACTAGCACTGACATAAACAACCACCAAGAGTAACAGAGGAAGCTAACTGAAGTGTTTCAGTTTCAAGAATAGATATGATTTATTGAAGGGCTCTATGAAGATCCAAAGGAAATATCATTGTGATTTGAGACTGCCACCCACTTTTATGTTGCGTTTTCTTAAACCGTGATGCTATCTTAAGTCCCCGGTTTGTTTGGTTGAAAGTGATGTAACCTGAGTGTGTTTGTGGTTGCAGGGCCAGTGTCAAGACTGCAAGGTTGGAGGACCAAATCTGTGGGCGTGCCTAGAGGTGAGTGGGAGGGGCTTGTGTCACAACTGGATGAGTGTGGCAAGGCTACCGTGTTGACAGACTGGCGCTTCAGTGTTGTTGGAAGTTGTTTTTCGTACACTTAGAACATTCTCAACACCTATTGGTTCTTTCCATTACAAATTGATACACCCCCTTCCCTGACTCCCTTCCCTACCTACTACGTGTTATCGGCCGATATTGGCCTTTTACAGAAATATCTGTATCACATATTCCACCGATACACCAGCAAATCACTGCAGCAATACCACACCAGCAATACCAATATGCAGTGCACTCAACATGTGAAGTTTTCATCTGGCAAATAACTGTCCACATAAAATAAATAAGTGTTGTTCTATTTATCAGTGGAGATAATTTCATGTAATTATTTAGACATTTAATGCCTAATTAGCAATAAGAGCATCTTTCTTCCCATTGTTGCCAATGAAAACTGTGCTAAAAAGGAATTCTGTAAAAAAAAAAATATATATATATCAGCAGATATATTGGTGAATTTTGCCCCCCATAAACCCCTGTATCGGACCCAAAAATCCAATATCGGTCGGGCTTTACTTATGTGTACAGGCTTTACCAGACATCTTTGAATTGCATTTTAAATGTGGGAAGAAGAGATGCAATGAATTGTGGGATACCCTTTGTGCCAAAGGGATGTTTTTTCTTGACTTTATGGAAGGGGATATAATTCCCCTTTCCCTTGCTGACAACAGAATGGAATCACCTTGCTTTCCAACGCCATCTTACATCCGAGTAAAACTGGGATTCCCCCCTTGAGGGAATGTACTGAAGCAAACATTTCTTTCGGAATGGAAAGGACCCCTCGCGACCATTTGGCTTTGTCGTTGAAAAGACTGCACTGCTCTGTTGTAACGATCCTTTGCTCTCCGTCTGTCTGTAGAATGGCTGTGCCTATGTGGGCTGTGGAGAGTCTCACGCCGACCACAGCACCGTCCATTCACAGGTGAGTGACCCCTGATTGCCTAACCCTAACCCTAACCCTAACCCTAACCCTAACCCTACCACGTCCTTCATGAAATCATTGAAATCAATAAACACAATGATGTGTGTTTATCCCGGGGGAGAGAACAGAGAAAAGAAGGGAATAGAGTCCCAGTTCCCATCGCCATGAATAAGAACAACATTATCATCTGGCATTACCTGATTTCATCATCCGCTCTTCAACATCAAAGACCGTTCAATGCTGTCGCAATCAGATCTTTCTTGCTTTTTATGCACATGTTGTGAAAGACATCCTGCAAACAGTGCCTTGCTGCCTCTAGAAATCCAGTATTGGATCATCCATTATTAATCCATATTCCTTGGGGAAGTGGGGGTTAGTCACTGCACTCAGCTCCATAGATACAGCATTGTCAACCCCCCGTGGCCCCTTTTACACATCCTCTCTGATGCTGTTCAGGGGGTAGGTGGGGTCTTTCCCCCAAGAGAGTAGGGGTGGGAGGGGTTAAAGGGGGGTTAAGGGAGAGCTAGAATTGAGGATGCCTATTGTTTTTTGTTTTTTTTAATTTTGTCAGAACAAGACAAGACTCGGATACCCAACAGTACAGTAGAAAAAGAGACACTGTAGGCACTGCAGGTCAATGGTAGGCCATGAAATGAATGTATGGTTTGTTCTTTGTAATCCTACTTCCCAGACCCTGTGTGTAGGGATAGGCCTGTAAAGTGTGGTGATGAGTGGCTCATGTCATGACTCTGACCAGTGTGACCAGGACTCTGACCAGGGCCTGTCACCAACACTGGCTGTAATTGTCTCCCGCCCCCAGGGTAGCTGTCCGCAGCATGGCACGGCACGCTATTGTTTCTCAGGGAAGCCTCCTTTAAAGGAACCAGGCAGAGTTTAATTAAAGCTCCTGTGGCCCCCGAGGGGAAGGGAACATTTTAATCCCTGACTATGTAATGAGGAAGAGACTAGTGCTGTAGGAATAGATCAGACGTGTGTGTGTGTGTGTGTGTGTGTGTGTGTGTGTGTGTGTGTGTGTGTGTGTGTGTGTGTGTGTGTGTGTGTGTGTGTGTGTGTGTGTGTGTGTGTGTGTGTGTGTGTGTGTGTGTGTGTGTGTGTGTGTGTAAAGGAGTGGCAACCAGATATAAAAACGAGTTGACAGGATCAGAATTTCAGAATTCAGGGTCGAACAACAAATGAACAAAAGTCTCGAGCAACAGCTTCTCTCCTTGATTTAATTCCTTTCATCGACACCTGTGCAATAGAAAAGAAAGAATGACTTGGACCTCAAGCCTGAAATAGCCATCCAGAAGGAACAGCCAATCAATACAAACCAATGTTTATTTAACTGGAGAGCCCCCCCCCCCCCCCTCTCTCTCTCTTTCCTTCTTTCGCTGATGTGATATAGTTGTCAGGGACCCAGACAGGTTACAACATGATTCCAGTCCCCAGATGAAGGCCAAGCCATGGCATTTTATGTCAAAGGAAATCAGTCTTGTGATTGACTGACCTGGTATTTTACCAGTTGACAAATATGTCCGATATATATAATGTAAATCATGCTGTTATTCTTCTAGATTGGAAAAGGTCTCTCCTCTCATAAACGATTTAGCCTGGGGGGGGTTTCATGGCTGTGGTCTGTCCCCTTCTGCCAGCTCTGCTCTCCTCTCCTCTCCTCTCCTCTGCTCTGCTCTGCTCTGTGCTGCTCTGCTGTGTGAAAGCTAATGCAGCCCCATGAATAATGCAGGACCTGCTGGTCTGCTGCTGCCTGCTCTGTGTCTGTCTGCAAGCCTTGCCTGTGGAGATGTGGCTCAGCAGAACACAGCCACGATACATCTGAGCGCCCACTCTTTCCCTCTGTAATCAGAGACTGTAATCGGAGGAGAGGTTTTCCTTCGGCTATTCTTAAATGTCCTTTAGATATAGCCAATATCTCCAATGAATTAGCTCATCATGATCTATTGAACCCAGGAGTGTATTTGACCTTAATACCCATACAGTATTGTATCTCCCATTCAGACAGTACAGGGATAGTCAGGATGTTCAAATGAACCTGGGTCCAGTATGTTTTCACTGTTAAAGCAGGGTTTAGGCCAGTGGAATAGGGGAATGTTATTCACTGGTACTCCCACAGCAGGGGAGGCTGGTGGAGGTAGAAATCGGAGGACGGGCTCATTGTAATGTGTGTTTGATACCATTCCTCATTCCATTCCAGGCATTACATTGAGCGCTCATGGGTCATTGTTTTGTTTGCGTATGTGTGGTTACAACACCTTTATCACACCCCTGTGTAGGAGACGCGCCACAACCTGACAGTGAACCTGACCACGCTGCGGGTGTGGTGCTACGCCTGCGGAAAGGAGGTGTTCCTGGAGCGCAAACTGGGCCCTCGATCGCCCATCTCCACCAGCAAGCCCCTCTCTCCTCCACCAACCACCACACAGGTGAGGGGTCAGCTCCAAACCACCACACAGGTGAGGGGTCAGCTCCAAACCACCACACAGGTGAGGGGTCAGCTCCAAACCGCCACACAGCCCAGCCAAATCAAGCTGTTTCTGTCTGGAACCTGTGTTTTTGTTTAGCGTCTTGGAAAATGTTCTGCACAACATGGAATTGTCAATCACTTATCACTGTACTGGGCACTTAATGTTGACCTTCAAATTGGATTAAATTTGCGTTTTATGGATACACATGCCAGGTTAATAATCATTCAGTTGCGCAACACGGATTGTCACTATCAAATGCTTCAGTTTGATAAGGACTTCTTCTGGTGCCATGAGTCATGCTTACCTGGCCTTTTTGGGTTTATCAGCTTATCGTCTGTAGTGTAGATAAGGAGACATTAGATATGGTGTTTGTGTTCCCAGGAGAGCACCCGGGTGCCAGGGAGTCCTACCTCTCTGAGAGTGCCCCCTACTGGTGGCTGTGAGGACCTGGACATGGAGACGGAGGAAGAGGACGAGTTGCGTGCCCGAGGTAACAATCATCTAGCTGAATCTGGAACACCTCAGAGCTCAGGCATCAGCAGGGTTTTTCGTCACGACTAGACGAGGCAAAGGGTGGCCGTCCAACGATAGATCTCATGGCCTAATAACAATGTTCATCACTGAAGCTGAATTTGTGTTTGAGGCATGTGTATCTCTCCTCCAGGCCTGACAGGACTGAAGAACATCGGGAACACCTGCTACATGAACGCAGCTCTCCAGGCTCTCTCTAACTGGTGAGACCTGCTCCTGTGAACCACTTTACCAGGGGAGGCTGGTGGAGGTGGAGGTGGAGGTGGACATCGTGGGACGGGCCCATTGTAATGCTTGGATGAGCCTGTCCTCCGATTTCTGCCTCCACCAGCCTCCCCTGCACCTCCCATCTTCTGAAACCCCGCTGTGCCAACAGGGGCCCCCTCTTCCCTGTCGCTGCTCAATTTTTCAACAAGTTCTATTTCAGCGGTCTCTTCTATTTTTCATTCCTGGCTCGGTTCTCGTTGGCGGTGGAAAAATAACCACCGGCTCGGCTCGTTTGAGAGAGTGAAGGCGCTGTGAAAGTTGCTGCAGTGCGCCATTTAAGACTGAGATGGCCTTTTGTATTTCCCTGTAGGGCTTTCAGATCCAATTGAACTCTAACTCCTTTTCTCCCTTTGCCTTTTCTCTCTTTCTCTCTCTCTCTCTTTCTCTCTCTCTCCACCTCTTTTATAGTCCCTGTTGGTTTCAACTCTTTGTGTCTCATTCTCCCTTCTCTCTCTCTCATTGGTTTTTATAGCTAGCAGTTATTGGACTGCCTGTGTTTTTTTATTTGATTTATGTGATGTGACTGCTTGTATGGTCAGTTTTATTGTACTTTACAGAATGGCTGCTGCCTGAGGTTAGACTACTCCCTTGGTGACCTCAAGCAGGATTTTCACTAGAATTTCCCCGGCAATGGTCATGTTTAGAGCGCAGAGAGAGAGAGAGTGTGGGAGAAATGGCCTAAAGTTCATTTAGATCCCAAAGGGAGTTGCCAGTGTTTGTGGCTTGAATATACACTTGACAGTATGCAGCTGGATGTGAAATACATTGGAAAAGATGTGGGTCAGAATTTGCAATCTAAATCAGGTTCCAAAAATATAAGTAGTGAGTCATTAAGCTGGAGTGGGAGGGTGTAAACATTTTTGTTTGAAGTGTGGGTGCGTGCGGTGTGTGTTTGCTGTGTTAACTATTCTATTCGTTATGTACCTTTTTGTTATTTCAACCACTAAAAGTATTTTCCAACAGTGCCATAATGATCACTGATAACAAAACAATTATCATTTGTAGAAAAGATCATTCCGTATATTCACTAATGAGCCATTGCTGCTACCATAGACAGATCTTCATTAGCTTCATACACATGGGTATATATTCTGTACATTTGACTCAGACGCATGACCGTGACATGTTCCTCTTCCCTGTGTAGTCCGCCTCTGACTCAGTTCTTTCTGGAATGCGGTGGCATGGTGAGGACAGACAAGAAGCCAGCGCTGTGCAAGAGCTACCAGAAACTAGTGTCTGACCTCTGGCACAAGAACAGGTAGCCCTCTTGTTCTCTCTCTCTCTCTCTCTCCCTCTCTCTCTCTCTCTCCCCCTCTCTCTCTCTCTCTCTCTTTCTCTATTTTTCTATTTTATCAACTCTGCAGTGGTATGTTGCTAAAGGATGCTTTTGTGGTCTTGCAGGCCCTCCTATGTCGTCCCAACTAACTTGTTCCAGGGGATCAAGGCTGTCAATCCCATGTTCCGTGGATATTCCCAGCAGGTGAGTCTGCACAGATTAGATTAGATTAGATTCAACTTTATTGTCATTGTGCAGAGTACAAGTACAGAGACAACGAAATGCAGGCTCGCAGGCTCGCAGGCTCTTGAAATGACAAAACAGGCAATATAATATCAAGCACAGTCAGAGTAAACCATATACTGTATAACAGAGCTTATAGTCACTAATAGGGTTGAAGAGGTCCAGTTCTGTTGTCTGTATGGCCTCTATTGGCCAATATTGTAAAGACTACAGCATTAAGCACAGTCTATCAAGATCATATAGAGTCGTCACAGCACTTAAAGAGTCACTTGTCTTTCACGTCCACTCCACATCCTTCAGAGCTCTTTGCGATTCAGCAATTACATTAGTTCAGGCTTGAATCACTCGGCATGATAAGGAGAATCTTCTGACTCGTAATTACTGACTCACACTTGCTTGCTTTATCTCTCTCTCTTTCACTCCACACACACACACACAAACACAACATCTCTTTCAAACACGACAGCACAGAAATGCCGACACTTAAAAAGCAAAAGGTAAATTGGTTTTAATGCAGTGTTTTTATGCATAGAAGAAGAAGAAGAAGAAGGCTCTTTCAGGCAGTCCCTGAAAGGCAGTTCGGTATTCCTTCTATGACAGTAATCAGGCATCACAAGTAGACCCAAAGCCTCAATAGGGATATGATTGAAGGAGTGTTTCTTCTGGGTTGCCAGTGTTTGTTCAATCGTGTTAGCCAGGGAATATCCATTCGTCACGCCACACTACGCAGCAGCACAGCGGCCTGAGAATTAGCATCTTCATGAATGGAGCATCTCAAACGGTCTCGGGAGAATGGAGTTGTTAGGGCTAGCCTGTGAGATTGGATAGCAGTGATTCATGAGGTTTGACTCCTAACAGCGGCAAGCAAAGCGGGGCCGTTTCAGGAGGTTCACAGTTGGAACACTTTATCAAGGCTTTATCAGGACCATCATTTTGATTTGAGGAACAGACCAATTGTCTTTACCTCTTGTATGTCAAATCAAAGTTGATTTATCATATGCACAGGACACAGACGTAAACGCAACAATGAAATACTTATCACAAGCTACCTCTCAACAGTGTAGTGAAAATAAAAAGATAGGAATAAAATATAACAATAACAAACATAATAGGCAATAAGGTACAGTGAAGTATTAAATACAATCATTAATAATAAGTCAGTCATTATTCAGTTATCATTATTCAAGCGCATCAATATGGTGGAATATGTACAGATAAATGAAAGAGATGGTTATATTTGGTTATTCTTAAATATTTTTGTTTTGCATGTATCTTAAATTAATCTACTTATGGTGTTCTTTATCGTTACATGGTTATGAATGTCCATACATGGTCATGTGTTTCCCTCTGTGTCCACCAGGACTCTCAGGAGTTCCTGCGCTGCCTGATGGACCAGCTCCACGAGGAGCTCAAGGAGCCGTTGGTTGAGCCCGGCGACCGTGACTCGCATGCCATCTCCATGGACGACGGCCCCGACGACGACAACCATAGCCAGTCGGACAACGACTTCCAGTCGTGCGAGTCGTGCGGCAGCAGCGACCAGGCCGACAGCGATGGCCACGGCGGCAGCGGCGACTGCCGGGGGCAGGAGGAGTCCAACGAGGCAGAGATGCTCATCCCCGATGAGGTCCAGTCCAACCGGGAGTGGCAGAAGGAGAAGAACCTGATCAACGACATGTATCGGGGCGGGGGGGTTAACGGTGGCTTGGGGGGCGACCTGGACAAGGACGTGGACACCACCACCAACGAGGCCACACCCATTATCAGCAGCCAGGGAGCCATCAAAGTCCAGATCCAAGGCAGGACGGCAGGTAATGATCATGAAATCTCTTTCACGCGCCAACCCTAGAAGTCATGGTGTCGTAGGTCAACAGAGACATGTAAAGATGGAAGATAAACAGGGGCTTCCTGTCTAGTTCGATCTACTTCCTTTCTCTAGCCAGCTGGGAAAGAACAAAGTTGGAGTTTCACATTTTACTGACAGCACTGTGTGCGTTGACTTTAGAGTCTCTGTCAACATCTGACCTCAGCCTCACCCCTCCTCTCTGTCCCACCTTCCCAGACTCGTTCCCAGACGTCCAGGTGACCAGCACCACCAGGCCAAAGAGTCCAGTTCCCATGGAGGGACACATTCCCAAGATGTCTAGCAGCCCCCCCAAGGCTTCGTCCATGTGGCCCGGTATCAGCTCTGCCCACAAGAAAGGTACCGATCACTGGCTCCCTGACATCTGCAAGGCTGCAAATACAGAAGTGTATGGTAGTTGGTTTGGTGTCTCCTTCGCTGAATCGCTCTCTCTCCCCCTCTCTTCCCTTTCACATCACAGTGACCATGTTCGCCCCGCAGAAGAGCAGCAGGCGGCAGAAAAAGTACCGCAGTGTGATCTCGGACGTGTTCGATGGGACCATCGTCAGCTCGGTGCAGTGCCTGACCTGTGATCGGGTGAGTACGTTTATGACCGAAATGGACAGAGTTTGTTATTCTAGTCTATTCTACTCAATTCTATTCTGACATAAACTGATGTCAAGAACATGTGCTGTATTCTATTCTATTCTATTCTAAAAAATCACAATAGCGTCATGTGATTTTGACAGCTGAATCCTAACCCTTCCCCCTTCTCTCCCTCCTGCCCTGCTCAGGTGTCTGTGACCCTGGAGAACTTCCAGGACATCTCTCTGCCCATCCCAGGGAAGGAGGATCTAGCCAAGCTGCACTCATCCTCTCACCAGACTTCCCTGGTAAAAGCTGGCTCCTGCGGGGAGGCCTACGCCCCCCAGGGTTGGATCTCCTTTGTCATGGAGTACATCAAGAGGTGCGACCCCACTCCCCACCAGACATAAGAACTTATAACTAATAACTCCAACAGCTAAGACACAACATTAACAGCTCGTACAACAGATGGTATATTGATTAATAAGATCAAATGTATGGTATGATAGTGTCTGGTGTTTAAGTATTTTCTGTATTGTAAATGCCAAAAAACAAAAATGTGTGTGTTCTCCTGTTGCAGCTGGTTCTGGGGACCAGTGGTCACACTTCAAGACTGCCTGGCTGCCTTCTTCGCCAGAGATGAGCTGAAAGGTGAAAGAATAGACACTCTCCTATGACAGACATTCTAATTATATACAGTCAGTGTTTGGACCATCACTGAACACTTTTGTATATCCCCAGGGGACAACATGTATAGCTGTGAAAAATGCAAGAAGTGAGTACCTCATCTGGCTGACTCTTTATGGAATTTTAAATCATGTTGGATGACTTGATGTAATTTATTTTATTTATTTATTTTCCTGCACTGGAAACAAATAGCTTTTTTTTTTTTATAAAAATGCCTCTGTTTTTCTTTCGTCTTCTAGATTACGAAACGGAGTCAAATTCTGCAAAGTTCAGAGTTTGCCGGAGGTAAGTGCTTGAACACCGTGGAAATGTGAGGTGGTGCATTTCACACCTAATCCTGACAGATGTCACACTTATTCTTGAAGCAGAATTGCAGCCTTTACCATCCTCTCTACTACCGTCTTGTTCATGATTACAGTATCAATTCAGTGACACTCCTCTCCTTAATCCCTCCTCTGCAGATTCTGTGTGTCCACCTGAAGCGGTTCAGGCATGAGCTTATGTTCTCCACTAAGATAGGGACCCACGTCTCCTTCCCCCTGGAGGGCCTCGACCTCCAGCCCTTCCTGGCCAAGGACAGCTCTGCCCAGACCACCAGCTACGACTTGCTGTCTGTCATCTGTCACCATGGCACCGCCAGCAGTGAGTGTGTCAGGCCCCTCCCCCTCTCTGTCCAAGCTAGTGGGAGCTAGGGCTCAGATGATATGATGTATATCAGGGTTCTCCCAAAAGAATGTAAGCGCGGCGTTGCACCACGCTGTGATCTTGGCGGTAACACTATGTAAACATTTCAAGGCAAATTAACCTATATATTTAGTAATGACAGGGTAACTATCTTTGATCGCCAACAACATTGCTATTAAAAAAAAGAAAGTGAAAGTGTTACAATGTTCCGCAGTGAATTCAGTGTTTTAGCTGTATTTTTTTGCGCATTTGGACATGAATAAACTCGAGTCAAGTGTTTTAATGCAATCCAGTGCTACGCTGTTTAAAAATCCTGGGGAGAACCGTGTATGTGATGCACTCACAATATGTATGTATTGTATTGGTTAACAGGGTCACTTGTCTTAGAGTAACTAGCCCTTAGTCAACATTGACATGCGTGTAATCATTAGCATGCTGTCGTATGGATTTGATTACATGCATGATGTTGTTTACGTGACCTTTACACGCCTCCTCTTCCTGTCAAACCTCAGGTGGCCACTACATCGCCTACTGCAGGAACGACCTCAACAACCTGTGGTACGAGTTTGATGACCAAAGCGTGACCGAGGTCTCAGAGTCATGTGTCCAGAACGCAGAAGCCTACGTGCTCTTTTACAAGTAAGACTGAACTTTGGTTCAACTCGCGCCACCGAAACGACAAACACTCATGGAATGTCTATGTCAATATGTATATTCGAAGAATATCTTCGGTCGCTAGGTACATTTTTTTATGTGTGAGCCTGTGGTAAAGTTAATGATGTGTGATGTGTGCGATGTGTGCTTCAGGAAGAGCAATGAGGATGCCCTGAAGGAGAGGCGGAGGGTTACGGGCCTGCTGAACATGATGGAGCCCAGCCTGCTGCAGTTCTATGTCTCACGGCAGTGGCTCAACAAGTTCAAGACCTTCGCCGAGCCAGGACCCATCTCGAACGACGACTTCCTATGTGCTCACGGAGGTATGCCAGAGGCCCAGGCCCAAGGCTTGTTCACTCTCCACACCCCACCCTACCCCCCGCGTACAGTGTTCTTTCCCACTTTGAGGTCTCTACTTTGATCTTAGTCAGAGATTACCTGGGGCTAAGGGCTTCAGATGAATCCCCATGGAGTTTAGAATACTTCAAAGGGCTTTGATTTTTTTTTTCCTGGTTAATTTTGTCAATAGATGATGAAGGAATGAGGCAAATGGATATGTGTCTTCTATGTACTATTGAGGGAGTTAGCTGTGATGGCAGTGATGCTGATAATGTATTCAGTGATGCTGATAATGTATTGTGGTGGTGATAATGTGTTGTGGTGGTGATAATGTGTTGTGGTGGTGATAATGTGTTGTGGTGGTGATGGTGTGTTTTGCTGTTGTGTTGTTTCAGGTGTGCCGCCCCACAAGGCAACGTCCATTGATGACCTGGTGGTAATGCTTCCTCAGAACGTGTGGGACCACCTTTACAGCAGGTAAGCTCATGTGTACTTGCTGTGTGCTTGCTTCTTGATGTCGATTGGTTGTCTGGAGAAATTAAGCACTGAGCATTGATGCACATTTTAGACAACCCTGAATGAGAAATGTAAAGCAAGTATTTACATGCGTGCCATGCTAGTTTCAAGCACCAGTTTCAAGCACCATCAAGGAAATCATTCATGTTTTGGTATCATACGCTTCTGGGAGGTTTTTATCTAGACTGTTACACTAAGTCTGGACATGCTCCCTGGTCAGATACGGAGGGGGACCAGCTGTCAACCACCTGTACGTTTGCCACACGTGCCAGACGGAGATCGAGAAGCTGGAGAAAAGACGCAAGACGGAGCTCGACATGTTTGTCCGGGTACAGCCTTTCATCCTCACCAAGTCTTTCCCTTTGTCCTAACGAGAGCTACGTATTGAGCAGTGAGAGGTACACTGTCTGATATGATGGGGAGGCGGATGCAGATTCAGAAAGAGGGACAGACGAGAGGGACGCAGCTTTGCAGAGTTACAGGCGAGGGAAAAGACCTTGGGAGGGGGGCGTATAATCAATTGTATGGTATGATGAAAATGGAGAGGGTGTGTGTGAGGGGATATCCTCCATTCTAGTCTAGTTTAGCAGGTGGTTACCCTGCCTGCTGGAGCTCTCCCCCACCCCTACTGGGACACCAGGGGTCTGAGACACTCATCATTAATGCATAGGAACAGATGTACCTGGTCTCAGCTGCCCCAGCACTCAATGACTGCACTGCATACAGCCACAGAGGGGGAGATGGAGATGGAGACAGGGAGAATAGGAGGAGGGAAGAGAGAACAGGCAGACGGAGAGAGGTAGGGAAAGTCACGAACTGGGGATTAGGTCTGATGATTTAATTTAGGAGGAAATTAGGGTGAATAGAAAGTGTAGACTCAACCCTGTATGACGTGGGGTATGGTAGCACAAGTAATGGCCACTATCATTTGGAGAGAAAATTGATTATGTACTCAATTTTTCTCTCTCTCAACCCTCCTATTTTGCCTCTCTACATTCCCCCCCCCCCCCCCCCCATCTCTCCCTCCCCCCCTTATCTACCCCCTCCTCTCTCTTTCCTCCCCCTCCTCCCTCCCCTCCTCTGCACCGTCTCTGTAGCTGAACAAGGCGTTCCAGGAGGAGGAGTCGCCGGTGGTCATATACTGCATCAGCATGCAGTGGTTCCGTGAGTGGGAGGGCTTTGTGAAAGGCAAGGACAATGGTGAGTGGCCAGAGTCCTTGAGTCTCCTCCCCTAATTGTGACTTCATTGTGTGTTTAAAGGGGCAAATGCTTACTACTTTGCTGTAGTGCCTTCATCTGGTGGCTGTTTGCTAGTGATTGATTGTAAACCTTCAAATAGATATTTTCCAAAAACTGAAATCACTGATACTTCTGTTAACTCATATTAAATGTAAACCTAAATCTGTTTTATGAATAAGACAAAGGATAGTGAACAATACAAGTATTATTATTGTTGTTGTTATTATTATTAATACACTTTTGAACAGCAGAACTATAACAATGTCAATGTGTTTAAAATGTGTTTATGATGTATTGGCCTGGTCTTGTCTAAATGAAGGTGGAGGAAAATGTTTTCATCTTCTCTCGTTTCATCTTCAAAGAAATGTGATTCCTATCTTTAGTTCCTTGTGTCAAGTTTGCCTTGCTACTGTACCAAAACGAAGCGTCAAAACGCATTCTAATTTATCTCAGCTGTCCTTTCTTTTTATGCTCGCCCTCCTTTGTATTGTCACATCTGTTCTCCTCCTGAGTTGAGATCTACTGTCTGTAAACAATTCTTTTGACTGGATCTTAACATGCTCAGTATGTTTTTCATATCCCTATGTTGTGAGCAGAAATGTCTTTTATAGTGTGAATGAAACATTTGACCTTGCAAATCAGGGAAATTGCACTCGTGAATGGTTCTCTCTCAGATTATTTTGATTGTGGCTGCGTATTGCACTACAGTGTGTGATGTTGACCAGATGTTTTATTTTCCTCTCTCTTTCAGATCCACCAGGGCCAATCGATAACACAAAGATTGCCATAAACAAGAGCGGCCATTTAACACTCAAACAAGGTAAAGTCCTGTCCTTGTCAACCCTGTTGGAGTTCACTCTTTTGTAAATCATGTGGTTGTACTGAATGTTAGTCATAACTTGATTGCTGTTGATGGATAAGAGGTATGATTGGACTGTATTCCATCAACGTGCTCATATCTAATTCCTCTGAACATCAACAAAATATTAGCATTATTTAATTGTTCAACTAAAAAATTATTTATGATATTCAATCATTGTTAAGGACCACTGTTCCAGATTTCATTCAGTGCTGTTGCTATAGTCACCCATATTGAAAGGTGTCTTATTCTTTCTCTCTCTTCCATTTGGTAGTATATTTACCTAGTACCCATTTACCAAGGAGGCAGCTTTCTTTGAACATGGACTGCAAGCTGTGTTTGGCTGTCTTGTTTCTCCGTCTGGAACATTGCTTCTCACAGTGCTGTCTGGGCGGAACAACATGACTAGATCAGATGCTGTCCAAACAGCATTCTAGCAGTGTCCATCCAACAGGCTTTGCAAAAGATACTTAACCCTATCTTAACTTAACCCTATCTAGTGTATTATTCCAGGGATGAGGGGCACAAGTTTTATTTATTAAATCGAGGATGGTATGGGGACATCATGTATAGACTAGTGTAGAGCTAGAGAGTAAATTTAACTTTGCCTGTGGATTTGTGAATAGCATTAATATGGTTATAGGCTGAGATTTGTTATTGACAATTTGTGCGTTGACCCTACAGGTGCTGACTCTGGGCAGATCTCTGAAGAGACGTGGAACTTCCTACACTCGATCCACGGGGGAGGTCCAGTCGTGACGGTCCGGCCCAATGTCAGCCACCAGGAAATGGAGTCCTCGCAGTCGGAGGAGAAGATTGAGGTGGAGACGCGCTCGGTTTAAAGATTCCCCAACGGAAAGCCAGACCTGAGAAAAATACAAAAGCCTTTTTATTTTGCACTTGACTTTTTATTTTAAAAGCATCCGAGCAAAGGACTTCACCTCGACCAGTACATGACAGCTCTTGACAACTCACAGAAGGAATAAAAATGTCAGAGAATGTCATGTTTGTACATATATGTATAAATATCTCCTAAATTTCTATTAGCACTGTAGATTACATCAACAATGTGTCAGGTTGTGTCCAGATCCAAGCATTTCATTTTGTGTGCAGCTAAGAATTTAACTGAATGCCATTTTTTTTTTCTTGACCAAATTGAGCAAATGTTGACCTGTCTTGTGTGTTGCAAATGATGAATAATCACAATGCATCGTACTGTAGATATTGATATGGATCTCATTTTAAAAAATACTGTCCAAGTGAATGGTTAAAAGTGCAAGCTCTGGCATTTTCCTTAGGTGAAGAAAAATCTTAAAGATTATCAAGGGATACTAAGTACTAACTAAGTAGTCTCAGGAACACATTTTATGTTTTGCATTGTACTGTAGACTGGCTAAGTGGCATGCTCACACAAAATGTCTGATTTGTATTTGAATGTACCAGTACTGATAGTACGTGAGTCAGGAGTCCCAGCACTTCAATGTTATTTATCCCTGAGGGGTGTGATTTAGTATGATGTTAATAGACTTTTTGTAGAAAATATTTGGCAGGCAGAGTTTGTTCAGAATGCATGCTTAGACACACTCACAAAAGCGAATTAAAACCTTGCTGTCCACAGACACCATATTAAATTGCATGTAAATGCAAAGCTGCTCATGGCCTAATATCTACACAATTGCGAATCTGTTGTGGCTAACTTGTCTGAAATGTATATGTACAGAATACATAATGAGCTGTCACTTATCTCCATCAGCTATCTCAACTGAAGGCATTAATTTCTGTTTATGGGCATGGTGTTGCTTATGTGTTCACTGATGGGAAAAACGATGTGAAGAATGCTGTACTTGTACTTGGGATAATGCATACAGTCTGAATGCCTCCTGAAGTCTGTTCTGGTTTTCGGCTGGCTGATACTATTAAACTCTGACAAAACCCTGACTCTTGATATTCTCTTACTTTCATCAACATTGTCCCTGCTGTGTCCTTGTGCCATTTAAGGGACATACCTTTCTCGCTCCTTGGATTTATTCAATGAAAGTGGTACTTACTTATACAGACCAGATCTTATTGCAACACTAGGGAAAGCGCATTATGTGAGATCCTTAAAATTAAAATAAGTAATATTCTCTAATGTGTGCATGGCAACTGATTGTTGAGTTAACCAGTTATAGAGCAACTACAAGCTAATGTGACTCTTACCTGAGATATTACATGGGACGTGGGGGACACATGTTTTGATCAGCTTTTGCTTGGCCATGGACCACTTTGACACTGCACTCTTGGCAAGAGCAAAAATGTACTGTGCTGCATTTTGACTAGCGCGGCGGGATTGTGGGTTTCGGGGCAGCACACACACCGACCAGTTGACTGGATAGAAAATATGGCTGCTGCCGAGTGTGCAGCAAACGATTTGCGGAAGTGAGGTAAGTGTAATTCTGTAGCTTCATAAACCATTTTACAATAAACTATAAAGCGGTCGCGCCTAATATGATTAGGCGTGAAACCTGAACTTCTTGCCTACTGGACATTTTAGCGAAGTCGACTATTTGTCGGGTCATTGTACATGTGAATGCTTTGGGAAAGTTGTTGCGCGGAACAATCGGCTACTAGCCGCAGTTAGCCGACAGCAGCAGCCTCGCGCCTGTGTGTGTGCATCCCAGCCTGCTATGTCAATGATCCAAGATCGCTAAAAAGCTAACTAGCCAGTGAGCTAATGTCCATCACTTCGTAACTACTCAGGTTCAGCTTGCAAAGTGTTTTATCAACTAATGTGGGCAGTTCAGTGTTTTAACTCGTTTATCAATGAGTATGGGAAATATGTAATGTTTACAGCCAATCGACAAGTTTGACTAATATTAATTAAGTTGGCTATCTTGCTAACTGACACCTAGCTATCGTTGTGCGCAAATTGTAGCGAGTTATTGCATGTAATAAAACAAAGCTACATAGCTTTGTTTCGAGCTAGCTTTATGGTCACTTGCAAATTTAGTTGAAAGGAAGAGGTTAGATGTCCAGGAATATGGCGAATTGTTTGATATAAGCAAACATTTTATGGTACATTATGCATAAGGGTGCGACCAAGCTTGCACATTCGGTCAGCTTTGCGCAGCCTTTTAATGGGTTTGCTAGCATGTGTGGGGCTAAGGGGGTTAGCTATGCTATACGATAGTCTTGTTAAGAGGACCTCAGGTCTCTAGTTCTTGTTGTCTAGCTTGCTATTTGAAGAACAAAAAGTAAACCATAATTTATGACATGTTGTGATTGTGCGCGACACAACAAACTATTTATGCAAACTGCACCCTTAGCTCGCGCATCATTTCTTCTGCAACTTTGGGCTCGGGGGGTCCAGGCAGGCTGGGGGTTAGCGCGTGCTCCCTATCGGCTTTAGTGCCATGACAATCCGCGGATTTGATGTAACCAGTGAGGCCCGCTGAATGAAGATGGTTACTGAAGTCAACAAAATTCGAGATTAGGGTGAGAACGAACACTAATGGTTTTTAATTTGATAGCTAACACCCATACTAATTCAATTTTATCCAGCTAGCTTGCTCATCGTCTCACAAGCCAATTTATGACTGTTAGTGTTGTATTGGCTTTATTTGTCAGCATGTATCAAAACATTACAAATTCATAAGCCGTGTATTGCTTTGCTCAGTGCGAGGCTCAATGCCACGCGAAGGCTGGAATTGGAACTGAGTTCAACTACTAGTGTAACCAGCTAAGTTAGCACGTGTCAATTTTAAAGTTCATGATAACGCAACACGCGCTCTGAGCAGGAAGTTGCAGAGGCTTGACAAGTGAAACAAGCGTGTGTTGAATTTGAGAAATATGGAATTCTATTGGTGCTTATTTTGTACAGTAGCTAATATATAGCAGTTTGTGGGATAGAGATGGTCAGCTGAACGTGTTACAATAATTGACCAACCACAGGCCGTTATGCAACCCCATGGCACCGTCAAAATTGTTAGAATATCTAGCTTTAATCGCAGATATGTGTGCAAGAAATAGCCTAATCATAGGTTTTGAGAATGCATTTGTTGAGTAATTAGTTGTCATATGGAGTCTGAGGATGACCCCCCTTTCTGTTTTTCTGTCCCTCCCTTATGTTATGCATGGTCAAATCACATTAGCTTGCTCAGCTGGAGTTCTGGGGAGTGTGAATGAGGGATACAACTGCACTGTAGAACTAATTCCAGGTGAGCATCACCTCAGAGCTCCGTAGACAGATTCATGTTGTAGGATTCCAGTTATGGGCAGACCTGATTATTTTGTAAGACAATTGTTAGATTAGCTTTGGTTAAGTTAAACACACTGGGTAAAGTAATGGTCAGGCCTAGGTCTTAACAGACCTCTCTTTGTCAAGGGATTTTCAACCAGTTGTGACATATAAAGGCGTAGTACAGATGGGGTTAAGACGAGAGAGAGTTTACGCAAGGGTACTTTGTCCCCTATTTCATATCAAGGTTGCTGTGTTCTAAACTGAACCAATTCTCATCCTACACATGCAGAAGGGAGTCAGTCTCTGATATCATACTTCCCCTGAATGTCACTTTGATGCTCCCTGTGGTATTGTCCACCGCTGCCAGATTTATGGTTGTAGCTGGGACTTACTATTATTTATGGGATACTGCTTCTCAGCACTCAGAACAGGTTTACGAAGGTTAGTTTTGAATGACAATGAGGCACTGGACGTTAATCATGTCATGCATGGTGATTCACACAGAAAGCTTATTCTGTGCTGTTTAAGATTATTGTACTAATATAGTAATACTATACTATAGATCTAGGATGGAGTGGCGTATCCAGAGTGATGATCTTTTACATGGATGCTTTGATAGTGGAGAGCACCTTTTTAGTGTAGATAAGTAACATCTGCCATGATGACCAACCTGCGCCCCCTTATCTCCACAGTATTAGGGGAAAGAGGACAGCATGTGTGTGGTGCATTTGCATCCATCTCCTTGTCATGAATAAGGTGGACAAAGTTTCAGGTTTTTTTGCCCTGTTTTTCCAGTCACAAAGCACTCACAGCTGAGCTTCAAAGCTCGGCTGACATTTGAAAAGTCCAGAGGTTCTTTGAACCAGGACTAGATGAAAGATACTGGCCTCAGTCATTGTTTATGTCAGCAGAGCATCTCCCAACTTTGAATCAGTTTTCTTGGAATATTCTCTGTTAATCCGAAAAGATCCATTTTCCCACAAGAGTATATTACATGCTTACAAAGATGTACTCAGAAAGTGTGTAAAATCAATAATTTCCTTTTTAAGGACTCAGAGCTAAATGACGCCAACAGATGTGTTCCCCGAAGCCCTGATGAACTCTCTATGTCTCCTGTAGGTCCCCACATTCTGCTGCAGAGGAGAGAGCACCACGATGAGGAGACAGTAGGCATCCGCCGTAGCATGGCCGCGTCCCGTTCCTCGCGCGTCACAAGGTCATCAGTGGGGCTCAATGGATTGGACGAGAACTTTTGTGGCCGAACCCTCAGGAACCGGAGCATCGCCCCGCCGGAGGAGTCCTCTGGGTCTCCTCTGCCCAGGGCCCGCTCGCCCAAGAAGACCTCGTCGCAGCCCGGGAGTCAGCACGGAAAGGTAGCCGACTCCAAGGTGTCCTCGGCGGAGGGGGAGCCATGGGCGAGCCCCAGGAAACGGGGCCTGTCCTGCTCAGACAGGGACAGTGGTCCGGAGAAATCTGAGAACTGTGAGCGAGGGAAAGCAGCCGTGCGGGATGCCTCGCCGATCCTTAAAAAGGCCAAGAGGTGTTCCCGATCTAGTGAGTCACAGGGACCTGAGGATGAATCCCCGCCCCTGAAACCCGAGAGCCCTGTTTCTGGCCCCACACCTGTCAAGGAGAACAATGAAGGGGATTCGCCCAGCCAAAACCTGACCATCCCAGCCTCCTCCTCACCTGACCTCAGTAAAGAGGAAGGTGAGAAGGAGGAGGAGGAGGAGGATGAGGATGGTCATGGTCATGTTGAGTGTGATGGTCCCGCTCAGCCCCAAAACACCCACCACAAGGCCTCTAACGGGCTTGGAGAGACCAGTGTCGTGGACACTCAGCCGTGCACGCCCACTGGAGAGCTTTGTGTGAATCCCACTTCTGTCACCAACAGCCCGGCACTGCTCAATGGCAAGCAGGTGGGGGCGCCCTCATCCCCTGACCCCATTGTGCCTTGTAGAAACTCTGTCCCTGGGCAGACGGAAGACAGCAGCTCAGGGGAATCCCCTGCTCTGCCGTCGGCCACTCCGGAGGATCCTGCCCCCATTGTCAGGGAGCAGGAGCTGGAGGAGGTGGAGGTGGACGTCGTTGGGGACTCTATTTGTTCAGTCCGTGAAGAGCAAGTGACGGAGGAGGAAAGCACTAACGGTCGGCCAGTAACGCCGGAGCCGGACGCCGCTGCCTCCCCCGTCACCAAAAACAACAACAACAACAACATAGACAACAGCCCAAACAACAACAACAACTCAGGAGAAACAACGCCCCTGCTAGCACCAACCCCATCACCCTTAGAGCCAGGATGCACGCCCTCAGTGTCTGGTACTCCCCCCTCGTTCACAGAGCCCCATGAACACAGATACACTCTGAGGACTTCACCCAGGAGAGCAGCCTGCGGTGGCAAGGCTACCTCCCCCAAGGCCAGCTCCCCTCCCAGAGACAACGGGCCCCTGAGGGAGGAGGGGGGAATGGGGATGGTTGGATTGGAGGATGCCTGTCTGAGGCTGGAGGAGCCAGCTGCTCCCTCAGACGGTTCAGTCCCCTCCGGTGAACAGGGCGGGGAGCGCTCCGTAGAACATGGGGAGAAGGCAGGTGGGGACAGTGGGTATTTGGAGGGCAGAGGGGCCAGATCCAGCAAGGAGCCAGCAGGCAGCCAAGCTGCAGAGGAGGAGGACGAGGAGGAGGAACCAGACGTGTACTACTTCGAGTCTGACCACCTGGCTCTCAAACACAACAAAGAGTATGTGAGAGCCCGGGGTATTCTGTCCTGTCTGGGGTCGTTATGTTTCTGTGACTGCACCCCTCTCAAGAACACATCATGCTGGTTAACTCAGTAATAATAAATAAATAATAAATAAAACATTAATTATACCTTTGTTCGTTGTAGGCTTTGGCATTAACATTTTAGATTTCTTTTAGATTATTGTTGTTTTGAAAAATCTATATTTTGGTATAATAGCGGAGCAGTATTCTTTTCAGATTTATTAACTACAACAAGGGCTATGTTTGATGCCAGTTATTTTTCAGAGCCACACATAATGCCCCCCAGCTCGAATGATGTCTTATCATTTAGTTTTTCAGCAGATCAGCAGTGCCTCCTCCGTAGTGCTGTTGCTACTGTAGATTTTGTGTCGTTAGTTGCCAAATTCAGGGTTTGCAAGCACAGTGTGATATAACACCTATGGCAACCAGCAAATTGAATGTCAAAGATGATGTGCAATGATTTCTCCTCTCACCTTGTGATAAGAATGATAAGCTGGTGGAAATGAGTTTTTGATGGTGAGGCTCCTGTGACAGTGGGTTTGTGAGCTGTTGCTGGTTGGACAGGTTGTCCAGTGCTGTACTCAATCAGACCATGCTCTCCGTGGCGTGGGAGGTCAGCTGATCCAGCTAGAGGGGGAAGGGGGAATGGGCCCTCTGGGACTTGTAGACACACTCAAACCAACCCTCTTTCACGAACAAATGGTACCCCAAATGCTAGCATCCAATTTTAAGGCGTGGTTTGAAAAGTGTAAGTTATCAAGGAGGAAGATGTTCCATATAATCTTGGTAATTCGATTAAGGTTGTCAGACATATTGGCAGCCAGATTGGCAAAGCTGAGAATTAGGATTTTGGAAGGCTGGAATGAATGTAGGGATCAGTGAAAGCAGTGCTGGGAAATCTGCTCCTGGAAGGCTGCTGTCCATGTAGACATGATTTATGTTATAGTTGGTTGTAGGAGCAGTTCCTGAGAAGCTGACATCACAACCAGCTACAGTAGTTGTTGATGGAAGATCAGTTGACGAACAGTTGTTTCAACTTTAACCTAATTTTTCAAGGCTCGAATGTTATTTCTAAGGATTACAGGAATACAACTTATTTCAACTTCCCCCCAGGCTGTCTGTCTCAATAAGGCTTTCAAAAATCAGACTCCCATGCCATTATGGTTATGACATGGCACCCCTCTTGTTTCACTGTTGTGTAGTTGGCATCCCTGTTAGTCAGTGGGACCTTAGGCCCAGCAGGTGGCGAAGGGGCACTAGGCTTGTTCCTCGACTACTGGATGGCTGCCATACCACTGAATACTGCCATACTGAAGTTCACTTGATAACCCTAGTGGTAACCCAATCTCTTCATCAGGGAAAGTCGGTCAGTTCATTTTGTATTTTCTGAAGAGATGAACTGATGTCTTAAGGTTGTCTGAAGGGGGGGGGGGGGTTAAGCTAACTTTTGAGTGTTGGGCTTCTTCAAGGAGGATTTCAGAAATACCGGCAGATATTGAATGAATTCAGGCTTCCCATTGATTTTTGTTCATGTCTTGTTAGTGGAGATTGATTCTATTTGGTCCGCTGAGCACCTGCATTAGATTAAATCTATGCAGGATGCTGGAACCTCCCAGTCCACCTCTTCTACAGTTCAGTGAAATGCTATTACCAATGAATCCCACTCCCATTTCTGTGTTCCGTGAGCTAATTTGTGGTTTCTGTTTTGCTTGAGGACTTGCGTGGAAAGGTCATATTTCCCTGCCAGTGGAGTTTCTCTGAGAGGACTAAGCATTGTGATGTCATGAGAGGATTTTGATAAGGCCAGATGCATTATTAAAAAATGAGAACCTTCACATTCATGCAAATCAAAACCAAAGTTTATCTTGTTCTTATGCAGACCAAAAAGACCTCAGTGTATCCTCTGAATATTGGCAAACTGTTAGGTGATAACATGCCTCTTGTCTTTTTCACCCATTTAGTTTCTCAGCACCGTGATTGAATTATGCATTGCTCAAGTCCTTAAAGTTTGATGCGCGGCAAGTGTCAACCTAAATAATGCAAGTCATGTCCTCCCTCCCTGGTCTCACCACCTCCCTCCCCCGTCTCACCCCTCCCTCCCCCATCTCACCCCTCCCTCCCTGGTCTCACACTCCTTCACTTGTCTCACCCTTCCCCCCCATGTTAGCTACCAGAGGCTGCTGCAGACCATCGGAGTGTTGGAGGCCCAGCGCACTCAGGCCATTGCGGACCTGGAGACGCTGGCGAGGCACCAGAGAGAAGCGCTCTCAGACCCCATCATCTTCGTAGAGCAGCTGCAGAAACAGGTAGCCATCATGCTGCTCGTGCTCCACGACTCTCCCTCGGTTACAACAAGATGCTGTTGTTTCTCAAGATGGCTCACATGACAGTTCTCAGCAGTACATGTTGGCGGTTTGTCAAGTGCCTTGCTGAGTAACTGGTTGGAAGGCCATCTGCTTAGTGCCTATGCAATGCTAACATCTAGCTTCATAAGTTTGATTAATCTGTATTAGACGGCTTCTTGTTGAACTCTGACCCCTGTCCCCTGACCTTTACCACCCTAGGCGGAATTGGGCTTGCCCTGCCCCCAGCGAGTGGTGCAGCTCCCTGACGTTGCATGGGACCAATACACCTCAGGTCTAGGGGACTTTGAAAGGGAGTTTTGCGACAAGAAACGCAAAACCAGGAGGTTGAAGCTCATATTCGATAAGGGTATGTACCCCCAATGGAAAAGGCATTTTATTTATTTATTTTGAGAGGTGCAAATGTTGTTTTTATTTTTATTTTTTTCTGTTTGACTGTTTTGGATATCCTTACATTTTTTTTTATCACTTTATAATAAATGTTTTTTCTTTACAGTGGGGTTACCAGATCGACCAAAAAGTCCTTTGGAGCCGAAGAAGGAAGGTGAATCCTCAACCCTGTACTCTGCTCTGCCCTCTAGTGATGCTCTAGAGAACAGCAGGCAAGCACAGGTAAAACCCCTTGATTCAACACAAGCCACTTTAGTTTTGTCATCTCAATGGAAAGAACATTTTATGGATTCCTCAGTCTTGCAGAACCTCAACGGCAGGTATGCCAACATTCTCTACCAGTTGTGTTCAGAGAGCTTTGGGTTTCCTGCTGGGGGGTGTGGTTCATAAATCAGCAGGTTATTGCCGTTTTCCCGCACCCTGCCTCCCTCCCACCCCGTTCCCCCATTCTGACTAGCAGAGTTAATCGTGCAGTGCATGCAAGCACAAAAGATGGTATCTATGGAAACATGAGAGCAGATGACCCCTCCCTCTACCCCCCTCCTATTGCCCCTCTTTCATGTGCTTTGTTGTGTGTGTGTGTGTGTGTGTGTGTGTATATATGTGTCTGTTCAATTTATCCTGATGAGTAGACGGACCAACCAAGGAATGTAATTATTATCTTGTAATTATTTCTTTTGTCCACTTGTTGTTTCCCACTGTGAACACATTTGCATTTCCATGCCCAGAGAGTCAATCAAAATAGTTGTCATTCCCTTTGTCTTTGCAGCAGTATTCAGAGAGACGGTGACAGGCAGAGGGAGCATTCACATCCTCCCTGGAATGCTCAATCCACCCGTCAGTGCATATAGACGGGATGCATATTGTTCAGGATGCTGCACCATTGTGGTTGGCTGTCACAGTCTATGAACATGTCCATCCTTCATGTCTTCACAGATAATCAGAGGGAGATTATGTCACCAGAGCAAACCAGATACCTTTAACCAGCTGTGGACCGTGGAGGAGCAGGTATGTAGGAGGGAGTGTCAATGGACCCATTTGTTTGAATTGATTTGAGTGAGCGAGCGATTTGAGTTATTTTGAGCTGCTGAGCGTATTGATATTTTTTTGCTCCAGATTTGTTAGTGATCTGACCCATCATTACACCTGTGGGTGGTCTCTTAATCTTCCTCTATGGACTAATGACTGTGTGTGTGTGTGTGTGTGTGTTGCATACGTGTGTGTGCATGTGCAGAAAAAGCTGGAGCAGCTTCTCCTGAAGTTCCCCCCTGAGGAGGTGGAGTCAAAGCGGTGGCAGAAGGTCGCTGATGCGCTTGGAAACAGAACTGCCAAACAGGTGACCTCCCACACCTTTACACTATGTACTTGTTTGGAAGCAGAACTCATCAGGTGTTATCCCCCATACATAAGACCGCAATGTAATTAACTTGCACTGCAATTGAGAATCTGAAGTACCACAACTGACCACAGGGGGCTGATTAAGAAAAAAAACGTTTTGTGTTCATGTTTTGTTTTTGTCCAGGTTGCCAGTAGGGTTCAGAAGTATTTCATAAAACTGACAAAAGCTGGTATCCCTGTGCCTGGAAGGACACCCAACATGTGCATGTACAGCAAAAAGGTACCCATCAATTTGAGCTAAGGCAAATCAGGTTATAAAGGACCAGTGTTTATGAAGGGGAGCCCTACCTTCACTCCCCTGTGATCTGTAGGATCACTTATTGACCATGTTGTTGTTGTTTGTAGGTGTCCAATAAGCGGCAACACCACCTGAACAAGCACCTGTACCGGCCGTCGACCTTCCTGACCTCATACGAACCTCCAGTCTACATGGACGATGAGGATGAGCGCTCCAGCTTCTTCAACAGCCTGCAGGACCCCAACGCAGACGACTCGGTCAGTACTCGTGTGGTGGTAGTGGTGGTAGTTAGTTAGTCAGTCAGTCAGTCAGTCAGAGACCACCGCTCAATGGAAGCTCCTCCCTTTTCTTAATGGCTGCCTTTCAATAGGGTAGATGCTAAGTGCTGTCCTTTGGATGACCCTACCCTGAACCCTAACCATAACCCTGACCCTAACTATAAAATGTACTTTTTAAATGTATTTTTTCTCTTATCTCAACTTTAAATGTAGTGGTGTCAGAGTCAGGCTATCCTAAGGGTCCCAGTTAGGCCTAGACTTGTCCATTGTTATAGTCTACAGTGGCTTCCTCCCCTCAGTGATGTGTAAACAAACACAGTACAGGACAAAGCCATATGGTAGACTGATGTCCACTGGGAATTATTTTGTCGCCTGTCTAGTTTGTTCACATCAGTGCGAAATAGAGGAAATGAGACGCATAAGACTGTTGATACATTCTGTGCATCAGCCTCTTTTCTCCCTCTTCCTCCTCTCCCCTGAGAAAGCTCCCTTCCCTTCTACTCACACCCACTCTCGTTCAGTGAAGACCCCCCCGTCCTCTTCACCTTGTTTGCTTGTGAAACAACAGAGCAATTAGCCCTTGATGATTGCGCGTTCAAATAATTTATGATAACACTCATGGCTGTGAGTGTTATTCAAAATTGCAAGGCTGGGCTACGCTTCCTCCCAGCATAACCTTTATTGCCACCTGCACCGTACGACACCAACGCTCACACTCCCGTCATGCAATGGCTGACATTTTGTCTCTCCCTCTGATGCCTGTAACCTTTTAAGAAAAGCTGGGTCGCTGTGCCCTACTGAGAACACAGGCTGCTTGGTCTTCTAGTGCTTCTAGTGCGTCAGCAGCAGAGAACACTAGCACTACTTATACAGAGCAGGTCACACAGGTGATGCCAGCAGGGACCTGGAGAGATCCCTAAGAGAATCTTAACTCTGGCTGCTTGTGGGCTTAAGACTCTATATCCCCTGTCACTGTATAGTTACATGATGTACCTCCTGTAGCCAAGGTTAGTCTATGGGCTGTCCGACATCTTCCTGCAGTGCTTCAGAACATTTTCTAACATTGTGGCTCATGATAAGCTCTCTCTCTCTCCCCCTCCCTCTCTCTCTCTCTCCCTCTCCCCCTCCCCTCCCATCAGGATGAGGACAGTGTTCCCCTGGAGTACAGACACTTACCAGAGTACAAGGAACTGCTGGAGCTCAAGAGGCTGAAGAAACAGAAGCTGCAGGAGATCCAGGCAGAGAGCGATCTGGCTCAGCACGTAGGCTACAAGGTGATGCTCTATGAAGCATACATAAAGGCTACATATACATGACATTACTAAAGGAATAAAGCACAAGGTGCAGGGCTGTTGGAGACAAACAATCTATATGAAGGTTACATACTCATGACATTGCTGCCATCGAAACAGTCTTAAAACAGTCTAAACTAATGACATACAACAGTTTGTAAATGTTTTATAATTGAATAACACACTGATTATAAGTGATTTTTATTAACTAATTATAAATCTTTTACAAATGTGACCTTAATGTAAAGTGTTACCCTTCACTGACATCATACATGAATATATAACTGCATGATTCGTACAATGCGCAAAGCCTAGGTGCATATTACCGGTATGCCTGACTGTGACACACACCATTATGGCTGTTGGTAAACTGTGTGTCTGTAACATTTCTGTTGTTAGTGTGACGTCTGTGGTATGGAGCCTATCCAGGGGGTGCGGTGGCACTGTCAGGAATGTCCCTCGGACAACGCTGTGGACTTCTGCTCCAACTGCTCTGACTGGTGAGGGCTTCGCTGTTGTACTGAGGAGCGACTTCTGTCACTGTCATTGATGGTGACAGGTGTTCACCATTTGGTCCACAGCTAAAAGGATTTTCAGTGAAACAGAGTTAATTTTGCTGGTTGTCTTGATGTGTTGATGTCTTGACAGTATATTACTTTTGCCAAACGATGTTAGCTACTGGCACCTGAGCGGTAGGCGATGTCGTGGCTTTATCATGTCATTGACTAAACGCGTTCCCACGCAGGATTATCTACAAAATATTTTGGTCGGATTATGCCCTGAGCTCGTGACGTGGTAGTGGATTGGGAGATAAGGCCAATAAATACCCTCTCCACGCTTCTGTCAAATTATGTCCCTTCCACTCCCACTCCGCACCGCTCACACACTCAGACTGGCACCGGCTCTTTTCCCAAAGCAGTGCAGTGTATCACACACACAATATTGATCAACCCCTCAGCTTGTGTTGACTTGACATTTCTGCTTCCCTTCCCAGCTTGTTCAAGACAGAGACCCACAAACCCAGCCACCGCCTGGAGGCTGTGTACCACCATGAGAGCTTCCTGGACCGGGACTACTGTCTCCCTCAGACCACGGGCTACAACTACCTGGACCCCAACTACTTCCCTGCCAACAGATGACAGGGGCCCAAGCAGCCCCGGCAACAACCCATAGGCCAACTCTGTGCATGGCTCCACCTTCCAAGTCCAAGATAATCGCTTAACCTGCCGCCAGGTAGGCAGGCAGGCGGCTGGGGCCCAGACCACAGTGGTGGTGGTGGTGGTGGGGAACGTGGTGGGAAACTGGCCATCCTTCCATGGGACAGGGAGGCCATGTTGGCTTTCAGAGAGGGGGGGGCATCACTCCCTCCCCCCTCGGCCAGGTTACCGTAACGGAAAACAGGACTTCTGAAATTAACAACAACAACAACACACTATTTTAAACACAAGCAGGAAAAGGCACACCTACATTCCCGAGGCCTCCAAGACTCCAGGAGGGCCCTTCTCCCCCAACACCCCCCCCCCCCCCCTTTCCATCCCTGTGCTGCTTTTTAAACTGGAGAAGAGATGGCCAACCTGGTGAAGCTCCACTGTATGGAACCATGTGAACGTGTGGTCAGTCTCCCAGTGTAGTGGATCTACTAACCTACTCTTCATCCGACAGTAGTGTGTGTGGTCTCTGTGTCATGACGCGAGAGTGAAAAATGTCATAGCTAGATATCTGTAGTCGAGTATTTATGAATCAAGCTTCCTCAGTGTGAGCAGGGTTGTCATGAATGAATATTGGGGGGGGGGCGGGGGGTTTGGGGGAGGAACTTGGTGTGGAGATGAGTGTCATTGACTCGTACCAGGTTTTTTTAACCAGTGGTTAAAATCAGCTTGCTGATCCAGTCAAATCTGTAATAACAAACCTGTAAACGAACCCTGCACCATGTCTCTCCATGGGGCGACTTACCACTGTCACTCAATGTCTCTCTCTCTCTCTCTCTCTCTCTCCCCCGCTCTCTATCTCTTCCTCACTTCTCTCTCTCTCTCTCTCACTCTGTTGTTTCTTTTTCTTTTTTAAATGTTTCAACCTCTCTCTCTCCACTAAACCTGTTCAGTTTCCAACAAAGAAGCACTACAGCATGGAGAGCACAAGCAAAAGGAAGACTTGTGGGATGCATATTATAGACGTATGAAAATGAAAGGATGTAGAGTTTTTTTTTGTTTTTTTTTCCTGTTTTTTTTTTCTCTCTGTGTGCTGTTGTTGATCATGTGGAGTATACAAATATATGGTGAAAAGTAGCCAGTGGTAGTTGCAGTGTGCCATTCTTGTCTGGAGAATTCCACCTCTGAACCTGGCCGTGACCTTCGACCTTGCGGAACCGTGTCCTCCATGGAATCTGCCCAATCATCACACCTCTAGATCCTCTTTGATTTTGCAGTCTGCTTAAGGTCCATAAAAAGATTGTATTTTTATTAATCTATTTAAAAAAAAAAGAAGAAGAGAAGAATCGAGGTGGTGGTTGCCTCCACCGCAGCAGTGGAAAAAAACCCACGTTATTTTATACACATAGATTTTGTTGTGCTTGATTAGACACCATTTTTGTATGGTTTTTGTTTCGTCCCCCTCCTCACCCCTTGCCCGCTTCAATATCTGTGTATAACAGTCTGTTCTTAAATAATGTAAAAAAAAAAGAAAAAATGCTAGAGGAGAACTGTGGAAATAAAAGTATGTGAAAATAGTCTTTCTACACCCTGACTCCCTGTTCATTATTGTTTGGGTTATTTGCCTTGCCAAGTGACACAACTGTGTATGTGAGGGGTGCCAGAGCACGCACTGAATTTCTGAATGAATGAATAAACATATTAATGACTCACATTCATTCATTCATTTGAGTATGTTAACTAAATGTATTTCCTACAACTCCAGTGGAGTTTCATGTATAGTGAGAAGTACCAATAGCATGTCAGCGGAGGGATGTGTATCTGCCCATAACCCTAAACCCTGTTACACACTGTTACATAATGCCCCGTTTACTGTGTAGAATTCTTCAGCCACTAGGTGGAGCTATCAGATCGGTTTAGACTGTTCATACAGTCGATGGAAATAAGACAAACATATACATGCATATCACAATATTAAGTAAATGGTGTCCCATTTTTGTTTAATTATCTCTGGATTGTTTCAAATGAGTCATGAGAGATAAACTTTCATATGACCTCAAATATTTCCTTCACACTTATTGAGAGAGTCAAAGCAGATAGATCTATATTTAGACATGTAGTGAAGCCACTGCTGAGGTAATAATAATCATAACAATAATAACAATCATTTATTCAATTTATGAAGCGCATAAGCGCATGTTCATTACACAAGGTGGTGATTAGGATCTGTCATACAATAACACAGCAGAGGCAGAGAAAGATGCATCTTTTATTTCTGGATTCTGCAGAGAGGGATTAGGATTAACCGTAACAGCATGTCTGTGTTGGCTGCCTGCTGAACAGATCACTGCACACTGACACCATGAACACACCACTGCACAGCGGCAGATGCAGGACTACGGGATGAGGAGGATGCACTTCAATAGTCTAGTGGCCTCTCCTCGGGTCCTATCCATCACATTCTGCACTGAGGTGAAAGAACACTAGAATGCTGAAGGGAAATTCCCAGTCGGGCCACAACATCATGTTGAGTTCATTGATACAGATCAGTGCAGAGGATGGAGAGAGGAGACGGAGAGGCCACTTTTGGCAATTGAGATGTATACCCTGAATCTCAGTGACTTACAATGACCAATTACAATGATGATTTACATTATCATTATCAACATTTATGGCAGCCATCCAATCCCCCTGACCCCCCCCCCCCCCCCAACCCCGCGCGCTTTAACAAAATATATTGAATCTGTGGCGATGATTTATTCAGTACATTATAAATATATTTCAGGAGTCTCGATTTAGCAAGATAACTGGCTTTATTTGATGTTAAGCATTGGACTCAACAAGCACTTAGATGTGACATTGTCCCATGCGAGAAGCTCGCAAAACGACATATATAAGTGCAACATTTATTTTTCATTAAATACAGGCATTAAGCTTGATTGTAATCCTTGCATGCTTGCTACAATATAAAGCATACTGTACATGAGAGCATGAGCACACACACACACACACGCACGCACAGACACACACACACAGACACACACACACACACACACACACCTCTACCCACTTGCTACCTGACGTTAGCTTTTTAGCTAAGTGGGAACCCTCTCTCCGTGCCTTGGGGACGCAGAGCACTTCATTCTGAGAGTTTCAGCGTTCAACTAGAGTCACATACTCTCACACAGCAGGCAGCAGTATTAGTCTGCACAGATGTTCCTCTACCTGTTTTGGGTACTAATTGGGAGCATGTGCAGTGGAGCAGGGGAGGCTGGTTGAGGTAGAAATCAGAAGACAGATTCATTGTAATATATGGAATGGAATAGGGAATGGTATTACAATGAGCCCGTCCTCCGATTTCTACCTCAACTAGCCTCCACTGCTGTAGAGACGGTGATACAAGCACGTGTTTTTCTCACGGTTGATTATGTTGGCAGTTTTCCAGGACATTGAACGAGACGTGCATTTGTAATGAGTCTTATGAGCATGTCTGTGTATGATAGCATGGGATTGTGAGTCTGTTTTGACTGGGTCTCTTCAGAGTTGGTTCGCCGGTGGAGAGTAGGTCAGTCTGCTCAGGCGCAGCAGTTGGACTTCCTGGACACTGGTGGGTGGCAGTGAGGTTCTAGAGGTTGTAGAACCTCTAGCAGGAATCCATGGCCTGGCAGATCTGCTCAAACACTTCTTCTGGGGGCCTCTCTGCATCGATCTAGTTTTGCACAAAAGCAACATTTAGACAAGTCCTTGCTATTGATCTAAGAAATCTAGGTCAAAGCCCTATACATTACTTAATACATTACCCTATACAAGTACTTAATTACTTAACTATTCTTGTTAATATACATCCACACGTTACACAGACACAGACACACACACACACACACACACACACACACACACACACACACACACGTGGTACAGTGGGTCCCTTACCTTGTGTAGGAGCCTCCTGCGTTCATAGTGAGATGCCACAGGTTTGCAATCGTTGTCGCAGAAGCTCTCCACTCTCCTGCGGGGGGCGCTGTCTCTGTCCCTGACTGGAGGGAAGCCAGAGCACAAGGAGGAGCGGGCGCGGCACTGCAGCCTCGTGGACATGGTGTCAGAGGAACACTCCAGCAGCAGCACCATACTGGGCTCCTCCATCTAAGACACACACACACACACACACACACACACACACACACACACACACACACAGACACACACAGGGAACAGGCATCAGCACATGTGGAATCTAGGTACCAGTCCTTACTGGGACTGGCTGCTAATATTGGCACTATAAGCCAATCTCACAGCTTGTTGGTCCCGGAGAGACAGGTAGATCTCAGGAAGGTGACATCACAAAGGGATGTCACCTTCCCCCCCCCCCCTCTGTCCTCTGTGCTCTGACCTTGGCCTCGTACTCCACTGCCTGCCGGACGTCTCGAGGGAACCCGCTGATCAGGAGGCCCTTCCCCTGTCGCAAGGCCACCGTAACCGCCTCACACAGCAACTCCAGCAGCGTGTCCTGATGGCCACACACACACACACACACACACACACACACACACACACACACACACACACACACACACACACACACACACACATAGGAGGCATGAACATACAGAGAGTATAAATTGGAAGGGGAAAAAAAATCCCATACTGTACATACATACCTTGACCTACATACCTAAATTGTATACACACACACACACACACACACACACACACATTCACGTACATATATACTGTAGATGACAAACAGCTGGACAGACAGGAAGTCAAATGTGGAATGTAGTTCACAGAGAATACTAATGTCGCACTTCACATCTGTGTTGCTAGGCAACTATACTGTAACATTTAATCAAATCCAAATCTCAACGTTCATGTCCAATCCCATGTTATTTACTGGCAACAAGACATAAACTGCACGACAGGAACCACGAGAAGAGTGCTCAGCTTTGTGGCAAGTTGCACTTTCATGAAGAACCACAGGATTTATATCGGATTAAAGACCAAGACCCTGTGATAGTAATAGTACAGGCTGTTTATGGTTTGATTCAATGGTGCTTACTGTGACATTAGCCCCAGAACAGTGCTAACCAGATGTTTAGTTGTTCTGTATGTCTAACCCTGGAGAAGCACTCTGTATGTGACTCATGGAGTGTTTATCTGCTCATCCATGCACAAAACACACACACACACACACACACACACACACACACACACACACACACACACACACACACACACACATGCCTATGGTTATGCCCCAAGTTGGAGCAGACACATGGTACAATAGCTGTTTGGACTGAGACATACACTGATAGATTGATCTCTTTAATTTGCACAGAGACGAAACCAACTCTGTAGAATAACTCATTTCGGTCCATGATTTTTCTCATAAAACAGAGGCCTATAATCAGTTAATTGCAGACGGTGGTTTATCTTTCAGAAGCCTCCATCTATAAATGGTCGAATACCATTTGTATTCTGTCTGTCTGTCTGTCTGGACTATATCTGTCTGTCTGTCTGTCTGTCTGGACCATGTCTGTCTGTCTGTCTGTCTGTCTGTCTGTCTGTCTGTCTGTCTGGACCATATCTGTCTGTCTGTCTGTCTGTCTGTCTGGCTGGCTGCCTGGCTGCCTGTCTGTCTGTCTGTCTGGACCATATCTGTCTGTCTGTCTGTCTGTCTGTCTGACTGTCTGTCTGAACCAACATAACATCGGAGATCAAGTGCAGATTTCATTGTAGATGCACTCCCATCCAGTGAAGATTTCATTTCAAATGTGTGTGTGTGTGTGTGTGTGTGTGTGTGTGTGTGTGTGTGTGTGTGTGTGTGTGTGTGCGTGTGTGTAGACAATCAGAATTTCCATTTCAGATGCACAAACACACACACACACACACACACGCACACACACTCACTCTCTTACTCTTTGAACATATGGGCATGGCAAGGACTGGTTTTGATGTGAAATGTCACTGACTTTACTCCAGGATATTCTAATTAGAAACCTCAGAAACACCTTGGTCTGAGGGATGCTGCCTGGTGCCTGTAGCAACCAGATTACATTATGGTGCAGGGGACAAACACTTCTTATTTTATTTATTTAACCTTTATTTAACCAGGCAGGTTAATGAATTCTTCTGTATAATGACCGCCTGGCAAAGTGCCTATGGAGGAACATTGTATTCTGTTGTACAGCGTTCATATAGCAGTATGATGAATTATGATGAGTATGTTTGATTTGTATTGTTGCTATGGATAGAGGGTATCAAAAAGGCATAGATCACTTTACCCAGAGGTAAAATTACATTTACCTTTGTTACACCAATCTGGACTTTTGTCATCTGTCCTCAGTTCCTCTATGCTTTGTCCAGGTGAATTGCTGCCACAGTTTCTGCAATCGCTAGCATTAATATCTGGTAGGACAGCAGTGTCAGGTCTATTTGGGACAGTGCCTGTGATTGTGCGGTGTGTGTGCGCATGTGTGTCAGTGTCTGTGATGAAATTTGTTTATGACAGTGTCTTGGAGGGCACAAGAGTGTGTGTGATGGCTGTACTGTACGAGTGTGCTTGTTCGTGTGTGTGTGTGTGTGTGTGTGTGTGTGTGTGTGTGTGTGTGTGTGTGTGTGTGTGTGAGTGTGTGTGTGTGTGTGTGTGTGTGTGTGTGTGTGTGAGTGTGTGTGTGTGAGTGTGTGTGTGTGTGTGTGTGTGTGTGTGTCTACACATATTGTAGAGCATGTGTGTGTGTTAGAGGGTGCAGGAGTGTGTCTGACCTCGGGTAGCTGTTCACCTCTCTCCAGGATGTCCCGTAGGTAGAGTCCTCTCTCGCTGTGGGACTGCAGCTCGCTGCAGAGCACGTCCCCCGGAGTCACACGTCGCAGACCAAACCTCTCCTCCATCTTCTCACACTGGAGAGCCTTCCCTGAACCTGGGCCACCTGGAGACACACACACACACACACACACACACACACACACACACACACACACACACACACACACACACACACACACACACACACACACACACACACACACACACACACACACACACACACACACACACACACACACATTAACATACTGAAATAGCAAAAGATAAAGACATGCAGTACAGAATACTAGCCAGAAAGCTGCGGAGAGCTAACCAATGAAGTATGGAGAGTACAAGAGAGAGAGAGATGGGAAGAAGGAAGTTCAAGCGAGCGAGTGACAGAAAATGAGCTGAGGTGGGAAGTGTGGGAATGAGGGAGCGAGAGAGTCAGGGAGAGAGAGGGAGAACAGGAAGCAGAGGTGGGCGAGGAGGAGTGTGGCACTGGTGTGATCTACCGCCTGCGGCTCGGAGCGAGGTTATCGCACAGATGTATATCTGTTGTTCCTGTGGCCACCTCCACGGACCCTAACTGCCCCTACCTGCCACCACTATCTGCCAGATAATTAACCCGCAACCTGTAGGCCACAGCCAACCCACACCACACACTTATCTGCTTAGCCAGACAGTCAGACACCACCCGCAGGCAAATCCAGCTCTGTTTATTTCAGTTTGTTTTTTTTGTGTCTGTGTGTGTTTGAGTGTTTGATGGATTTTACTTAGCTACGGGTACTGAAGTCAGTAGTAGGAGTCATTTCACAGCTAGCAAGTGGGTGGGATGCTCTGTTTATGGAACCACATGTCGTTGTTTTGTTCACAAGCTGATTTTGCAGTCAACTTGATGATCTACATAACAGTATGATCTGCATAATCAGATGGGTTGAAGCTTCGGGGGGTAAGGTGATGGGTCTAAGCTGAGATGAGAGAGGGGGGAAATGAGAGGGCTCACTGTCTGAGTTGTCTAGGAAGGTACAGTGGCATCCGACGCCATTTATATTCTCCTTGAGTGCAGGTGTCATTGCCCTCCACTGCCTCCGAGGAGCAGGCAGGAGGGCTTCAAAACAAGCAGCCAGATAACCAGTCTCTCTGAGGGAACGCCAGATATGGTCGAGAGGTATGATGGAGGACTCGATTCCTCCACTCAAAGGCGGAGGTGGAATGGTTTTCTTTATTATTCAGAGTAGTACATTCATTCATTGTATATTCAATGTGTATTCTAGGGGAGGCCGGTGGAGGTAGAAATCGGATGATACAATGATGCTCATTGTAATGCATGACACGGAATGAGGAATGGTATCCGATTTCTACCTCCACCAGCCTCCCCTGGTGTATTCACTGTTCACTGTGCATTCATTGAACTTGACGCGTTACAACCCACTGCTAGTCCGCTCTGTGGCTCTCTAACACCAACAGGAAGTCTTGACTTGTAAGGAAATGAACTAAAGACCAGTGAGGTTAAGAAGTTCCCGCTGTGAAGCCCTTTAGCACAGCCACTCAGCCTGAATAGCTCAAGAGTGTATCCAGCTGTGTAAGTGGGGCTGTGTTAAAACGTCAATTTTCTCCCTGACAAACATGTCTGTCAAGAGCCATTATAATCAATGTTGAGTGTGCTGGTGAGGTGCCATGCTATAGAATGGCTAAGCCACCACATGTAATATCCTGGGCCATTTAAACCCCTCTCAAGGCTTTGACAGGATATTCAATAATTGAATAAATGACTCCATATATTGCTCTCCCGGCAGTTAACGACGAGGCATTGGAGCAGGAGCCACATGGTTCTACAGGACCCCACCAGACTGCTCTGTCAAGGTGGTGGTGGTGCACTGACAACCACACACACACACACACACACACACACACACACACACACACACACACACACACACACACACACACACACACACACACACACACACACACACACACGCACACGCACGCACTCATGCACGCAAACGCACACACAGACACAGGCACACGCACGCACGCAAACGCACACACACACACACACACACGCACACGCACACACACGCACTCATCCACGCACACACACACACACACACACAATCCCACCGCATGTAAATCACACACAGAGCTGTCCTTGAGGAGAGCCAAGGTGACAGATGGAGCATATTAGAGAGAGGAGGGATGAGAGAGAGAACGAGTAAGAGAGAGAGAGAGAGAAAGAGAGAGAGAGAGAGAGAGAGAGAGAGAGAACAAGAGAGTGATAGCCGGGATTAAGGGAAGCTCGAGAGAGGTAGAGAAAGAGAGCAGAAGGAGAGAGAGAGATGGGGGAAGACAAAAAACAGTGAGGTAGAGAGAGAGAGAGCAGAAGGAGAGAGAGAGAGAGCGAAGGAGAGAGAAGAAAAAGACAAAGGGAAGAGAGAGAACGCCAGATTGAGATTGATGGGGAGAGTTAACAACTCTACTCTGTCTCTCTCTCTCTCTCTCTCCTCTGATGCCAACAAGCCTCGCATCTGCATTTCAGAGGGCGTAGAGTGGGTACAAAGTGACTCCTCCAGGTAATGCTCCCCTAAAATAGACCTGCATGGAGCCAGCTTCCGTCTCTGACAGCAGACCTCTGTTCCACAGGCACCAATAACTAAAGAGCCACATCCGTTCACTGTGACAGCCCACAGTAGGAGAGGAAACCAAGGGACGTTTTGAGGACATAAACATTTGATTTGCAGAAGGTCCTGCGAGGGTGTGAGAGAGCCTAGCGCCTGCCTTTTCTGCATCATTATTCGTTCTTCTCCACTGTGTGTGCAGTTCACATTGCTCCCAATTACCGGGTCTCTCTAAAAGAATGTTGTTGTAATGTCTTGTTGTAATGTCTATTCAGGAAGCTCTTTGATGCTCTGCGACAGAACCTAATTAGGATCAACAGGGAGGGCAAACGCCGTGTTCTAACCCAATCCTGTGTGACTGATCTTTTAATTGAAGACGTAGACAACGTTTTATAGAGTGGTGGTTCATTTTATTGTGCTTGTCTTACACACCACAAATCTGACCCATTAGTTGCAGGCAGACACACAGGCACGCACACACACACCATTACAGTTGAGTCTAGTCTAGCAACTTTCAGTGCTCATGCATTGATGATGATGTATTCCAGCAGTCTTCAGTATTCCCCAGTGGTGTAAAGTGAACAGGGGTGAAGAAGCTCTATGTTCCTCATCCCCCATTAACCTTCCTCCCAACCACAATTAGCAGAATGAGACGGAGACCACAGGCTCCTTTCTTACAGCAGGCTAATTGATCCTCCCTCGCTCTCTCTGTCTCTCTCCCTCGTTTTCTCTCTCTCCCTCATTCTCTCTCTCTACCTCTCTCTCTCTCTCTCTCTCTGTGTGTCTGTCTGTCTCTCTCTTTCTTTCTTTTACTCTCATTGGTTATTTGTTGCAATGTCTCCATTATAAATGACTTGTTATAATGTTTTCTCCGGGTGGGAAGAGTGCTGGAAAACTAAGGCACATACGTTCAATAATGTTACCCTGTCAGTCAACTCAACACCTCTGTTTAGAATCTCAATTCACCAAGAAAAAACTTTAATTTGCTCCTTGAGCAGACTCTCTTTTATTCATTAATGCACGTCGACTAAGGAACACTAGCTTAGAATGCTGCTTGCATGAAGACAGAGCCTTGCTGAAGCGGAGTTGATCATTATTATTCCATGTCATTAACCAGTGTGTTTACAGCCAGTGTGTGTGTGTGTGTGTGTGTGTGTGTGTGTGTGTGTGTGTGTGTGTGTGTGTGTGTGTGTGTGTGTGTGCATGCTCATGGCGTATGCACAATCTAATGAGGTGGAGTGTGTGTCAGGCAGTGAGAATGAAGGCCGGCCTAGCTCAAAGCTAAGGAGTCTCACTCCCCACTCCTTTAGAAGCAATGTGAAGCAGAAATAACAGGGGCTTGTTATTTTCTTGTGTGTGTGTGTGTGTGTGTGTGTGTGTGTGTGTGTGTGTGTGTGTGTGTGTGTGTGCTCATGGTGTATGCACATCCTAATGAGGTTTCCTCCAGAGGGACATGTGCCTGCGTTGCTGTATGTACATACCTATCACAAAGATGACCTTTGGTTTCTTCCGCTCTGTAGAATAACCTGCGAGTCAGAAAACAGAGGCAGAGCACAGGGGACATATTAACATACCCCCTACTAAATGATAACACATTCTACAACACATTCTACACTACATCCCCTTGTATGTGTAATGCTGTCGTTTTTTTTAAATGTTTTTCTATGGTGTCTTTTTCTCTTTTTTTTTAGTCTTGTATTCAGACAGATAGGAATCAATTTTGCTTTATTCTCTCCCTGGTTGAAATGCCTCATGGAGCATTTAGCGAAGCGACAGCAGATGTGATCGGAGATAAGCATCGTGTCTTCAGCAGACGGTGAGTCAACAGAACACCTTCCTCATTGTCTACTAACTGCTGGGTAGCCAGAGCCAGTCAGATAAAACACAGGGAACTGAGGAAGTAACCGTCAGCTGTAAGAATTACATGACAGCAATGACATTTCATGATTTAACAAGAGCCATTCCATAATATAAAATGCCCGGAATATTACATAACAAGATATTTGATTGAGTTTTCTTTCAGCAATCTTCAAGTTTGGATACACAGGACGTGTGAAAAAGAAGTTGAAAGGAAACCGTTTCTATGAAAATCGATGTGTGTTCAAGACTAATCATGTAACAGTATGTGGGCTTTGTGAGTGGCATAGCACTACAGTTAGGGAGACACGCACGCACGCACGCACACACGCACGCACGCACACACATGCCCTATCGCAAAATCAATCCAGGCTCATGTACTCACTCTCTGCCGTCCCTTCAGCGTACCCCATCTCCTCTTCCTCCCCTTCATCCTATCAGAGAAAGAGACAGAGAGATAAGAGAATGAAGACTCACTCTTCAAATAAGTCCCTTTCTTCTCTCTGGAGCAAAACAGTGGCCTCTGACAGAGGACAGTGGAGGAGAGAGTCTGACTCTGACCGGGATGCGGTACGCTCCGGCTGGGCCTGTCCTCAGCAGAGGCACCAAGATGATGACTCAACAGAAACAGAGAGGAAGTGACACCATGGTCAGCACTTTGGGACAGTGTTTTAGGTCACTAGATACATTTCACTAAGGTTTCAGTGGTCATCTACTTCCAGCTCTAATGTCAGCAACAAAAGATTCAGGACTATTACTCCACAGCTGTAGAAAGATTCCATCAAAGCATGCCATTATATGCATTATATAAACTTAAAATCGACCAAAACCTTGATTTTCTAGGATTAGGACTTTAAGCAACATGCATGATTTAATATTTTTGACTGATTGTGATGATCAGAGGGGGAAAAAACAGAACACGATGGACATACACATCTCCATGATGTGCCAGATTATTTGTCAGGATGTCTGGTCGGGACTGACAGACTCAGATTGAGTGATTCATGTTGCCGTGACGGCTGGCTTTGATTGACATTAATGATCCTCTCTCCAGTTCTGCTCATCACCGAGCCTAGCCTGACTGACAGGGGCATCAGAAAACCTGACTCCAGATCGTGCAGCAGGGGCATCTGACTTAAACCCTGGGTCCATCTCTCTGCTGGCTGGCTAGCTGGCTGCAGACATGCTTAGACAGTCAGTTGGAGTCAATGTTCTCACAACGGAAACAAATTAGTTTCTCTCTGAACTGTCATTGGAAGAGTACAGTTTCAGTGAGTTGAGGTTTACTCCGATTAGTCCAGGTCAGTGGACAAACTGATTCCCTGGCCAAAACAACCCAAATGCCAAGGGAAGGGTCACAGTGGTAATAACTACACCAGAAGAGACCAGACGGAAGAGGAATTGGTTTCCTGGAGAGGCATCCAACTCCAGCTGTACCTATTGACCTGACATGGCCTGACAGATGGTTGTCCAGGATGTGGTTAACCTGAGTGGCCTACTAGTGAGACTGGAGGAGAGTTGCCCTGAGTTTTGGTGGGTTACAGCTCTGGTCTCTGTGGGGGAGTGGTGGCACTGACTGGGGGTGCCAATGATGAGCCAGACTGACTGTCACGTGGGAACACCAGCCGGTCCAATGAGTCACAGAGATAGAGATAGAGATAGAGAGAAAGAGAGAGATGGTGGGGAGAGGAGACGGAGGAGAGGAAGGTTGGTAGGGGACGAGGGACATAGAGCTTCTCCACTAACTAAGAGAGAGAGAGAGAAAGAGAGAGAGATGGAGAGAGAGATCAATTAGCCTGCTTTGAGGTCTCTCTCTGCTAATGTGGTGCTGGAGACAAGACGAAGGAGAGGTTAATGGGGGAAGAAGGACGCAGAGCAAGAGAGATAGAGCTAGAGCTAGTGAGAGATATGGCGGAAGACTCTCCACCACAGTATGCATCCCTCTGCTGGCTTGTCTGGGAAGCTAAGCAGTGTATGCCTCTTGGTCAATCAATCCTTGGATGGGGGTACCAAAACAGGCTACTGGAAGATCTGGTCTAAGAGACACCAATGCCCCAGGGCAGTGAATGGGGCACTGCCTTGCAGAGGATGCCGTCCTTCGGATGAGACTTCCTATGTAAATAGCCCTTGCCAGTTCATAAACATGCATATATATTCATTCAAACACAAAGTCTCTCCCGAACTATGTGTCCATAAATAAACACACTGTACAATCACATCTTATGAACTGAGAGAACAACATCATTAGCAGCAGCCATCATCCTTGCTAGCACTCAGATTCACAACACGACTTTGACATCCTGCTTTAATGAGTCACCAGTTTGAACGAATCAAATAAGTTCCACCAGTCATTACATTTAAACATCAAGACTCCACGACTTAACTGTCAGACTGAGTCTAGAAGAACTATGTGCAAGCGATGTTCCCCAAGTCAAGAGAAAAGAGCGACAGAAAGTCGGAAATTGGGAAGAAGTTTTTCCACAGAGTAGTAATCAAAGGAGCTTATGACAGCTCCCCCACCTCTCCCTCCCTCCCTCCCTCCCTCCCCTCCCTCTTCCCAGTGTCCTCCTGTGCAACAGCATGTTTGTACTAAATCTGCCTCTGCGTCATTAGCAAGGCCACAGCGCCGAGATAACAAGGTCGGAACTCATCCTCCTTTGCACCACAGGAACGAACAGAGGAGTGCCACTCTCCACTCTCCACAGACGACCACACAGGGATGGGCTTCTGAAGGGCCATCCTCCAGTTTCCATTGTCCATGGATCGGCGGTTATAAAACCCTACAACTTGGTTACAGTTATTAGAACGGTGCGTATAATCCTATGTTGCGTAAATTTGAATGATGAAAACCAAACATCTGTGCTCTATTCAATGTTCAGACCTGATAACAGTGAGGTGATGTCAGTCTGTTAACATATGAGTTATCATGTTGCTAATTATCACAAGTTTGATGTCATATCCTGTCATTTCCGGTCAGTCATTTCCATATCAGTGTTATGAAGACATCATGTACGGTCACTTCTATGAACTGTTAAAGACACCCAGTGGGAGGGCAGCCTTCACGTAACACGTCCTTCCTGCTAGAGATAATTAACAGTCCATTTCTGAACAGGTTTATGCTACTGGCTGCCAAGGCGGCTGTGGCACAGACAGATGGACGTTTTCCAATGGCTAAATAAATGTAATCCGACATGGTTATTAGTTCTTCAGTATGATCATAACAGGGCCATTGTGACAGATCTCTGCTGGCTGTATGTGCAGTATGTATGCATTATGTAGTTGCTAAGACACATACCGAGCCCTGGGTTACGATGTGGGGGAGGTGGGTAACAATGTGGGAAGGCGCCTGGTGCTCGCAGGCTGTTGATGGCACAGAGTCTCCCCCGCTGATAAGGGACAGATGATGAGGTCCCAGTGTGGGACGGAGAGGGCGGACACACACAGAGCTTCACCGTGTCCTTTTATCAGATTTCATTCCAAAACATACAGACAGACAGACAGAAAGACAGACAGACAGACCAACAGACAGACAGACTACGGCACAGGCACAGACACGGGCTGGCACAGCACGATGATCTGTGCTGAGCCCCCCCCACCCCCCCCCCCCCACACTCTGCTCTGACAGAACTCCAGCCAGCACCTCCTCTTTGTGCGATTAATCCTGAGAGGATTCAAGGTCCAATCTCAGTTGTTTCAATACAACAGACATTTTTTTCATTCGTTTTTCATCACGGCCTAACCAAATTCTCGACAACGACACAGATGATGATGACACAGAAAGCTGAGGAGAGAGAATGAAGCTGTTCATCTTGGGTCACATAAGAACAGTAATGGTCAAGGCTTTAGTGCACTCTAAGAGAGGGTTTAGTACACTCTAATAGAGGGTATAGTACAATCTTAGAGAAAGTTTAGTACACACTAAAAGAGGGTTTAGTATACACTAAAAGAGGGTTTAGTATACACTAAAAGAGGGTTTAGTACACACTAAAAGAGGGTTTAGTATACACTAAAAGAGGGTTTAGTACACACTGAGAGGGTTTAGTACACACTAATTGTGTCTGCCTAAGGCCCCTGGTCCGAGCATTGATTACTTTATCTTATGATGACTGATGGATAGATGATTCACTTACTTAAACAAATGTATTTAAATGTCGCTTTGGATAAAGGCGTCTGCTAAATGCCATAAATGTCATGTATGTAATGTAATTTAATAGCGAGTTCAGTACACACTAATAGAGGGTTTAGTACATTCTTATAGAGGGTATACTGTAGTACACACAAAGAGACAGGTAAAGTGCAGAAGATTGATTCTCACCCATGCTCACCACCCATGCTCACCACCACGCATGCTCCTTCCACTAGCATTAAACAATGGCTGACTCTCTAGGGATGATTCATCTGGCCTTTGAAATGGCTGTGTTCTCTATCTCCTTTCTTCAAAAGATAATTTGAATATGTGCATTCATTTCTGACATCACTTTCGCAAATTAATTATAGTGTGGCAGGTGCAGGGGGATAAGAATTGGGAGGAGGATATTTTGCTTTATAATGATTGTGGTGATTCAAATGCCAGTGTGACATTTGATTACAGTAATAGCCATGGGCCTAACACCGCCTTATTATGTATTTCTGAATGTATGATAAGAATTGTTATTCGTTTAGTGTTCCCTGTGGAACAAGAGGCTGTGCCTGTGATGCTATGACACATGAAAGCACAAGTGTCAGGGGTTTTCTGAGAGAGAGCCAACAGGTGGTTATATCAGAGAGGAAGTTCAGACAGGGCTTACCTCATCCTCATATTTGCAGGCAACATCTGCAAGGCTGTTGGTATCTCCCACTAGACTGAGGTCCAGTTCACTAGGGCCTGCAGAGAGAGGCAGAGAGAGAGAGAAAGACATTAATGACATGCTCCATAAACACTTAACACAGTGGGAGAGAGTGCTGTATGGTCAGGGGAGCCAAAGCAGAGACTGCGGGCTACATCTGGTGATTCATACTAAATGACCCACTTTCCTTCCATATCTCTCTCATATTTCAAAAAAGTGGCTTGAAAAGGCTCATGTGACTCACTAGGAGATGCAACTACACATGCAATATATTATGGATAATGGGATTATGTTAACAAACCTTTGAAAACATCCAAAAGAAAGCCTTTATGTTTTTGCCCAGGTCATTTTGAGCAACAACACAGGCAATGGTATTTGTTCTATGTTTCCATTCATATCATGTTGATTGGGTTTCCAGGCATTAACCAGAACTGCCCCAAATCTATGATATTGATATTTTTCCTTTTTGATTTTTTTTCCTTCCGTTTCTGTTCCTTTGATATCTCAGCATGGAAAAAAAAAATGCATTTATGAAAAATCATTTGTTTTTATTCCTTTAAATCAATTCAGTATGCACTGCTTGTTTGGTTGTGAACAATAACACCATGCGTATTATTACCACTAGATTGGATCATGTTTCATAATAAGGCAGTTACAGTTTTTTGGATGTTGACATTTAATCTTGACTGATGCTACACAATGCCGATACAAAATCTAATTTTCTAAAATGTTTCTCTCATTCTAATAAAGCCTATCATGTTGTACATCATTGTTGAATTCAGAGAAGCATAGAGAACCAAAGCACTAGCAGAGAAGCCCCCTCTTGTGTGTACTGTATAAATGGGCTGTGAGTAATAGGCCCTGTGGTACTGTGTCTGCATAGCTCTGTAGCTACAGACATGGGCTGGGGACTAGAGCGGCTTGTCACGTTGGGGGGCTGAGATACTTAAAGGAAGGCCATAACTTCAAATACACAGCAATATAAATACATTCGGAAATAAAAGTGGGAAATATGTCATTGTACGCTTGGCTTAAACCAGGCATATAGAAACAGAGGCTGCAGTTAAATTTGCCTTTTGCACCCATGCAGTCATGTATGGACTGTGATTGGATGATTCAGTGATATGCCGGAGTGGATTCATTGGGGGAGAGATGATGACGGTGGAAGCATCTCTGCTTTCTCGCTGGCGAGGCCATGGGTGTCACGCGACGGCTGCGGCCGTCAGCTGTACTTCAGCTCACGGTCGAGAGACAGGAAACGCAGAGTGACAGTCGGGGACGGGGGAAAATGGCTTCCAGCAGCAGCCGGCCCCGTCTCAAGCCCCAGGAGAGGCTAACTCTGGCAGAGCATAGAGAGGGTGTAGCACTGGGATAGCACAGGGAGAGGAGCACTGAGATAGCACAGGGAGAGGAGCACTGAGATAGCATAGGGAGAGGAGCACTGAGATAGCACAGGGAGATGAGCACTGAGATAGCACAGGGAGAGGAGCACTGAGATAGCATAGGGAGAGGAGCACTGAGATAGCACAGGGAGAGGAGCACTGAGATAGCACAGGGAGAGGAGCACTGAGATAGCACAGGGAGAGGAGCACTGAGATAGCACAGGGAGAGGAGCACTGAGATAGCATAGGGAGAGGAGCACTGGGATAGCATAGGGAGAGGAGCACTGAGATAGCACAGGGAGAGGAGCACTGAGATAGCACAGGGAGAGGAGCACTGGGATAGCACAGGGAGAGGAGCACTGAGATAGCACAGGGAGAGGAGCACTGGGATAGCATAGGGAGAGAATAGCACTGATCCCTCTTTAGTGTGTTCAAGAGATACTACAGGATTTATTTTCTAGTTATGAAGCTAGCGTTAGTTCAGACAGGTGAGAGGAGAGCTGGTTCACACGTACGCAAAAACATCCATCACATGTTCAAGGGACCAGACTTAAAAGCAGTTTTACACTCCACCATAGTTAAACAGTGTGACGTGATCGTGCTGGTTATGAGAGTATGTTTTGTGTGGTGTGCCTCCACCTGCTTGGTCGCTCTATATTTAGCCTACGTACAGGGGGTTTGATAAATAATATAGTTATTTGTTTGTTTGGGTCGTTTAAACTCCAGACAGGGAGCTTTACAGAGCGGAGCCATCCAATTACACCAAGCTTAAATGTAATGCAAAGGGAGGCCCTACCCAGTGTATTAGTATAGTGTTCCTAATAAAGTGTTCAGTGAGTGTACATTATTATAACTAAAATTAGTGTTCACAAGCAAAAAAATGAAATAGACACGAAATTACGTGATTGGACAAAGAGGGGCAGAACTCCCCACTCCCGTGTGTAAAAGCTTATTTTGTTAAAGTTTGTTGGGCCTGAGGACTGTGTGGTCTAATGAGATTGGAAATCCACTAACATTATAACATGAAGAATTAGCTACAAAAATCCTGTAGCATCTCATTAAGATGACAATCATGATAGAAATTTAATCTGTGATCCAGGCTGGTTTCTCTCATTCACACTCTCTCTTTGTCCCCCTTTGTGGCTTCATGTACCTCTCTCTCCCTTGTTCGCAGAGCAATCTTCCACGAATCTGCTGATGAAAGAAAACCTCTCAGAGATAATGTTCAAAGATTTCAAAGGTTTGGGGTGAAGTGATGGCAGAGAGTTGTATTAATGCTACAATAGATTGTGCACCTGGGTACCAGAAGGTAGAGAAGCGAACCTGTGGACATATTATCTATGAGAGTGACAGGTCATCTTCCAAATGGGTTTCCTAGTGAGTCTGTGCAGGTCTGCCTATTGGAATGCAAGGTGTACAAAGCCACTTCAAAAGTCATTTAGTGACCACAGTGGTGCTCCGCTCTAAGTTGATGTGTTTTCAGATGGTCAGCACCTCCCCACTGGGAGAATAATGGTAACACCTGCTTTTGATTCCATAAAATTAAGAAAACACTGATAGAAAATCTTAAGAACATCTTGAAAACATCTAGAGAACATGTAGAGGTAGGACAACTGTCTCTTTGTGCTCTAATGCAATGAATCAAACAGCTGACAAGCACAAACTCAAACTGGTTTATGAAAAGTGCAGGTGATAGAAAATTATAGACTAAAGTACATCATTGTTAGGTAATGTTAGTGCTTAATTGCTGCAAGTAAATGGAATTTGGCACAAAGAACAGTAGCCTATTATGTCATTGAAAAGCAAAATAGATGAGGGACCAAAGAACAATTTCCTGTGAGAGATTCCATTTCCACAGGAGTTATCTATAATCTGAAGTGGAGAGACTACATCAGCGGAAATTTGTTCTGTCTGACTGATCATTTGTTAATGATCGTCTGAGAATGAATAAATTCTTTAGCTTGCTGAAAATCACTTTGGAAAATAAATGGCCTTCAGCTCTCAAGAACGTGACGAAAACGGCTGTCTCAGGATTGTCTAATGATGCCAATAAATACATATTTAGCAAAAGACTACAACTAACGTTCCTCACAGTTTTTACAGTCTATAACTCATCCTCCTATCCAATTATCTTACCACCTAACTAACTAACTAACTAACTAAGGTACTTTGACATTCACCATAATGCTGCATATATTTATTTCTACCACTGCTGCCATTTTGTTTGTGATATTGTCTTTGATTTAATTTGATATATATATATATATATATATATAATTTTTATATTTATATATATTTATATTGTTGATAGATTGATATTTTGATATCCTTTATATTGCATTGTTGAGAGCTGCTTGTGAAGTAAGAACTTCACTGTACCGTTTGCAGCCTACTGAAACATGTGTATGTGACATTAAACTTGACTTTGACTGAAGTTTTTATGAAAATATACTGTATTTCTGCTGTTACAACGATCGTTTTTTCCTCTATATGTCTATCCTATACTATTCAACTAGTACAAAGCTTTAGATTTCATGGCCTTTCATGGCCACATCAATTTGTAGACCTCTGCTGTCAACCAAAGCTTGGCTGTTCAATTTATGCCCATGTTGGTGAAGGTCAACGCAAGCTAGGCTCCGTTTGATGCTTGATGGGAAGAGAACATTTTTAATACGTACATTATCTGAGAGTCACTGCCTCCCCCTCTCCTAATTCATATCCTAATCTTCCTCTACAGCCTGTTGGCAGTTAATACAACCTCAAGGTCTGAATGCTCTGCTTGGATGGGACAAGTTCCAAGGTGCTCTGCAAACTCTCCATACAACATACTGTATATTGGATTTGTTATGCAGCAGTTTCAATGTCGTTGAGGTCCTTTAACATATTGGGTTACATATAAGGTTCTTATCTATTGTATAAAGGATTTGGCAGAGCATGGCAGACCTGTTGTTACCCGATCTCTGCAAATAACCTAAGCCAGGATTTCAGAAGCAAACAAGTGTGATAACAATAACAAAGTGTGAATCCCTCTGAGGTGTTTCCTTGTTTATCTCTGAGTTATATCGTTCTTTTTTTTCAAGGTTCTTTTTTTAGTGTGGCACTCCTATATTTTATTGGATAGAGATAGTGAGGATAGACAGGAACGTGAGGAGGAGAGGGTATATCAGCAGACATGGGCGTATGTGTGGACTGTAGGCCGCGGTGCTAGACCACTGGACCACCGCAGGCCACACAGTTATATTGTTCTTACCAGCAACAGGTTCTTTATTGGGAAACAGCTTGTTATCGAATGTCATGCTGATGTCATAGAAGACCTCCTCTTCATCTCTGTCTGCATCCAGCTGAAAGAGAAGAAATTATGATTATTCTTTTTAATTTTTTTTAAATGACCTCTACAACAATTTGATTTTGAGTCAGATCACTGTTACGGCATTGTTAGTCAGCGCTCTGGAGGAGACTGTGGATTGAGGGATTGTGGAGACAGCATAGTGCAGAATACTGTGTGTGTGTGTGTGTGTGTGTGTGGGGGGGGGGTCTTAAACACTGGGTTAGGGGTTCATTTCCTCATTTTAATTGGCCTCTTTCACATTCTTGACCTGGTTTTGCACACACCCCCTCCCTTATAAATGAAATCCACCTGCAGTGTTAAGTCATGCATAAGGGGGTAAAGTGGAAAAGCACTTCTCATCCTACCTAATCCTCTGGCGTTCAATGGCTGCCATTGAAATTCTTGAGGAAACGGCAGTTGCCTGATTTGCTAGGATCATACATACAGTGTATTTGGGGGGTGGTGGGGGGGGGGGGGGGGGGTTGTCGATAATTGACGCTGCTCCATCAGTGACCTGCAGGGATGCCTTTGTGCTCGGCACTTCACAGGGTTACTGTAGAACCACGGAGACAAAAATCACAAGTGCTGGGAAGTCATAGGAATGACCCCCCACCACTTCCATCTGCTGGTTTCCATGACAACAGACGAAAAAAGAGACCAGTGCCTCATGTGTGTTGTGGGGACGAGTCCCCCGAGCCTTTGGATCCTGTCTAGTGTACAGTACCTGTTGCACAGTTGAGTGGTGGAGGGGGTTATTATGGGAGCTTTGCTGTGTTGCTGGGTCCTTAAAAACACTAGGAATTTATAATCATTCAATAGGCTCTTGTTGCTCAGTGATGCTCTGTGTCTAAGGGCCGCTCCAGTGTAATCCATTTATTTGGTAAGGGACTGACTGAAGCTATTTAGCGCAAGTGCTCTCTTCTATGGTAAAACAGCAATTTTCCCCACTTGGGGAAAGACAGCCTGCCATCATCAGCTGAAACACTGTACAAGTGGGAGTCAACCTTATCATCACAGGGTGAGGGGGGGACTGGTTCTAGGGGCATTTTTTCTTGAATAACAAAAACATTTATGAGTGATTTCACAAACATTATACACTCACTGAGCACTTCATTAGGGACACTATACAAATACTGGGTAGGGCCTCCCTTTGCTCTCAACACAGCCTCAATTCTTCATGGCATTGATTCCACAAGATGTTGGAAACATTCCTTTGAGATTCTGGTCCATGATGACATGAATGCATCGCATGATTGCTGCAGATGTTTCAGGTGCACTTTCAAGCTGTGAATCTCCCGTTCTACCACATCCCAAAGGTGTTCTATTGGATTCAGATCCGGTTACTGGGAAGGCCACTGAAGAACACTGAACTCATTGTCATGTTCATGAAACCAGTTTGAGACGACTTTTGCTTTGTGACATGGTGCATTATCATGCAGGAAGTAGCCATTAGAAGATGGGTAAATTGTGGCCATGAAGGGATGCACATGGTCAGCAACAATACTCAAATAGGCTGTGATATTCAAGCGATGATTGATTGGTATTAACGGGCCCAAAGTGTGCCAAGAAAACATTCCCCACGCCATTACACCACCTCCACCATGAGAAGGTGTACAGGTGTTCCTAATAAAGTGTTCGGTGAGTGTATATTGCACTGATATTGACCATATTGACAGAGATGTGACATTAAATGTGTGTGAAAGGACCGTGTCACCTGGGGTTTTGTGTATGACACCAGAGCAACAAGCCATTAAGCTAGGTATACAGCTTTCTGAGAAACAAATTGAGATTGTTTTTCTTCATTTGCATGACATGAAGGCCCATGTGGGAATGATGAAGGCCTGGGCTGAGCAAGCTCATGGGACCGTTAATTAAATTGGTCCGACTTCCTAGAATGATGAGCCAACTTCAATCGAGGCCACAACAAACAATTATCTCTCCCTCCGCAGCAATTTCCTATGATGCTTGCAAGTGTGTGTGCACGTGCATGTGGTGTGTCTGTGTGTGTGTGTGCATGCGTGCGTGTGTGCATGCATGTGGTGTGTGTGTGCGTGCGTGTGTGCATGCGTGTGCACGTACATGTGGTGTGTGTGTGTGTGTGTGTGTGCGTGCGCGCGTGTGTGCATGTACATGTGGTGTGTGTGTGTGTGTGTGTGTGTGCGTGTGCGTGTGTGCGTGTGTGCATGCATGTGGTGTGTGTGTGCCTGTGCCTGTGTGTGTTGGTCTAATCAGTTGAGGTTTCCTGTAGAAGATTGCTAAGGATTGCCATTACAATCCAAAAACAGCAATTCCATACCAGTTAGAAAGCAATTTCATTTTTAAGGATTGGAAATTCCATATCCCCTGTGTGTGTATTGGAACTGAAAGGCAGTAGAAATTGATATATTCTCAACAACAAATAAAACCATGTAATTGCATCTCAGCATGTTCAGCCTGCTGAGCCTGTTTAAAGCAGAAATGTCAGTAATCTTAATCAATTCTCTACCAATCTATTAACATCTCACAGTTATATAAGAATGATCATTGTCTGACAAGATTATACCATAAAGATGGTCTCATCATATGGTTACTTAACGGCAGCTTCACGGGGTGGCATTGTTACATTGGTGGTTGCCATTAATGAATGGTGAACAATTATTTTTGGTGTAATTGTCTGAGCAAACACCATGGTGGACGTGCCAAATTTGACTGGAGAGTTGAGAATACAGCAATATAACAATCTTAATTGAATGCACAGCAGTGTGTAATATCCACGTGTTGATATCAGTAATAACTTATCAAATGTTGATTCCTGCTAGGGTCATTGCTGCGATTGTCTTCGAGAGTTGTTTATTGCACTACTAGAACGGGCAGTTAAATTAATGGACTTATTTCCACTGCAACTCTAATGCAGAGAAAAAGCAATTACGTGTACAATGTTATTGCATTCATTAGTCAAGAAAGTGCTGAGGCACTCTACTGAGGGATCCTGTGTAACGTCTTGCCCTGTTTCTTAGTTTACGTTTGTCTTTGTTTCATGTTATTCATTTCTTGTTTCCTGTTTATTTTTTGTGTCCCTCACCTTCGTCTCTCGTTTCAGACACTTCACCACCTGCCCTTGTGTGTTTCCCGCCTGTGTGATTGTCTACCCCGCCCTGATTGGCTTCACCTGTTCCTCATCATCCTTCCCTGTGTATTTAGTCTGTGTGTCCCCTGTCTCTGCGCCAGTTCGTCTTTGTACCTTCGTGTCATACGTCACAGCTATTTTCCTAGTCTTAAGTATTCCTGATTTTTGATCTACGATTGGTTTACTGACTTTGCTTTTTGCCTACCCCTTATTGGATTATCTCTCAGAGGGGATAAAGTTAATGGAGTACAATTCTGTTGATGAATCACAATAATCGCTAATCTTAAATGAACGTTTAATGACAACCTTAATCCTCACCTTTCCTTAAGTGTGATTAAAAGGTCTTCTCTCCTATCTCAGAGCATTTGTCCTAACTCCTCAAAACATTAAGATCATGCATCATATAATGTAGTAAATGCTTTAACCATTGGAGTCCAGCTTATGCGCACAGATTTGTACAACAAAACAAAACATTCAAAATGCAATGAGAATTTAAGACTCGGCATGTAATGACTCATACATAGATTCTATTAGCCACAGTAATTATTATTACAGTAATTACTGTGAATTTGACGGTTGTGTGGGTGTCAAAATAGAAATATGTAGAAATACTAGTTTATGGTGGCTCTAACTGCCAATTCTAAGTAATTAATTCTTTGATTGATTTAGGATATTCTCTGGAAATTCAATTATACGTTAAATGTTCCAATGTCATTTAAGCACTGAACACTTTAAGGAGTAAGGGAGTGAAATAAACTATAATTTTCAGCTATTCAGATGAATGTCACTGCAGTCTCACTTGAGATGCTCTGAGCATCTAAATAGGATACTTTCAATGTGATTTTACTATTTAAATGCAAATACTACTAATGAATGTAAGTGTCATTCCTGGCATAAAGCTTGAGAGTGACAAACAGTAACTAAAGTTGTTGAGAGAGGCTAAAAAATAAGTGGACAAATGAGCTATTCCTATTTTTAAGGTGTCAAGCTTTTGCACGGTTGTCGTGACAATTGGTGGGTGTTTGACATGTGTTGGAAATGTATTCAAAGCAGTGTAATAGAGTTCCCCCGAGAAATTCAGGGAACCCCCTTGAAACGCTGTCATACGGCAAAAGGAAGTGACTAATAGTAACTAATATTCACAGGAAAGGCAATCTATCAATAAAGAGGCATGGCCTGGTTGAAATGACCAGCATGGACTTTACTCACTCACAAGTGTGATAGAACTGGAGTAGAAATGCTAAGGTTCCAGTTCATTTCAAGTCCTGTCAGTTCAGAAGCATCCTGAGACATCCTTTGAAGCTACACCTGTTGTGGCAACTTGACACATTCACCTTGTGAACCAATGACATATACATTATCCACATATGTTCTGTATAATGTGTATGCATTGCTTTGATGACTATTCATCACATGTATTGCCATATTTTGTGATAAAATGTGGAACTTTGAGCAATGGCCACGCTAGATACAGTACACAGCCTCCTTGCGTTAATATAATATCATTTCTACGCCAGATTGAACTCGGCTGCAGTATGTAACAGGGAACGCTGGGAATACACAGAGTCTGTGGGGGAGGTATTCCAGGAGTGAGGATGACGGCTGTAGCCAGGAGGTCTGAAACAGATGTGTCAGCTACACACGACATGATCTAATCTCCTTTTCCCTTTTTTCTTTCTCCAGCTAGCTAGCACTCTACTGAGCAGACAAACAGAGCCTGCAGTTCTTTGTTAAATAGGTAGTAGGTACAGGACATCGCTGTCCTTGCCTCTACCACAACCTCTCTGTGGTAACAACTCTGTGATGGCCAAGGCCATGCAGCAGGGGAATGCTACACTCTGTTTCAAAACATTTCTCTGCTGGGAGAGACATGGACCAAGTCCTCCTCTTCCCTGCTGTCTGTGCTCGTCATGAAGATCTATTAGAGAGGACACAAAGTGACCTGCATAATTAATGAAACAGTGAAGCATTTTTGCCCTGAAATAGGGGGACTATGTACAAAAAGTGTTGTCATTTCTAAAGGGTGAAGCCAACGTGTACAGAAATACCCTCAAATAAAAGCATGTTTGACTTCAAATCTAAACTTTTTCTACTTTAACCTCACTTGCATGTCATGTTTGACTTAAAATCTAAACTTTTGGACTGTAGAGCCAAAAAAAGAAAAAGCCGTAAGCCTGATGATAAGGGGAATGTCACTGTGGCTCTATGTTTATCAGTAGCCCCGTGTGAGTCTGGTACAGGTATATTGGCTTTGAGGTTAACAATAACCAACTGAAAAATAATTGCCTTGCAATCATATCTTACTTTGTTATGAACTGTCATACACATACATTAATATTATGCTAGCATGGTCTCTTTGAAAGGCTCCTTTGTGCATCCCAGCGGATTAGAGCACCTAATCAGGAATAGTGTCAAAAGCTTGGCCTCGCAAAAGCCCCTCATTGACTCTGAATGTGTAATAGGAGGTTAGTTTGGAGGGCACCCTCAAGAAGCATGCTCTGCTTCCATTTACATTTACATTTGCTCTGCTGATAAGAAATCAATCCCTTCTTGACCCAGCCAGCTACAAGAGACCCTGGTTGGTTAATTTGTAGTCTTGGCTGGGAGAGCTGATTGCAGAACCAAGTTACTGGGGGAAGATCATGTTTTAGGGAAATGGGTCGGCAATACAGACATGACATTTTCATGAACTTCATATTCTTGTATGCCGGAAGCAAGGCCATAGGTGTATAACAATGTAGACACACAGGCAAAGATCAAGTAATGTGCATGTGAGAGAGATATACAGAAGACTTTTAAGAGAGAGAGAGAGAGAGAGAGAGAGAGAGAGAGACACACAGAGACAGAGACAGAGACAGAGAGACGGAGACAGAAAAAAATAGACAGAGACAGACACTGAAACGACATCAGAGACAGAGATGGAGATGAGGGAGATGATTTAATTTTAACGACAGCCATAAGGTGAGGTCTAAAGCACCCACCCATGTGCTGTCCTTGTGTCTCTGTGTGATTATGTGTTGTTTACTTCCATGGCAGTTTCACCCAGTGGCCGCTGACTCTCCAACACTGCACAGTGAACCGTAGAGGAAAGGGTTAAAGCACTGAAAGTCAGCGTGTGCAGTGAGGTGAAAGTAAACATTGGGTTCTGACTTCTGAGAGACATCTGGTTACACTTTTAATGGCTTCCCCAACTTTGAGCGGAACTGGAGTTATTCTACTGTAGGGTTCTGATAGGGATTATGACGTAGCTAGGTTTAGAAGATTATATATTTTGATTTAGATAGGGATTAGAAACAAAGTAATCTGGGATCCCAGAATTTCATCTCTCGGTTGAGATTCTGGGGGGGAAGGAAGTGAAAAGTGGGGGCGGAAGTTGGCAGCTGGTGTCCGCCGGCCTAAACGCTCGCGATGACCCTCCTCTTCTGCACATGCTCTTGTTTACAACTCGATTTACATGCGTTGCACGATATGAAAACATGGACTTAGCTGAGGAGGTTATAAATAAAATGCCATCATTTCACAGTGCATTCAATTATATGTTTTAAAATAAAATCTGGTTGAAATCCCTGCCTTTTAAAGCACCTCCTCAACCGTCTATTCGATTGCCAGAATCCGTGGTGCTGGTAAAATTCACCGGATGAACCGCCTCTCATCCTCACATTCAGACTTTCCATTTAAATGAAGAGAGTGTGACTAGTCTAGTGAGACTAGGAACAAAGTATTCTCTGACGTTTCCTCTCAAGTCGCTAATCTAATCCAATGAACTCAGTGGTGACGTGATAAAGGTCTGTCCAGTGCGTGAACAGTGCTAATGATGATCACGGACTCAGACAGATCGATAGGCCCTAGACAACACGACGTGAATTGACAAGCCGTTCCTGTTTTGTTCTCTGAGAACAAAGCGAGGCGACTCCATTAGCATCCCGGTCACACGTCACACAAGGCTCCGGAGGGCATCAAATTAACACCCTTGTCGACATTCAAACCATCGTCATGGGTTTCGGCCTGTGAAATCGATGAAGAGATAAAGAACCTCAGCGATAAGCAACTGTTTGTGCAGTAGAGAGAGGTGAGCCGTGAATTCCTTAGAAAACACCCATGTATGTACACACACACACACACACACACACACACACGCAAACACACACACACACGCAAACACACACACACACACACACACACACACACACACACACACACACACACAGTAGTAGTCATACCGTGACGATGAGACCCCTCTCCTGGAAGTACTTGACCAGGGGGATGGTGTTCTGTTTAAAGTTGGTCAGGCGGCGCTCAGTGGCCTTGGGGTTGTCGTCTGGGCGACCCTGCTGCTCCGCCCGCTTTTCCAGACGCTCCTTCAAGCGGTGGTTGGCTAAGGACAGGAACACCACCAGGTCAGGCGTGCAGATCTGGGTGGAGGAGGAGAAACAGCATGAATATGATTGGATCCAGGTGCAATACTTAGACTGAAGCTGCCTCCATACCACTGGGTTAGAGGACTGAGGTGTTGGTTGGTAAGCCAATATCTACACGGAGAGAGAAATCATTTGGTTTCTATGGTTACATGCTCATGAGGAGGAATTTATCAACAGGCTTCAGTTGTTTGTCACATGAAAGACTTCACGGTATGCACACCACCATTCAATGTTCCGTCCAGATTATCAGTGGGGTATGTGGTCTATAGAAAGTAAGAGCCAAGCTATTGCTTTTCACGCGTCGCTGCATCTTAAACACCTTTTGTTTTCTTCCTAGTCTCTTCTCTGATGTTAAGATGAAGCGTATAGAGGCAGCATATGGAGAGGTTGCTCCTGCGTCCTATTTTTAATCTGGCTGACTCGTACAAATAGGGTTTCGCTAAAAATAGAACATGAATGAAGTTGTTTTACAGCACAGCTGAGTGGTGGGACTTGTAAAATCAAAGTTTCTGTTTCCATAGCTACCAAACTTCTGCCCTAACTGTGTCAGGTAGCAGCACTTATGTGTGTTGTGAGTTGACTGTAATGCATGAGTGAGTACTAAATGATGTGTATGCTTGCTTATCCTCCTGTTTGCTATTTCTGGAGTCCACTCTGTATTTCCCCCTTTTACTCCCAAATATTACTAACGTGGTATTTTTCTCACCAAAAAAACCCAACTTTGTTTCTAGTCTAGTCTAGCATTTCAGTAAAATGTGTGTCTTCACAAACTACAGTGTGTGTATTTAGACTGAATGTTTCTTCAAAATGGTGACGCATAAGCCTATATTAACGACACAGAGAGGCGGATGTTGACCCGATGAAGGAGCAGTTCCAGAGATTTCTTCTCTTAAGGCCCCTTTAGCGGGAACATGTTTTTAATTAGACTCTCTCCAAAAACCACAGACTGTCAGTTAAAAAAACAGATCCAGGGCAACCCACCAAGCGTAACAATCTGGCTATTTATGCCCACAGCTGCTGTAAGTAAGTTCAGCATCCTTCACAAAGCACGTAGCTACACACGGAGAGAGGAGAGGTAGCACCCATCCGTCCACAGACCCAACAGGGAACATGGATAGACTCACCAGAGACATAGAATAAACATATCAGATGCATCACACACATTAGATAATCCATTCGGTTTCACCAAAGAGCTGGTCATTTTTCATAACAATGACATGTTCAAAATTTAAATTAAATGGAATTTGATCGTGTTTGATTGGATCTACACCTAATGTATGCTTTCTCTGGCATTTAATTTGTAGAGGCCAAAAAGATCAGTATTAGAAGATTAAATTAAAAAACATCATTTCTAAAATGACTGCTCCTAGAGAAAAAAATAAATTGAATTGACTGCACAGTTTGCAAAGAGTTGCATGGAGCCGTGCCACTAAGCCAGCCAACTAATGCAATTTGCCTGCACTTTCAATTAGGCTAAAGATACTCGCATGGCATGTGCAACTGTAATCCAGTCCCAACATATGACAAAGCTTGTGCCAACTGGCAACTTCCCATGATGCAGTGGTTCCTCCACAGCAGAAGGGTGTGGTGGAGGGGGAAGGGGGTGGAGTCACCAGAGACTGCCGGGAAGGGATGGAGGGATGGAAACAGAGGAGAGGAAAGGGAGGAGAAGGGCTTGAGGGGAAGTCAACAAGGGAGCAAGACTGTTCTAAAAAAGGTGTACTGAGTCCCAGAGGGCAGCACACAAATGGATGTTGTGATGTTTTAAAGGGCGCAACAGCTGCACGGGGTGTCTAGGGAAACAGAGAGGCTCGGTCCACCACAGCTGACAGGCCTCAGACTCTCCCCTCCATTATGTTCTGACAACCACCATAGGACTCATTCAAGGGCAACTCATCAAACTCAGCTTCCAACCATTTAATTAACCATCTACCTTCATTTATATCCTACTGAATTGTAGATATACTGTATGGGCTAAGATTAGAATCACTCATAACAATTCATGACTGTTCATGATATACTGTAAGTGGACACAAAAAGTGTAGCCAGCCAGGTACGCCTGGCTTTTTGGCAATGCTCATAATTTTTTCTGTCACTGTAGTATTTCAGAGCCATTTTGTCCCTGTGTCTGTAAGCTGGAGAAAAGCCCTTTTTAATAACCAGTTGTCACATAATGAGATCCTGTCGCCGCAGTAACTCTTCACTATTCCCAGAGCATCAGCGACCCAATCAAAGAGTGACTGAGGAGGAGTTATGCTAATTGGTTGCTTGGACAAGGCCATAAAGACAACAGTGGAGATCCGTAACAACCTCTCTCCAACAGTAAACTCTACCTTGTCCTTTACCTTGCTCCCATCCCTGTTATGTTTTCTCATCCTGGCCTTGTTTCTGCAATGACACTGACTGACCACCCACTCCGGGCCCTGGGAGACTCTGTGTGTAACTGCAAGCAGATGTGAGATGTGTGATAAGATGGGCTGGTGTTTATGTAGCAAGCTATGCCTTTCACTGTTACCTCTAACAAATGGTCTAACCGAGGCTCTGTGAGAGATGCATCCAATCATCTCAATTTTGTTAGTAGCTAGCACTACAGTTTATCAAAAAGGGTTGATGTTTGAGCTCAGAGGAACATTATCTGTGGTGGTAGAGTTGTGTGGTAGAAGATTCTGGCATTAGATTAACAGCAAGGACTTGGACAAGCTTCCTCGCAAATGCATTATACTCCCCTTGGCAGATGCACTCAAACTAGTCACAAATCATTTATTTAGTTTCTTTGTTTTGTTTGCCTTGGCCCACTATCAGAGGGAAACAATTGACTGACTGTGATCGGCTGGCAGAGAGGGAAAACTGGATGAAGACAGCAGTCATAACTCAGATCGTCGTTAAGCCAGCCAGAAGAACAACCGCAGCAACCACAAAATAGACGTGATGCAGTACATTGCTGGAAGATTCACAGAAGATACTGTACGTATGAAAGACACTCACAAATTAACTTCCCAAAGCATATGATAGTTGACATGCACATGTATTCCCAATGAATACAGTACAGTGGAGGCTGTTTGAGGTAGAAATCGGAGGACGGACTCATTGTAATGCATGGAATGGAATGAGGAATGGTATCAAACAATTCCATTCCATGCATTACAATGAGCCTGTCCTCTGTTGTCTGCCTCCACCAGCCTCCCCTGGTACAGTATGATAGTTCAGACGGACCGTTGCCACTAACACCGGAAATAATATCAATTTGAGTGACTTCTAGATAAAGTGTAGATATAGGACACTGAATTTGGTTATTGGTTTATCTCTGTGATAACCACAACAAAACACATGATATACATAGAAATCAAATGAGCCAAATCCATATCTCCATATCTCCATCGAAGCACACATACTGTACAGAGATAAAAACAAACACAACATTGAAATCCCATAATTACATCTCACTTTCTTCCTAGTTTATCATAATCTATTAATACAAGTGAAAACCCAGTACCGTGGGGGGGGAGGGGAGAAGGAGGGGGGAGGGGGGGTGGGAGAGGCTTCCTGTCTCACTCAGCTTGTATCTAAGAAGGATTTCAAATCTGTTATATTCAGGTCGCCGGGCTGATTCCCCAGCCACTTCACCACACTGTCGCCTGTTTGTGTGCGATGCTCGGCACCGTAATTGGTGTGAAACAAGGAAGGACCAGACAGGATGGGCGGGAGATTGCCATTGTTGCCTCGTTAACTTTCACAAGCAAAGCAGACAGACCCAATTCAACGAGCTGAGTGGTCGCGGAAGCCCTGTTTACGAGGACATTTACATCTGGCCACCGCGGCGATGATGAGATAGAGAGCCTAACGATCTCTCCCACTTATTTAAGAGGTAACCTTTTCACAACAGGCCTCTCCGCAAGCCGGTTTCCTCTCCAAAAGCCAATAAAATGCATTTAATCACACTACATGAGCTGTCATTCTGTGCCTGCAGGGGGAAATCACTGAGTGTGTCGTCTCTGTAGTTTCTGGGTAGTCTTTACAACGTACATAAACATCTGACATGGATACAAAAAGAGTGCATGAAAAATATGAACTACAATAGAATATGTACAAATATGTACAAAAACAACCACAGTAACAATAAGATGGTGAGAGGTTGTGTGAAGAAATGATTTCCGTAGATAAAAACATAATCATATTGTATTGCTTGCAATTCAACACCCAGGTGCAAAAGCAGCCAACCAGTCAACATCTATTAATTTTTTAATTCATAGAGCAACATGGGCATCTATCAAGACATTATCATGCTGTGCAAGACAGTTAACAGCCTAACAGGAAACAAACGACAGCAAACAAACAAAACAAAAAAACACCGATTACCATCAGCATCGGAAAACGGGAAAGCAGGCCTATCACATTTTGAAGAAAAAGAGAAGACTTAAAAAGTAGAACACGACAAAGTCTGCTCTGTCTTCCTTTATTCTCAAGCCAAAGCCTCCCGCTACTGACCCGGACTTGTATAAACGCTGCTAAATGCTAAGTGAGCTTAAATGTGGTAATGACAACACCCCGCCATTTAAATGCAATCGACCGTCCTCACAATCGGCCACTCAACTGGAAAGGAGGAATTTGCCGCTAGCTGACGAGCAACAACCACAACAAAGCTACCAAGCGGCAAGCAAACATCGCTGGGACGTCGTGCCTGTAGCGAGGCGACCACACAGCGAAACGGAAAAGCACTTGAATAGCTGATCGCCAACTTGATCGAGGAGTGAGGCGACATGTTGTGAATGGTTAAAGAATCTCTCATATCTGTTACACAGTCCGAACAGACATATAACTGTATATATATGCTATTTAGCTGACGCTTTTATCCAAAGCAACTTACATTGCAGCGAGTGCATACACTTCTTTTTCAGTATATATGGTCCCAGCAGGAATCAAACCCACAACCTAAGCATTGTTAGTGCCATGCTCTACCAACTGAGCCACAGAGGATCACCTGTCCTGTCGGTCCTGGCCCCCTTTATTCACATTGTAAAGATGAAAGCAACCGTTGGTGCATGTGAAATTGGCTCATTTTAAGCACCTCATCTGGGCAGGTTCCGGGGGCCTGATGAATAACCAGCCTCTGGAGCTCTCTGTTAATAATCTTGTCAGCTTCTCTGTTTTTGAAGGAGGCTTGAGGAGAGCTCACCTGATCCTCAAAAGACAGGGCCTGTCCGACATCGCGAGGGAACCCGTCTATGACGATGCCACTAGCATCCGGTATCTTCATTATCTTCTGTTTGATCTCTGTTATGGTGGTCTCCTGCGAGGCAGACAACAGAGACAGCCACACAATCAACAATGGAACTTGAGTCAATAGTAAAATCAATCAACTCAGACACAAAGACATGAAGAGTGAATCTAGAACACTCACAAACGGTCCTCTGAGGACAGTGGGGAAGTTCCCGGACATGATAATTCTACTGTAAAAATCCCCTGTCAGTATCGACCTTGTTTTCCCATAAGCCGTAACACTGTAAAACACATGTTGTTGTTTTCTCTATTGTATCTATCAGACTTGAAATCTCCGTATAACAATATCATAGGCAACATATGTTATCTAGAGTACAGTCTTAACCAATATCTTAAACATGGTCTTGATTGGCCATACTGTTGGGCTTGTGGGCGTGGTCTATCATATAAATGCATGCAAATTATTATTATTATTATAGTACATAGTAATAGACTGTTCTCCAGAGATGCATCATTTAGTACATGGAAGAACCTAAAATATCAATGACCAAAGTCATATTTATTTCCTTCGATAACGAATATGGAATTGTAATTCTCCTCCACTGAATGTTCTTATTTTCCAACAGGCAGGCCAGGGCAGATATAGCTTAGCCTTTTATGTCAAATCCATCTTTATGATTGAGCTCTGCCTGTAAACAAGTTAAGCCTTAGTGTCCGGCCTGAGGTTTAACGCTGTGCTCCGAATGCCAGACATCAAACAACTCTCCCTACGGACGCCCAAACTCTGAGGTGAAAAACTACCTATCCCCTCCCAGCCCACCCCTAGAATAAAAAACATCTGCTTAGATTAAGTCACCAATAACACCCTCTAAAAGACACTAAAAACATCCATCCACGAAGCCCCCCCCACATAAACCTCTGTGCCAATGTGATCGCATTTTTGCTGAAAGCGAGGCTACAGTCCAAAAACATAGCACTTCCTGCAACCTTGGCAGAGTAAAAGCCTTTTAACAGACTTTCAAACATTATGAACCCAGTCAAAAATACTTGCTATGTATACATATGGTTGTCACATGACATTTTCCATGACAGAGAGGCATAGTACCTGTTACATTTACCATGTTATACTGCCTTGTTGATCATAATTCTAGTCTTGTTTTCCCCTCATATTGCCTCAAGGTCTTCCGTGCTCCAACATACTCCGAGGCTGATCACGGTGGTGCAGATCTAATATGGCCTGGGATTAAAAGCCTAATGGCATCGTCTAATCCGTCATTATCATCTTCTCTCATCAACGTTCGATAGAGGAATCCACTTATCATCTCAATATGCTCTGCATTGATGTCTTCTTTTTTTTTCTTTTTTTTTCAATATGCTTTTAGGGCATTTCTGCTTTATTGGGAAAGAGATAATAGAGACTGACAGGAAGGATGGGAGAGAGAGAGAGAGGGGAGGGATTACATGCAGGATATGTCGATGGCCAGAATTGAACCAGGGACCTTGCAATAATATGGTATGCGCCTTAGTGTGCTACGCCACTTGAGCGCCCCTGAATTGATGTCTTTTAGGTGACTGGGGAGGTCTGAGGGTTATGGTAGAGCCTTAGCACGGGGTATTGAGCAGACTCTCTGCTATAGAAATGGGGACGAAACTATTCATCAATTTCAGAAAGGCTTAAATGTGTTGCAAGACGACATAGGAAAGGAGGACAGAACAGGGTAATCCACTGTAATGAAATGTGATTAGCTCCCCAGTGAACAAATATGTAGCATATAGGTTCAGGTTTAGTGCAGAGGTGTCCATCCATCTAAGCAGAGCATTAAATAAAGCAATCACTTTGGCATAACACACACACACACACACACACACACACACACACACATATACAGAAAACAAGGGGTTTTTAAGGTGTTTAATGGAAGTGAGGATGGGTAGATGACAAGCCTGGTTGCGTGCCTAATAAAAACCACAGGAGTCTGCTCTCATTTCTCCGCAGGCTGACTCATTACTTGGCAGACGAGGACCCTAATAAGGCGGATAAGCATCCCTCCGTCTCCAGCCTGCTTGAGATATAGATGTCCCTAATTAGTCCCCTGTTGCATTCACGCTGTGCTAATGACCTATAGGTGTGTGGACACGCAGGACTTGTCTTCCCCTCCATCCTCCCTCCTCCCTCCTCCCTCCTCTCTCCCTTCCACCCTCCATCTCTCCCTTCCTGGGCCCTCTCTTTCATACCTGGGGTGCCAGCTCCCCGTTGGTGATGATTTTTGCGATCAGACTCCACTTCCTGTTGCTGGTTGCGTTGTGGATCATCTTCTTCCTCAGCAGCTCGCCCACGGAGACGTACTGAAACCCGTAGCGCTCGGCGATCTTGGTGCTCTGGGTGCCCTTACCACTGCCGGGGCCGCCTGGAGGGAGTTACAGAGGGAGGGGTTGTGGTTGTTTGTGTGTTTCTAAGTGTTTGTGTGTGTGTGTGTGTGTGTATGTGTGTGTGGGGGTGTATATCTGTGTGTGTGTGTGTGTGTGTGTATCTGTATGTGTGTTGTCTCAGACAACATTGAAAAGTGGGAGGACAGACAGCGGGGGCACAATGGTCCATATGGCTTCATATTGGCCCAACAACAGTGAGGGATGTCGAACAACACTCAGCGTCCGACATCTGAAAGAGATTCTCAACATACAACCCTCGAATTGCGTCTCCCTCTAGCTCCTTTTCACTGTGTGAAATTGATAGACTACAGGTCTGTCATGATCCACACAGGAGGTGACAACTGCATCCATCCTGCCTTTCTCCCACACAGTGTGTCATGTGTTCATAACAAGCGGAACTGAGGGGGGGGGGATCATGAATTTCAGCACAGGTAAAGTGGCATTAGGAAAAGCTACTGTAGCCATATTAGCATGGTCGATTCACTGCACTGAATACGTGAATACTGTACAACATGCTATCATTCAACATCCCTCTGATATGCTAATTCAAATAGATAATTCATTTGACGTGCTGTAAAGTGCACATGCCCATCATGATAATAAGATCAAGAGAGGATAAGTATCTGACGGTCTGAACAAAATGTTACATATTTTTGTAATTTCCTTTTATCAAAAAGGACAATCAATAAAATCACAAAGGAAAATTTGCTGCTAGCTAATATATTTTTGATAGCTCTGTATTTGACTGGAGTTGTTCCTTGTTCTTATGACTATGGGATAAACAGGGCGCACGCAAGCACTCACCCAGGCAGGCAGGGAGGCAGGCACACACACACACACACACACACACACACATACGCACTCACCCAGGCAGGCAGGCACGCACGCACGCACACACACACACACATACGCACACACACATACGCACACACACTGTCAATTTTTTTTTACCAATGATGAGGATAACTTTGGGTCGGGGTCTGGAGGGGTCGAACACCTCATACTCGTCGATGAGCTCTGCCGTCTCCGACAGGTCGGAGTCGCTCTCTATGGAGAACTGGCTGATGGGAGGGAGGCGATCGTACCGCCTGTAGGGGAAGTTGGGGCTGTCCGGCATCACTGCGGTAACAGAACGCACACAAATGCAAAGATGTAATTCTGACATTTACTGTACACACAGTATTGTTTCTTTCTCATTGTGACACATTTATTCACTGAAGAAATGGAGGTGCACTGTGCCTAACTCAGGGGAACCGAAGACAAAACAGGCAACTCTTGGACACCCATTTATTTCCATCATCATTTCGTCACAATGCTGCAGTCATGCGAGACATACAACTTAGGTGAAGAACCACGTGAGGCAGCAGCTCCTACTGAGCAGACCTTATGAATCATCAGTGACCTGCAGTTACTTTAGCATCAGCTGGCGGTTGAGGCTCACATTGTAAGATGGAAAGCACAACGCGCAGACAAAATAATATCTGTCTCCACCAGGTGAGGCTGGTGGAGGTAGAAATCGGAGGACGGGCTCATTGTAATGGAATAATAATTGGAACGGAATGAGGAATGGTAGGAATGGTATCAGCCATGGTGTTTGATACCATTCCTACCGTTCCTCATTCAGTTCCATGCATTACAATTAGCCCGTCCTCCGATGCACCAGCACACAAAAGATGACATGCTTGCTTGTGTAGTCAGTATATTTTAATGTGGCTTTACACTTGCTGGGCCATGCCATAAGAGCTAATTCTAGTAAAATTCTATGAATGTCTTTATTACTATATATAATGTATGTACCATAATGTATGTACCAGCATTAGACCTACCATGAATAAATTGTTCTATCAAACTGTCATTCTGTGATTTCTATTCTCTTTATTCAAAATGGACTCAACATCATACAAATACAAACAGCTAGAGAGAAATGAAACACATGGCGCCAGGATGCAGAAGAAGAAGAAGAAGATAGTCAAAACACTGCCATTGTGACCCACCGCGGTCAACGGCAGGCAATGACAGCTGCTTTGATTAGCAAATGATTCCATATGAATTGCGGCTCACAACCACTTTGCATCTACAGTACTTCCCTATCTGCTAGACCTGAGGGCACCTTACAATATCACTGACTTGAAGGAAGGACAAAGGCCTTGTGTGATCCGTGTGCTCTTGGGATTGTGCACATGTCAAAGTGATGATTAAGTATAGGAATGTTATGTTATCATGTAATGAGCTAACAATAACACAGGTCAGAGGGGGCACACAAACATTACATCGTACATGTTTGGCCGCTCCATATCTGTCGTTCTTCACTACCGTTTTACTGGCAAACAACCGGTTGTTTTTGGAGCTGAGTGCTCCCTGTATTTTGCACAATTAGACTTGATATTATAAACAAACCTCACAGCGTTCGAACAAACGAGGGTATTTATCTGATTCTCATCATTTATCTCAACTACTAGGCCAAGAATGACAGCACTTTCATCATTTCTTCTTACATTTTTACTGGCCCAGCAGGCCATTGAATTGGAGAATTCACTAGCCTGGAGGCTTTGTGAACCCTCTCCGGGCCAGCGGGCTAGTGGCATTGTCAAGTCCTGCATATCTTATTCACCCCAACAGCATCATATACCATCTTCATCATTTGGAATTAGCGTGCCCCCCTTTACAACCTCCCACCCCACACCTTCCCCCTTATTCCTTCCTCACTAATTACCGTTTCTGAAGAAGGACCTCCGAGACTGGCCCCCATTGAGGGGGGTCAAAGACTTCTTCTCTTGTCCCACAAAGGTGTCCCATCTGACTTTATCTGGCCCTCCCAGATCTTTCACCTTCTTCAGACAGCCCTCCAAGTACTCCACAGGGTCATCAGGCCGGTAGTACATCAACCCTGTCAGCAAGCTCTGGAGAAGACAACACAACACAATGGGAATGAGATACAGAGATATTTCACCCTGGCATATTTTGAAATACTCTGAGGCAATTTGTACAGGCCATGAAATCAGTAATTGACATTCACAGAAATCACACAAAGATACAGGACCTCTAGGGTGACATTGCTATGTTCTATTTTGTAGAGTAATGAATGACTCCATTTTATGTGAGAATTTTCCATGCAGAGATAAATACTAAGCGTATGTTTGTAAGTGAGTTGTCCGCTGACCCTGAATGTTCTTAAACAATGCTTTCCCCTGGGACAAAGACATCCTTCCAACTAAGTATCCACCCTCTTAAAGAATTACTCCCAGAGCCCAAGAATTTATTGCCTTTCCCAAGACTACACAATGGATGGGGTTTGTAGCCAAAGATAATAATGTAACAGATAATGAATTAATTTACAATGAAGGGTCACACAATGGCTTTTATAACAAATTAGTTGGTAGATTTAAACCTGCTTAATTGATTATATGATTGTCAAATGTGTTTACATCATCTATACAATTTTCATCAAAATTAGTAATTAGATAGATTGCCAATGTCAGGTGCCAGTTGACTGTATGCATGATAATGATGCATCACACATGTAATCAATGCTATTGCCATTTTGCAAGATGCTAATTATTTTTGGCATAAACTGATTAGGGTTCTATCCATAGGCTACATTATACACAAAATCAAGTTCTTCAATATAATTTGAAAAAAAGACAATTCATTCGAAGGTTAGACATGTTATGGTAAGGATAACACAATTGAACTGTAAAATATAGATTTCAGACCAATTGGAATGGAATGTCTAGCCTCTTTGCGCCATATTATTAACGGCTGTTTATTTCGTCTGACAGTTAGTTGTAAACATCAATTTCACGCGCATGGCTTGAAATACATTTGGTTGCACATGGGGACTGCCCTTCACTGTGCGCAGTGTTTTCTTTTCCATTATCAGTTGTAATGAATGACCTATTATCTGGATGATAGAGTAGGCCTAAACATACAGTTTATGTAATAAATTATGTGCACATTTAACATTGCCATCTGAGAGATTTTCTGAGCTATTCAATGTAGATTACAGTCAAAACGAAATCAAAAAGCATTCCTGAATATCATTATCATCCTTAGACCTAACCCAGACTAAACCAATATATTTCCATAAAAGTATTCTGCAAACAAGAACGCGCGAATCACGGTATTCAATTTATCTCACCTCGAATAGTTGAGGTATCTCTCGTTTTGCGAGATACTCCTTGGCATCGTTGGTATTCATCTCTACGGAGATCCTAAGAAATATCACTCCTCCGGTATTCACCGGTTTTTGTCTTAGTAAAAAATAATAATAACGCGAAGTGCGTTGTCGTTTGGTGACAATGATGACGGAACGAACTCCGAGGTCTGATAGAGCCTCAGCGCATTTTCCCAGTGACTTTATAACAGGATTCCTGTAGGCAATGCCACTTTACCACCCTCCTCAGAGCAGTGTGACTCCTGTCTCTCTCTCTATAACATATCCTGCCTCTCAGTCGACGCGCTCAGAAGCCCAAGAGTAGGCAATAGACTTGGTACATCCTTGGGTTGGATTGAGCATCGTGACTGCGAAAGGCTCAGCCAAACCTAAGCGAATATTATACTGTAATAAGTTTAGACTTGTTTAGTTTTGTCACAGTTTTAGACACGTGGTCTACCTGAGTGTAATAAGTGAAATGCAACGGGGGTGAGAACTGTTACCTTGTAATATTGAGTAGTTGATTTACTAAAACATAAATACAGCTTCGTGATTTTGAATTATAGTGAATGTGCTTTAATTAATCAAACATATTACATTTATCAATTCAAAAGCACACGCCTGTAATAGACCTGTTTATTTTTGTTATTTTTTATGTTGGTGAAAATGGACAGGGATAGTTTAGTCTCCCACAAACTAAGAGAAAACACTAACGATCAACACACAGTTATTCTAATTCCATATGATTTGATTACAGTAACTAAATGCAATGAAATGCAGTTCAATACAATACCATACACTACAATGGAAAACAGTACAATACACCTAACTGCTGTTTAGTTGCAAGGTATAATAAACATAAGCTATGCAAGACTGCATGCAGGAGCTCTTCTTTGGGTTTAATAAGAGATAAAGCCTCTTTGGGGCATGAGGTTAGGGGCAAGGCTTTTTCCGGCTATTCCAGATTTAGTGGCTCTATGCAAGGCCCAATTAAATGGCAGTATAGCCCATATAGGATTTGATTGCTCTGGATACTAATCCACTTAGCTCACTAAACTGAAGCACATCTTTAGGGTCTCAGGCAAAGTTAGTGATTGTGTTTGAGTGGTTCCAAACCACCTCTGCTACTGGCGGGGTGGGGGGGGGGGGGGGTAGTGATTGTGTTTGAGTGGTTCCAAACCACCTCTGCTACTCGGGGGGGGGGATATTGTGCATCATTTCAATATGAAATGCTGGGGATATTTTAGAGGAGCATTGTAACTCAGTGGTGGTGGTAAGTGATTGAATCCTGGAGACATAAAGCAGCAGGTGGAGGAGGAGCAGAGGTGGATTAAATGGCTGGCAGACTTATAGGCACACAGTCTATTTTAAGACCCCCCATAGCGTGACAAAGTTGATTTTGATGCAGGATTCTAGATCCGTCGCTACTCTCAGACTGATGAGTCTGTGGTGTGCTGCTGGATGAGAATACGATGAAAGGATGATTTCTTATCGATCGGTTCACAGGGTGACAGCAGTTGGTCACCTGTTGATCAAATGTGTACTCAAAACAAGCCAAATGTGACAACAAATTCTAATCCCATTGTAACATCAGCAAGGAAAAAATAAATAAATGTAGCCTCCAGTACCAAAGTCTATTTGATCGTTAGAATTTCACATTCATTTTGTGAAAAAAGCCCAATTATATAAACAATTATACACCCTCAATCTAATGGCTCAGTGCAGACCCTCAATCTAATGGCATCTCGAATGTTCCCAATATGGTAAAGGCAAATCAGTTTGATGTGCCTGTTAGATTCATGAGCCTGTGTAATTTTGACATAGATTCACAGCTACAGTTTGCTGTCAGTTGATGTATGTTTCCACTCAATTAGGACACATGGATAATACATAAAACACTATAATACAGCCACACTTTTTTCAACAGTCTCGATGTCAACATTATTTTTTGATATAGAAAAAAACTACAGAGAATTAAATAACATATTTTATTTATGTAGCTCTAAATTTTCATTTAGTGGATGTGCAGCTGCAATGATAGGCCTACGGTTCGAGTGAAATGAACAAAACATTTGCATTATTAATAATAGAAATAGTATGTGTCAAATCATGCCTAAAACACCTCAGTATTTGGGCTAGGGAAAATGTATTTACAGCTCCAATGTTGGACTTTTATTTTGACACATAAGAGTTGAACAGGAAGTACTCTTTCCTCTATGGGCGGTGCCAGTCAGTGTTAGCCCTTCCTGCATCAACATGGCTAGCTGCTGCACCCTGATCATATTTACAATTTTTAGCTTATTCATTCTCCAAACGGTGGTGGAAAGTAATAACATTGAGGTAAATACATATACTCATCATTGTTTTATAAATCTTTGTTCTAGACATTCGTTTCATATTGCATTTTCACCTGCAAAATCGCTGTCATTTTAGCTTGCAAGCTAACTAGAGTAGCATCCATGTCAGGTTCATCACTCCTTTGATTTGATTAGCTTGCTAGCCCCACGGTGAGTAATGGTAGGCAACGTATTTATCAGAAAACCAAGATATTTGCTTAATGACACGATTGTATCTTATTCTCTCTCTCTCTTTGCAATGAAGGCTAAAGCTGGGAAATTCTTCAGCAGTGGTCACACTAACAACTGGGCAGTTTTGGTGAGTAAAGGCATTAGGATCAGGATTCATATACTAATCAATATAATCAATCAGCGTCATTTGTCTGCAGTTTTCAGCCTTCAATTTTCCAAAGCGAAACAATGCACAAAAGTGTTTTTTTTTGGTGAGGGCTAAACATTGCAGATGTCATGATGTGCTTTTGTCACCTTTCCTCAGGTGTGTACGTCCAGATTCTGGTTTAATTATCGTCATGTGGCCAATACACTGTCAGTGTATCGTAGTGTCAAGCGACTGGGCATCCCAGACAGGTAATGCACTACAAGTGGAGTAGACAGGAACTGACAGCTCTTTGATCACATACATGTCCTCACCAGTTTAAAGGCAGTGTCTTGTTTCAATGAAAACCAAAACACATAGCAACCCTGTCGCTCTCTCTCTCTCTCTCTCTCTCTGTCTTTTTCCTTCCACCCTCCCTCCAGTCACATTGTGCTGATGTTGGCGGACGACATGGCCTGTAACCATAGAAACCCCAAGCCAGCCACGGTGTTCAGCCACAAGAACATGGAGCTGAATGTGTACGGGGACGATGTGGAGGTGGATTACCGTGGATACGAGGTGAGCTTGTGTTATGCTCTCTCACACACCCTGCTGAACCCCCCCCCCCCCCCCCCCCCGTACGTACGTACACACAGATCTATCCAATGTTTACCATGCCTGTGTGTCTGGAAATGACTTGATATCACATACATTGCTTATCCATCTCCATAGCAACATTCCAGTGGCTTATCAGTGTTTTATCAGAGTTTGTTTTCGATTATTTACTTGGTTTGAAGTGTTTGTTTCACTAAGGACACACAGACAAACCACCTTACCATGGTGAAGTGCATAAAGAGAAAGATGAAAGGACTAAAACTGATTTTAACATTTGGACCACTTCCATTACACTGTAGGTATAAATGACTAGAGGCAACCCATCCTATGGATGGTCAAAAATCATTGGATCTGATTGCTTTAACTGAATGTTGTGAGGCTATATTTTATACAGCAAGGCCATTTTTACAATGCCATTGTCACCAAGTGGGAAAGCAGAAAGTGGCAGTGGTACAGCACATTCAAAGAAAAGGTCTCTATCCCCCTCCATTTCAGAGTCTTGCATCACGATATACCTTTTACGCGTGCTTGATTCAATGAAAGTTGTGGATGTTTGTCGACTACATTGTAGCCTATGCTTCTTTTATTCACGTGGATCATACATTTACTTTGTCTTATTTTATAGCATTATTTGAAATCGGCCCACAGATTTGGGTGAGTTGGGAGTCATTTTGAGAGCACGGTTTGTGCGAGGCAGGTGACTAATCGTAGCCCAAGTTGCTTAGCCTGTTTAATTCATAGTCAACCTTGCTTACTAGGCCTATTGGAGAGACAGCCCATTAAGGGCAAGGATTTGAGGGTAGGAGTTGAGGTAGGCTAGACGGGACATCGTGGATGCAGAGTTGCACTACGCCTGTGGGCATAGATGCACAACGCGCGCTCTGTGGAGAGGGATGCACATGGAACATTTCTGAAGCTTTATTTCATTATGACAAAACAGAATGTTTTATAGAGATAACGGCTAACCCATTAACGTAGTTCTAAATGGCCCACAGCAAAATATGATCACAATCGCTTCTAATGCCCGTTGCCCCACGTTCCCGACTACCGGAAATCACCCCAAAATTCACCCAAATCACCCCAAAAAAAACAACACTGCGCAACGGAGGAAATTGTAAAGTAGACCTCATCATGCTCACGGGCACGGTGGTTCGCTGAAGCCCAAAACCACGTTGATTGGCCAAGAACTGCGAGACATAGATTACGCGTCGCACTCTCGTCTGGCTCAGAGCATTATTTAATAGATAAGGAAGACAGCACAGAGTGTCTTTTTCCCTGAGGGTAAACAAACAAACAAACAAACATAATATATATTTGTTTTTAGTGCGTGCACAGAAGCCGTGCAGCTGTAGAGCCATGTTGAACTGAAAAGTTTTCTGCCGATTGACTACTAAGTGTCCCTCTCTGTCATGACCTTGTTTCAGGTCACTGTGGAGAACTTCCTACGTGTTCTCACAGGAAGGCTGCCACCCAGCACTCCACGGTCCAAACGGCTTCTCTCTGATGACAACAGCAACATCCTCATTTACTTGACTGGTATGATCCTTTCATCTGTTACCTAAAGCACCCAAACAGCAGCTATGTCCTACATCAGCAGCATGACTTTTCATTTGATCGGTCCCCTGTCTGTCTCAATTGTTGTCTGAAGAATTTATGTTGATGAAAGACAGTAATGATGATTGGCAAATGCACGCATCCTTACACTGTGTGTGTGTGTGTGTGTGTGTGTGTGTGTGTGTGTGTGTGTGTGTGTGTGTGTGTGTGTGTGTGTGTGTGTGTGTGTGTGTGTGCGCGCGCGCGCGCATGTGCGTGCGCGTGTGTGTGTATTTACAGGCCATGGTGGAAATGGTTTCTTGAAGTTCCAGGACTCTGAAGAGATCAGTAATGTGGAACTGGCTGACGCCTTTGAGCAAATGTGGCAGAAAAGGAGGTAAAAGTGTTGAGAGGAAAAAAAGGTGTTTTGCTGACTCTTGCTTTTGAACAATGACATCATTGTTATGGCCAGGGAATTGACACCAACATCAACACAACACCCTGAGAGGGGAGGCTTTTCCCTATTGAGTCTTTTTGTATGGGCTAATGTTATGTTTATGGTGGTAAATTAGTGAGTGTGCTTAGATGTGAATAAACAAGGCACAACAGCCTCCCACCAGCCCTCCCTAGATGTGTCCTGCGTCCGTGCTAATCGAGCCTGTCTGACTGGCGAAGCAGGACACAGAGAGGTAGATAAAAGCACAGTGGCGCCGGTTTCGCCAATGATGCGCTAATTGCAGGCTTGATCCGCCCAATTAGGGCTGCCGTGTCACCTCTTGGCTGATGGGTCCTTCATTAGTCTTTTAAGCCGTCCCTCCCCTCCTCCCTCCGCACATGTCACAGAGGTAGACATAAGTGCTTTCTAATGTTTGATAGAAAAAGCATGGTGGAAAAAGGAAGTCACATTAAAATTCCCCATTGAGAAGAGGAGAGGAGAGGAGAGGAGAGGAGAGGAGTGGGAGGGAGCAGTAGGCTTCTCCTCGTCTCCACGGCAACTGCTAACCGAATTTGGAGGTTGTGGGCTAAGCTCTCTTTTGGAGTGCGTGCGTGCGTGTGCGTGTGCATGCCTGTGCATGCGCATGTACACTCACAAAACACTTTATTAGGAACACCTGTACACCTTCTCATGGTGGAGGTGGTGTAATGGTCATCACTTGAATGCCACAGCCTATTTGAGTATTGTTGCTGACCATGTGCGTCCCTTCATGGCCACAATTTACCTATCTTCTAATGGCTGCTTCCAGCATGATAATGCACCATGTCACAAAGCAAAAGTCGCCTCAAACTGGTTTCATGAACATGACAATGAGTTCATTGTTCTTCAGTGGCCTCAATGTTCTTGTGAAATCAATGCCACGAAGAATTGAGGCTGTTTTGAAAGCAAAGGGAGGCCCTTCCCAGTATTAGTGTAGTGTTCCTAATAAAGTTCTCAGTGAGTGAACAATGTGTGTGTGTGTGTGTGTGTGTGTCTGCTCTACAGGTACAACGAGCTACTGTTCATCATTGACACCTGCCAGGGGGCCTCCATGTATGAGAGGTTCTACTCCCCAAACCTCATGGCCCTGGCCAGCAGCCAAGTGGGAGAGGACTCCCTGTCTGTGAGTTCACTGCTCAGGTCCCCAGACCCCCCCACACCCCCCCAGACCCCCCCACACCCCCCCAGACCCCCCCACACCCCCGGCTCTGGGAAACACACTCACATAGACCTACATCCATGTCTTGACACTGGCCATCTAACAGCTGATCATTGAACATACAGTAGATGTCCATTTAAGTGAGGCAACATGTCCAAAGTCGTGAAGGGAATGATTGTGAAAGCACGGTGACCTGGACCAAGTTCATGTGCTATGCCACTAAGCGCCACGGAAGACACCTTTTCAACTCTTCCTCTTGCACCTGTGTAGTGCAGAGTCGTATGACATGACACCTACATCTCCACACTGACCTTTGTTTTGTTTCCAATTGGATCATAAAGCAAACCTCCATTGGCTATCTGTGTGTGAGTTGGGGACTAGTAACCCCATTCTCTTTCCTCTGACCCTTGATCCCCAGCATCAGCCAGATCTGGCCATAGGGGTTCACCTGATGGACAGGTACACCTTCTACCTGCTTGAGTTCCTGGAGGACATTCACCCCTCCAGCTCAGCCAACATGAATGACCTGGTAAGAATGGGTGGGTGTGGGTGTGGGGGGTGTGGGTGTGTGGGTGTGGGTGGGTGTGTGGGTGGAGTGGGGAGGGGTGTGGGGGAGGCTGGGTGTTTGCCTCCTAGTGTAAGACTCCTTTTGAATGTTTGTTTTCTTTTTACCTAAGCCTGCTAAGGGGCCTTTTCTTCCACTTTTCTCACTTGTTTGTTTTTACTCACACCAGGATTATTTTATTGTAGAATGTGCACTTCTGAGGTTCCAGCCCAGGTTCAGCTCCTCTTCTCTATGCCTGTGTTGTGGTGGAAACAGAATCTCGACCAATAATGACCCTTTATTCATTAATGGACAATCCGCAGTGCCAGAATGTGAAAGTGTTAAGGGCTTTATCTCTCTCTTGAGGGTGAAAAATATATTGGATTCATAGATTTTCAAAAACTACAACCACAAACACACCCCCCACATTTTTTACCCCCTAATGACATCATAAGGGGTAATTTCCTTAGCACCTTTTCTCTTATCTTTTTGACTACAGAATGTAGAAATCTCCGTTTTCACATATGTAAACACTGGTATGGTGCTGGAGATAATGAATGTGATGTTAAACATTGGTGAAGTGTCCCTTTAAGAATAAGCGAGAGAGAAGTTGGTATTTATTTTCTCATTTGATCGAAGAAGAACATTGACAAAGCGGCAATCTTCCCAGAATAGCCTTGTGGATCAGAGCATACCAGTGTTTAACCCTCCCCCGCATAGATGAAAGCCCCAGGCTGGCCGCTTCTGCCTCACTGGACACAGCACTTGAAACAGACTGGCTAATGGCGCGGGTCTTTGAGAGGATGCAGGGGGCAGCCCTCACATCTCTGGCCTACAGTTTGCGCTCTGTGGCGTCCCCCTTTATCTAGGCAGTTTCCGAAGGAGATAGGCTGGCCCTTGGGCGACCCCCTCCGACTCCCTCCTACCCTGAGGGGGATTCGATCACACACTTCAATCCCCCACCGCTGTCAGGGCCGGCCTGGCCCACAGGCCGAACAGATGGCAGCCTAGTGCCGCAGAATGTCAAAAGGGCTCCCCAAATGTGACAGAAAAAATATTTCTAAATTTATAAAAAATGTGAATTAAAATGTTAAATATGTTAAAATGTTAAAAATTGAAATAATTTTTGGCTCTCACCTGGGGCCCCCGCAAGACTGGACCAGCCCTGGCCACTGTGGTCTGTGTTGGCCAGAACCACGGCTCTGATCGATGAGCCTTCCACTAACGCATATTATTTCCTCCAATTTTCTTGTTTTTGAAGATGCACTTTCTTTGAAAGGCCCATTTTGTGGTTTTAACAATCAATACTATAGATTTTCTCCTAGCCCAAAAAGGTTTTTTTTATCCCAGCAGCAAAGGGGCGCTCTAATGAAATAGAAATTGTCCAATTGTCTACCTCTCTAGATCCTCCAGGACACCTTCTCTGTGAGTGGTGTTTGACAGCTGGAGATAAGAGTTTACTTATAAGAATTTAATGAAGAGCACCTTAGCTTTGATTGACACCCCAATGACCAATCACACACTTAAGAGGATTACAACCCGCCTTATTCCCCCCATTAATAGAATAACTGTTGAAGATGACATGCACAAATGTCAAGTGCCATGCCTATGAAGTGGCATTTCCCCTTTGCAATTAGATCAATGTCATTTCAGGGAGCGACCTTTCTCCTCAAAGGTCTCACTGGTCTCTCTTCACGCAGAGGTTTTCTCCATGTTCTCTCAGCTCAGTGATATGAACCAGAACAGACACAAACTGTCAGCTGTTGGGAGATGAATAAGAAGTTACTCAGGACCCCATCATTATTTCTTGATTACCAAATGAACTGGTGCTTACAATTTGTTATGATTTTGTCAACCGTAAAATACTTGATGACTCTCCATCTTAGTCTCTGTTCTGCATGTCATAGTCTCATATGTAGCTGTTTAAACTGTTGCGTCTGTGTGCGTCTATGTGTGTTTTCACAGTTCAAGGTGTGTCCTAAGAGTCAGTGTGTGTCCACTCCGGGCCACCGTACGGACCTCTTCCTGAGGGACCCTGGAAGTGTTCTCATCACCGACTTCTTTGGCAGTGTTCGCAAAATAGAGATCACCATGGAGACCATCGACCTGACATCTGCCATCGTGCCTCTGGAGGAGAAGTAAGCAGACTGTTCTGATTTTCCATCTATGATAACCCTGTTGATTATTGCCATGGTGATGGTAGAACAGCAGTTCCCAAGCTTGGGTCAGGACCCCATGTGGGGTCACCTGATTTCAAATTGGGGTCCCCTGAGAAAGTCAAACTAACCTCTGTAATTAGATTAAAAAAATAATAACAATAATAATTTAAATGTTTTATGAAGACAAACATTGTCTGTGTATTGCACCTGTAGCCTGCTGTATATTGCAGTGTTTTGGGTTAATATCCAACCAATTAGAGCATCTTCTAGGCAATTAGAATACATCTGCACGTCAATATTATGTGTTGTTGACATAGCCCGCAATCAAGTTGTTGGGGTCACAGGAAATGATTGATGTCCCAAACTGACATCAATAATTTCCTGTGACCCCAACAACTTGATTGCGGGCTATGTTTGGGAAAAAGGTTTGGGAACCCCTGTTGTAGAATATTGCCTCATATCTCACATTCTAAGTTCAATATATCTATCTATTGATACACTGCCATATTAATCCCAGCTCACAGCTTCAGTAGCAGGAAGTACGCATGTACACTCACCATCCCATGTCATAAAGGTCAAAAGAAATCCAAATTCATATTCTATTGTTAACCAAATTTCAATTGGCTTTGAAAGAAAATCAGTGCACTTAGAAGTACCCTAAAATTATGGTGCACTTCATTTTTTTTTTTTGCCCTTAATGCATTAACCTTTTTCCAGTTTGGGAAAAAAATGATTTTATTTTTGGTCATAACATAACAGGCCTGTGTTAGCTCTGTGGAGAGAGAGAGAGAGAGCCCTCATTAGGGAATAATGATTCTGCTAATGACCTGTTGAATAAACTGTTAGCAGTAGTCCATATGGGTTAGTCACTATGGTTAGTAGTAGTCACTATGGTTACCGTGGAGCATACATGAGGTCGTCCTGTAGCTCACTGCCTGTGTGTAATGGACTTCATGGTCATTCGATTGTTGCTCTTACCTTTTCATTAGTTCATTCATTTAAAAAGAGCTTTGTTTTCTCTCTGTGAGTGTGACTATAATTCATCCCATCCACATGTTACTATTACTATGACACTGCGTCTCAGACAGTGATTACAGGAGTTGGCCACTAGATGGCTCTAGATACTTGTCGCATGCCCTACCCAACACTGGGTTCACTCTACTGTGGGCCTTTGTGGTACATCTCAATAAGCAGGCCGACCACGTGTGGTTATTTACTCATATTAGTCCCAAACACACTAATCCATAAATAAAGACCATCAAAGGGAATTGGAGTAAACCAATAGTAAAGACACAAAATGTAAACATAAACAAACCAGTCACAATATGAAGTGTTAGTCCTACTCTACTTGTAATGAATTGCTTGAGTTACTAACAGATGTATGTTAGATGCCTGCAAATTAAAACTAACCCAGGATTAGGCTGCCTGTTGTCATTATAATTGAAACACTGCTACGCTATAGTCACAGATATCTGATATGGTTTATTGCTAATTACTAATTAGAGCTAATTGGCATTCCAGATATGAGTTTGCATTTGCTGCTTTTGCTGTTTGGCCTTGGGTGGTATGATACGAGATTCACCACCACCAACACCCCCCCCCTCCCCATCACTTTATTATTGATTAGAAAGCTAACGCAGCACGCCATCCCTAGCATGGAATGGAAGAGCTGCAGTGCCACGAAAACTAAATGAGAAAGCTAATTGAGCCGCGTGTCCTTACATTACTCCATAGTCGTACAGAAAGTCATTATCCTAATTCTAGCCTGAGGAACTGGTAATATCCTGTTTGGGTAGACATTGAATGGTGTTCAATTTGCCTGTTCAATTTGGCAAATGCGCCGGCACCTCTGGTCCTCAATGAGTGATATCAAGGATTTATTTATCACCTAGTACAGATTCAGGCTAGAAGTTTGTTATTCCCGCTTATTGTTATTGCGTCTGTGTTTGTGGCAGGCAGAGCAGCACAGGCCCATGGTCCCTCATTCTCATGTCCTTAACTTGCAGAGGAGAACAGGCTAATGAGACGCGGTATCGTGCCTCGCTGAGGCTCCACAAGCGATGAGTCATAATGTTTTGTTGCTGAGACTAATAGAGAAGATTTATAGTCATTTAAACTTTTTCTTTTTTTTTTCTTTTCTTTTTTTACAATGTGTTAATAAGGAGTTGTCTGAGCGCCTTGCTTTGGAAACACAGTCGCTATGGTTGAAATATGTGTTATTTTATGGCTTCAGATAGTGCTGAACTCTTCTGATTTCCAATGAGATCTTTGTGTATTGGAAGAAGAAGATGATGATCACTTCATAAAGTGACCCCATTCATTCATTGTATCTTTCTTCATACCAATGGCCGCCCAAATGAAGGTCAAAAGCGGAGTACTGATAAACCTGTCACTGGGCTACATAAGACGTCTCCGCCTAGCTTAGGCCACCCATTAAGGCCTCCCATTGCAAGCAATCATCACCATCAAAGAGTATCTTTCTGAGGACCTGAAGAGCTCTCTTAATGAGTCATTACCCGATGTATATAATGACTAGCCCTGAACATGCACCATTCCTCGCCCCAGACCGTACACTCACGGTACGGAGGTTACTGTATACGGATGCCCGTTTGAAATCAACTGTGATTAATTACAGTCCAGCTTTAATGCACCTAGTATCACTGTGATTCACTCAGACAAGTGAAGGAGAAGATGTAGTGATGCTATGTATCAGGGGAGGCTGGCGGAGGCAGAATTCAGAGAATGGGCTCATTGTGATGCATGGAATAGAATGAGGAATTCCTGATTCCAATCCATGCATTACAATGAGCCTATCCTCCGATTTCTACCTCCACCAGCCGCCACTGGTGTATATTTCTCTCTCTCTCTCTGTCTCTCCCCCTCCATCTTTTTCTCATTTCCAAACAGCCATTCAGCCATGAAAAACTAACTCAATGAAAATCCCTCTTCCCCAAAAAGACTACATTTTATGCAGTACTAAAAAAAACATTATATAGTACTTGTTAACGTAAGTGGTCTAGTTCTTTAAAAGGATGTTGGGTTGTCCTGAAGTGGTTGCTCCCTACTTCTTAATATCAGAGTTGGGGTCAGATCCTTTGGAACTCTAGTACTGGAAGTGGATTGATAAATCCCCCGAAGGAAATAAAGCGGCCATCTCCAAGCCAGTTCATCTCCTGGACTGTGCACAATTGAAATGGAATTGAGCCCAACCCTGGTTCTTAGTGCTCTCACATCCAATGGCAGCAATAGGGCAGCCCATGTTGTGAGCTCAGCGGGAAGCTGCCCTGTCTGTCCGGCTGTCTGTCCATCAGAGGAGCAGTGTGCTTCATTTCTGGCCCTAAGCAGCATGAGTAGAACAGAATAGAACAGACAGCTTGACGCAGCAAGTGGTCAAATCAGAGGCATGGTGGTCAATAGCAGGAGGCCCTGCTGGGTGTGACAGCCCACTCCATTGGCTAATGGGGGAAAAGCAGCCAGAGAGTTCAGGCAGCCGGTGTGAATTAATATCCATCCTTCACTCACTCAACAGACGCAAGAGTGACCTTTTAGCTGAGAGACACTCAAGCCTGTCCAACTATGACACACACGCACGCGCACACGCATACACGCACGCATACATACACACACACACACACACACACACATACACACATACATACATACATACATACATACACACACACACGTGCACACAAACACACACACACACACACACACACACACACACACACACACACACACACACACACACACACACACATACATACATACATACATACATACATACACACACACACACACACACACACACACACAACTATGTCACCTCACACACTCCTTGCACACCAATTTTGTCCCTCAAATTATTCTTTGACAGTTATTTAGTTATTTGGGTTTTTATCAGCAGGGAAAATAGGGTTCATTTGCAGCAATTTGTACTGTGTATCATTGGTTTGGGTCGAAAATGACCTGTCAATCATTGCTACACCGTCTGCTAACAGCTCTCTGTTTTTCTTTCTTTGAATAATGGTGCTGGAGATGACATAAGTCAACATGCTGTATCAGAGGTAACAGTATTCTCTTCATTGTTAACAAGGGGGCGTCAGTGTGGAATCTAACGGTGTGTCTCTGTGTTGTTTCCTGCCAGGCCTTTGAATGCAGAGCGGCAGAGAGAGACCCAGTTGTACGTGGACCAGCTACCAGTGGCTGAGATCATTCATCAGGTGAGTCCTGGACACACACATTCCCCGAGGACACAGTCAGAGCGTCGCTCACAAAACAAGCCAAAACTATCCCACTTTAGCCTATCAGAACCTGTCTGACATCATTAAGTGCAATGATAAAGCTCTATGATCTGAGAAGTCAATGCAACTGCTTTTAATACACAGATGTTCTTTGCATAATGAAGATTCATGCCCGGGCGCACTCTAGTTTTGTCACGACCGTGGCAGGTCGTTCTGGATAAGAGTGTGTGGCAGGCGCTCTGTGTCTGTCCGTCCTCTTTCATTTCAAGTCAGAAAGTTACATGCGACACTCGCGAGCAGATGTGTCTGTGCTGTTTCTATGGAAACGTGTGTGTTCATATGCGTGTCTGTGTCTGTGCGTGTGTGTGTGTATTGCGAGCCTCCCCAGCACTCTCCATGTCGGTGAAGCGCTGTGAAATCCTCCCGAATAGATTTTTGGGAGTGTTGTAGCGAAACGTACTCCACATCCCGAATGGAATGGGAGTTTCATCAGAGGCTGAGCACCGCTTTTTTTACAAAAGAATATATTTTTCCCTCCCCTAGTGAACGACTGCCACCACCACCACTGCATTCGAATTGTGAATCCAATCCCATCCCATCACTCCGTGATGGACTTGGCAATGTACTCAAGTTGCGGCCCATTGAAATCCCATCACCTTGCATTCACAGTGTACACACGGCACGCGCCGCAAAGGTACGGGACCGTGATAGAGTATCTTCTAAGATCTGTCAGTTCTCTTAACGCAACCTATTCCAAGCTGCTCAAACGGTTAGAAACACGGCACAGACTTGAAGGAGAGGAAGTTGCACCCAGAAGCAATAGAGAGTGACCAGAATCAGAAAGAACAGCCTCGGTTGCTACCAGGACAACACGGCCGCAACAGGCAGTTTCTTCCTCAAGGCGGTACGAATCCCTGAACTCTAAATAACCCATGCCCTTTATCCCCCCACACACTCTCTCTGCCCTCAGGCATTGTATAGACATGTGAGTTTACAGTACAAATGGTCTCTTTGTTGTTTTACTCTACCGTCTTGCACGATTGTCTGACATAATTGGCACTCAGACAAATTCCAATTGTTTCCTTTATTCCTTTTACATTATTGATTACCAATGAATTCTGAATTTAATTGAATTAGCCTACAGTATAACCATGGAAACGATGAGTCGCCGAATGGAAGCTAGAGCTCTTGCGAAATAAGTCCTGTCCTGTTTCGAGTCCGCTGCAGACTACTCGCGTGACATTTTCCGGGTAAGCACTTGGAGATGTTGCGTTTTCATTTTTACATTTATGGCATTTTAGCAGATGCCTCTCTCACATCACCACAGGCTGGCACTGCCAGAGCACCGTGGCCGGCGGCCACCAGGCAGCTCAACCGTCTCAGAACAATCGCTTCACTTTGGTTTCATGTCATACATTCTGTGCGTTAAGAAGTAAAGGATTATGCGGGTGTTGTTTTCACAGTTGTCTTGTTCTTTGTGATTTGTAAGGAATGATATTTTCCTTTCATTTCGGGGGATACACTGACGCAGAGCACTGGACCTGTGCACTAACCTCTTACATAAAGGCTTTGATCAAAATCTGTCTTGAACATCAGAACACGGTGGTCTCAGCCGTCTTTCTGACTAGGTCTGTGAGTCCTCCTCATCCATCAACTCATCCATCCAGTTTTCCATTTTCCAAATATACCCTTAGAGAACACAAGACAATGGCTTGTCTCCAGCCAGCGTAATAGAAAAGTTCTGTGACGCTGACAGTGAGTATGTAAGCCACTGTAGCATGGCCCTGCTGGTATACAAACACTGTGTGTGTGTGTGTGTGTGTGTGTGTGTGTGTGTGTGTGTGTGTGTGTGTGTGTGTGTGTGTGTGTGTGTGAGTGTGAATGAGGAGTTGATTAATGTGCTGTCTCCTGTGGCAGCTGTCTCAGGGCTGGAGATGGGGTGAGCCCCCTCATATGCTACACCCCCATCCAACTCCCCATCACAATGCCAAAGCGCTAATCACAATATGTTCCACTGAAAAGGTGTGAGGGTTTTTTTTTTTTTTTTCTTCTCCTTCCCTTATTCACTCTATAAGTTTTTTCCTTTGCCGTGATGATTCCTGTTCTCTTGCGTCAAATTGCTATTTGTCACCCTGCCAGTTTGATGTCGTACCATATGCTTTTGTAGAATTTAAAAGAAGCCGCAGTGAAAGTTAATAGTTGTTTTTTTCCTTCTCTTACGCTTGCTGAACAAAAAGAGAGAATTTGACATTCAGAATTTGCGGCAGTTCATAGACCAACTCGAGGCATAACGCTCTGAAAGCACCACTTTTCAATTAGAGTTTCTTTCAGTACTCATCATTTGAACTCACAATATTTTTTCTTGCAGATAACATCCCTTGTGAAGGTGTGAGTTGCTTACATTTCATCCTACTATTCTTGCCAGGGGTGTGAATGTCAAGGATATTCATAGTAGGACAGTTGGTGTTTCGTCATTGGGCACCACAAAACATTAATTTCCCAATGGCGGTGTGACCTTGAAGGCCTTCTAATTGGCCTTTCAGCCCCCCTGAACGACCATTAACACCCCACATGGCTTGGTGAATTAGTTACCATCAATCAGATGGGCAGTAATTAATTGAGTTTTTTCAATGAAAGTTTCGTTTCCTGACACCCTGTACTTTGCACATAAAACAGCTAAAGTGTGAAGCTGGCATTCTTCTCTCTTTTCTACTTCTACTTCCCTATATCTTGCTTCTCTCTCTCACACGCTCACTCTCCCTTTCTCTCTCTCTCTTCCTCTTTCTCTCGCTCACTCACTCCCTCCCTCTCTCTTCTCTCTTCTCTCTCTCTCTCACTCCCTCCTCACCCCCTCTATCTCTCTGCTCCTGACATATGGTCCTCCCTCTCTCTTCCTCTCTCCCCCTCCCTCTCTCGTATGTCTGCTGACGCAGCCCCCCTGTCAAAGCCCATCCATCTCCCTCTCTAGTCCCCTACCCAGGGGGGCTCTGTGTGGGTTCTGAGCACACACTCCTGCCTCCCTCTCTATCATGGAGGTCAACCATTCCCGGCTGCCACGCGCTCTCTCTCTCCAATCTAATCGGCGTCCCATAGTCCTGCCACTGCCCCCCCCCCCCCCCCCCCCCCCCCCCCTAACCCTAACCCCCCGCATTTTTGCCCCCTGACCCAGCACTGGTGCTCTGCCACTGCACGACTGGTGACAATACTGTAGCTTGATTCCGTTCCATCGAGCTGACGAAAGAATTTGGATTTAACGTGATCCAACTGCAGTTCTGGCACATAAGTCCGTTAAGTGGCAGTGCCCTCACCTCACACTGAGCCTGGGTGAGTGGGGAGGAGGGCCGCAGGTGCACACACACACACACACACACACACACAAACACTCAAATAGAACCTTGTGCTCACATGAAATCCTCCCAACATTGTGGGAACGGTGCATGTCAGTCCTGACCCCAGGCTGGGTGTTCTCACCCAGCTCCTCTCCTGTGGGGCCTGCCATCACGCTGTCTCTCACTACTGGGTTTGTTTGTGTGTCTGTGTGTGGTCGTGTGTGTGTGTGTTTGTGTGTCTGTGTGCGGGTGTCTGTGTGTGTTTGTGTGTCTGTGCGTGTGTGTGTGTGGGTGTCTGTGTGTGTGTTTGTGTGTGTGTCTGTGTGTGGGTGTGCGGGTGTGTGTGTGGTCGTGCGTGCGTGTGTGTGCGTTTCTTGCTCTTGTAGAGAGCTGTGTAGGTAACAAACTCTCTTGAGTGTGTCCCTGCTGCCTTGATGCCTGTACTGGAAATGGGAGACTTCTGAAGATTCTTCAGAGGTTAAATCTATTCTCTCAACAGAATATTCTCTCTTCATTAGCATATAAATGCACTCCTTGTGATGCATGTTTAATACAGCCCAGATTTAAAAGTATAATCATATATAAAGCGATGATGTGGGAGGGAACGGGCAAACACGAACAAGGAAGGTGTACTGATGAGTGTGTGTGTGTGTGTGTGTGTGTGTGTGTGTGTGTGTGTGTGTGTGTGTGTGTGTGTGTGCGCGTGCGTGTCAGAGATAAATTGTGTGTTGTCTGCCTAACGTGTATGTAGGCTCACCAGTTTTTGCGTTTAAGTGTGTGAATGTCTTGTAAAAACGTCATCAATGGCATCAACACTTTGTTGATCTATGCCATTGCCTGTTGCTAACCAACAGTGTCGTGTTCTTCTCTTGACCCTTCTCTCTCCACCTCCTCCATCAGAAACCCAAGCAGAAGGACTGGCACCCTCCGGACGGCTTCATCCTGGGCCTGTGGACCCTCATCCTGCTGGTGTTCTTCAAGACCTACGGTGTCAAGCACCTCAAACACATCTTCTGACCCCTGACCCCCACCCATACACAACGGCTTCCTCGTCCCATCTTCAGGGCCCGTCTTGACTTTGCCACCGACCAGGAGCCCTCTGGACACTTCAAGGCTTTTACTCCCAGCCGAACATTCTTTAGATTTATAACACATCACAGCTTTTTTTTTAATTTTCTGTTGCTTTAAGCTGGATTGGAGGAGATATTTCTTGGCACTAACTACTGTACACTGAACTGCTCAAAGAGAGAGATGCTGAGCTTATGCTGTGCCTTTTGGGAGAGGATTAACTACTGACGACTTGTGGATGCTCATTCATCCTTGGTCTGCAATGTTTCTTTGTTTGTATTTATTTGCATCAGAGTCGTTAAACGGGTTTAAACGGAATTAGATGAAGGATATACACAGTAAGCATGGAAATACAGGTTGTCTGTTTTGCATAAACAGATGTGTACTGTGAGAGAGGGGGATGCATGGTTTTATGTGTATGTGGACTTTAATCATTGTTTGTCCGGTGCTGTTCTGTACACGTTGCAGTCTATTCCACAATTGAGGTGAAATGCACTGAATTGGGTCTGGTTTGGATATAGTCATTTAATGTCTCTGAGCATACTGCTTTGCATATTTCAGCACCGGTGGTATTTAGGGCTTAGAAGGTGCTGCTGAGAGGAGTTCGTAATGTCGCGCCCGCCATGGACACGTGTTTCATGACCGCTACACCACGTCTGAGAGGGTGTGATGGATACCAATCATAGATAATCTCACTTGACGGAGAAGGACCTGCCACTTTTCCATTCCCACCAAATTGCCCTCTCTCCCCTGGATCCATCCATTAGTGCCCCACTGCCCTGCCCTCCTAGTGCCCCACTGCCCTGCCCTCCTAGTGCCCCGCTGCCCTGCCCTCCTAGTGCCCCACTGCCCTGCCCTCCACCAATTCCATTCTTAAATGGAGTCATTTTTTCAGTTAAAACTACTTTTTTCGTTACAACAGTGGTAAGTGAGTGACCACCTGAGAGGCCCTGTCCAAATTCAGTTTCCCCTACAGATGTGTGTGTGTGTGTGTGTGTGTGTGTGTGTGTGTGTGTGTGTGTGTGTGTGTGTGTGTGTGTGTGTGTGTGTGTGTGTGTGTGTGTGTGTGTGTGTGTGTGTGTGTGTGTGTGTGTTTTCTCTTGCCTGTCTCTCTCTGGTACCAGCCCCACATTGGCCTCATTGTTTGGGGGAGTGACTGATGACATGGATTGAATCTCTGGTAGTTTTTCTTTTCTATTTTGGCGGTTGTCTCCCCCGTCACTCTCCCGTGGCTGTGGGGGAGCCGAGATGGACTGGGAAATGAAGCCATATGGCTGTGAGTGCTGCTGCACCAGCGACCGCCACTTTCCTTATACATTATTTATCCTACGCTTTATTCCCTCCCCCTGTTTCTTTCATCTCATTTTTCTCATTCTCTTTTGGGGAGTGAAAGCAGTTTTTTTTTTTTTCTTGCCTTGTATTCATATGTTTTTTACGTCTTGCTTAAATAAACATGAGGGTTTTGTTTGAATCTAAAAATGTATTTGTGACTTTACTCGTTCGTAAGGGGATCAGGACACCAAGTTTGAGGTAAAAATAAATCAGTGAACTGCCTTTTAATTGTTTTTCTAAGTAAACATTTGAAGGTACGCCTGCTAAGCTGTTATGAAAACTCACTAAATATCATACAGAAATGAATTAAATATCAATAAACATCAGAAGATGTTTTATTATTATAATTATTATTTGTGTGTGCTGAACTTATTTACTGGAAAGGTTAAACCAAACCTTATCTAGTGATATTTTAATGCACTTTTTTCTGATTTATTTTATTCCTCAAGAACCACAGTATATTGATGTGCCAGCTTACTGCGTTATGAACCTCTTTTCCTGGCTATGCACACAAATACACACACACACACACACACACACACACACTCAAAACATTGACACTACTATCAGGACTGAATTTGTTTGTTCCAAAACCCACTTTAAAATATGACAGAATACTATATATCTGCTGAATAGCCCATCCTCCCACTCACCCATACACAGCATGCTGATTTGTATTGAATCCTTTGTGCCTTGTATTCTCCCCGCTCTGCCTTTGCTGTCTCTATGGTTTCTACATGCTAATAGCGATCAGCGTCTGTCCTATTTCACACCTGGGTGGAGGCCCAGTGCTGATAGGACAGACTACAGTACATGACTCACCTCAAAGGAGCAGGAACCAAATCAGGCTTGAGAGAAATGGAGGGTACACACAGGGTAGCATGTCCTATTGTCCTTTTAAAAATGATCTTGCTTACGGTAAGTAGGATAGACGTTCACTAACACATGGACGCACACAATTGATCTTCGAGAAAGAGACAGAGAGAGAGAGAGAGAGAGAAAGAGAAGGAATAACAAGATGTGGAGCAGACTCACAGCCACAGCCAAGCAGATTTTAGCCTTGATTGCCATGCTTGACTCTCTTTTACAGGGTCAGGAGCCTACGCAGGCATACGTTATCCTCACACACACACACACACACGCACACACACTCACACACACTCACACACACAGTTTGGGAAACGAGAGAGGAGTGAACGACAGGCTGATTACTGCCAGACTGCTGTAGAAACTCTTGATTTGAGTCTACTTGTGCCTCAGTGAGCCTCTATAATGACAACCATCCGTGATGATAATAGTAATTTCATTACTCATAGTCCATAATGATCACCCACACTCACCACAGTGCAGAAACGGCGCACATTGAACATGGTGGAGTAATGGGTGGTCTTTAGTCGTCTTTTGGTTTTAACCGTCAAAGCTAACGACGGACATAAAAAAGACAGAAGCCAGGATGAATTGAGCAGGCACAATGATTGAGGTTGGCTTAATCTTGAGAACGCTACGGTTTGATTTATGTTCATATGTTTCCGAGAGGCAATATCAGCCTGTGGTCTACTACTGTAAGGCAGAGCTGGAGAAAGAGGAGCAGAGGGTTCATTGAATAGCAGCCTCCATGAGAGAGGCTATATTTAGCCCTGGGGATGAGGAGTCCTTGTAGCCCTCCCTGTCCTCCCTGTCTTTCATTATTATTTCAGTGTGAGGGAGCATGGCAACACTGCCAGAGTGGCAGGAAGGCACATTGAATGAAATGCTGGAAGGTCCTGCTGTCAGTGTACTGCAGGTAGAGCTACTGGCCTTCTGTCTTTCACTGCATGGACTGAGCCACAGTACATATGGTATGTACACGCCTCCCTCTTTCTCCCCCCCCCCCCCCCCTCTCTCCCCCCATCTCTCTCTCTCCCCCCGTCTCTCTCTCTCCCTTTTAATTATTTTGTTCCCTCCACGATTCCGTCCACTTTTCTTAGAAAACCTTGCACAATACAATGAAAAGCAGTGCAGCCTTCTGAGAAATATGTGTTTTATTATGTTTAATGAATTTTCATACAGTTTTCCGAGTTAAAAAGAGAAGGCCTTTGCCAAACACCTTGGGCAGTGTGTTAATACGCAAGTCAAGACCAATAGCCTTGAGTCCTAATAATTTATGGGACATAGACTTTTGCAATACAAATTCACATCAAAAGAATGGTTGAAATCTTTTGGAAAACACTTATGTGCAACAGGTACAAAGGCTACAGTAGCCTACCGCATGATCCCAAGCAGATATCGTGGTAGAAACAGGTCTTTGCGACGGGTTGGGGGTATCAGTGGAATTGTAATGTTCTGTGGAGGAACATGATATGAGAACATGATATGAGAACATGATATGAAGCATGTTCCCTTTGTGTAAGCGCGTACGTCCCTGGCCCACAGCAGCTCACATCACATTACTTAGATTAAAGCGATAAGGGCAGAATCGATATGGCTGTAGCACCAGGATCAATCATTAGGAATAGCAACCCCTTCCTTTCTCCTCCATGTACCCTGATTCTCATTGATTCATTTTGAAGAGAGAGAGAGAGAGAGAGAGAGAGAGAGATAGAAGGGGGGGGGGGGGGGCGGGGAAGAGAGATTGGACAGTCCACATAGTGTACATATCTAATATTTCTTCAAAAAATGACACCACCTTCTCCACCACCTTCATCCCGAGCGAAGCCATGAATGAATACAATTGGATGAATGCTTTGTCACATCCGAGCCCTCGATCTTAATCTCTGGCTTGTGTTGTGTGACATGCATCAGCATTTTCATGACAACCCTGCTTGTCGCTGTATAGATTGCCCTATTAAATGATGCCAGATCTCACAAAGCCTGGTGTGATGCATACAGCACAGTGCTTAGACACACACACACACTCACACACACTCACACACACACACACACACACACACACACACACACACACACACACACACACATCTGTCATTCACCCGGCTCAGAGTCAGATAGAGATAAAGAGCAGGGTTTGACATGTGACATGTGCGCCTATCTGCATATGTGACAGGCAGAGTAAGGACCTACTAAAAGATTCATGTGTCTCTGCCTTTGACAGCCAAAAAGCAGTTTTTCTCGATCGCTATAGGACAGTGCTGTTTTCATCATTTGGGGATGTGAGGCACTGCAGGTCCAGTAAATAAAACACGAGTCTATGAAACACCATGAACAGTGTGTGGAAAGTCCTTAGTACTTGTCCTTGATTACAGTGTTTTTTTCCACTGCTAACACCATTTGTATGAAACTGAAGTTCACATGCCCACAGCAATAGTCAAACATAGTCATTTTTCATTGCTTTCACAAAATACAAATCTCAAGCACCTTTTTGGAAAACAGTTAACACAACACTGTACATAAGACACAACAATCAATTGAGTAAGTGTTGACAAACAAAACAGAATTATTTCCTTATAGCATATAGCTATTTCTTACATTATAGTGAATCATAAATGAATCACCCTCATACAAGTAAACTCTCATTGCTCAACAGTTCAACTGACAATCAGTAATGCAATTGTTGCTGTTGTAAATATCTGCTGAATCAGAACTACAAAAAAGAAAAGATATAGTACAAGGTTGCTGAATAAAATTTTTATTGTGATTTTTTCACCTTTGTTTTCAATGGAAAATTGGTCAACCTACACAATGTATATTGATGGTTATCGTTACTATTTAGTGTCATTATGAAATGAATGGTGGAATACATTTTTCATTAGAAGACAAATTATACTTTTTTGATGAATTGATTTGCTTTTGTGACATGTATTGTTAGTAAGTTAGTAAGTTGTGGTGCCTTTTGCAAAAGAAATGTGGTGATTTGGCAAACATGTTAACTGTTTTGAAAAGTTGAATACTCTTTCAAGAAATGTGCTCAAGCAATCGAGAAAAACTGTAATTGAATTACCTATATTTAACCCATACTGCAATGTCTTACTGAGTGAAATAATTAGACACCTACACAGAGATGACAACATGACAAAGAGAAGTGTTACTTTTTTTCTACTTTTTTTAACGGCTGTGCAACAGCTCCTGCAAACCAAAATCCATATCCCTCTGTAAAATCTTTCTTTCTTTCTATCTCTGTCTCTATCTCTGTCTCACTCTCTCTCTCACCCCCACTCACACACACAGTCTACGCTCCAACAATACCCCAACCTTCAGTGAGTTCCTTTTGGCTGAGTAGAATGTAAAATGGCATGTAACCTTTAAAACCATATTAGAAAAGCACCCTGTATCCACAGGAACATTCAACTTCAAACAGTTTCTCAATCAGAAGGTGAAAACGCAGAGGGGTTCACATAATACAGTGGTTCATTCTCTGCCGGTCCCCTTTCCACTGAATCACATCATAAACCAACGTAATTGTCCACGTCAGGCAGAAAGGAGGACAATAAGCTCCTCAGTGAAAGACCGCTTGTGGTCCAGTTATGGTCAGTGTAGGACTTGTGTGGTGCTTCCAACCCAATCCTCAGTCCTTCTGAGTAGCCTGTCTTCCTCAGGAAGCCCAGTAGACACCAGTCACGTGTTCTGGAGCATGTAGGGAGCCAACGTGACCTTGTCCCCCAGTGTCTGGTTGGCGGGGAGGGCCGGGGGGCTCCAGTCTGGCTGGTAGAAGTGGATGTCGAACGTCCGAGCCCAGCTGGCGAAGACCCTCTTCTCTGTGATGAAGCGGTGGTGGCTTCCGCGGCGGCCGCGCTCGTGGGAGATGTACATGGCACACTCATCTGGTCCCAGGGGCTCGTAGTAGTGGTAGGGGACAGAGGGGTGCTGGGGCTCCCTGGGGACATACGAGGAGAGAGAGAGAACAGGGGGGTTTTGAAGAAAATGCTGTCAAAACTGTTTATATCTACAGAACCACCTTATACACCGCTGAGAATAAATAGCTACTACTGTAGCTAATGACTCCACTAAAACAATAATCGAGGCAACTTACCTCTTTGTTAACATCCTGAGAATAGTCGTAAATCCTAATTAACATTTTAATCAATTGTGAGAGATGTGAATTTAATTGCTACCAAAGTTTGTTTCATGTATAAGCCCATAAGATCTACCATATACTGCATACTATACTGTAGCAAAATAAAATGATTAGTAAAATTGTTCTCTTGGGTGTTGGGTGTGATGTATGTTAGAGAGACCGTTTTAATGAGGTATAAGGCTGAGCTTCTCATTTGAGCCAGGCTCACCTGCAGAAGTCGGGAGCTACCATGCCGTAGACATTGATCCTGTCACACAGCTCCAGGGCGATGGTCATAGTGAACCAGCCTGTGCTTAACCAGGAGTTAGAGATCCTCCTACAACAGGGAGAGAGGAGGGGGGGGGGGGGGAGATGGGGGAGGGAGGGAGGGAGGGAGGGAGAGAGAAAATATTCAAATGTGGGCAGCAAATGGAAATAGAGGTGAGAGGTGAGATCTGATTCCTGGCATCAGTTTGCCTGGGATAGATTTCAATCCCATGTCGATGCAATAGGGGTAGAATAAAGATGTATTAAAATTCAAAGATCAATATCCTCCTGGCTGTAAGATCATTTAAGTTCCTTCAAAGCTTAATTAAAATACAAATCCATCCCACATATTGATTGATGTGCAAGCAAGGCTTGTCAAATAATCTAACTGTTAATCAGAAAAGAGCGGAGGTACATCCAGGCTTGAGGTGATACCTTAAGAACGATGTTGCTCTCTTCGGTGGCAGAGTGATTTATCCTTTTTAAGACTGCACAATTTTGGTTCTTGCCAACTAATAATTGAGCCCTTATGACAGTCTAAAGAAATATGTGGCAATGAAAAAACACTAAAATATAATTTAAGAAAGACTGTCCCTAAATACCCACTTATTCAAAACTGCCTCTTTTGTATCATTCATTCATTTGATTGTTCATAGGGGATTCATAACATTGGGCACTTGGCCACAGGGCTGCGGGTCCATGTCTATAATCTCCAGTATAAGGGAAGTAACAGTGTGTGTCTACTTTGTAAAGGGGCCTCTCAGTCAGTCATAGATCTCGCTGACTTTTACAAGAGCGCTGGCTCTCTGGAGCCAATCAAGAACACATCTAATTTACGCACTGAAATGTGTTACTGAGAAACTGTAGTCAAATGAAAACAAGAAGGATACCAACAGAATCTGAATCTCTGTACCAAGTCGACATTTAGGGATTTATCATGTTGCGTTTCTTCAACCAAAGTCTACTAAAACACAACAATTACAGTAGGTCTAACTCTCCAAAGAAGGAGAACAAGAAAATATCATAAATCATCTATTTTTCATCAACTCAACTCAACTTTCTTTTTTTTTTAAAACCTACAATTCTTCAGAATGGTTATCATCACCATTCTATTCTTTCTTTACAAATCAACACGACAACTGTATAACAGTTGGTTTCCCCATGACAAAACACAGTCATAAAACAAACAGTAAGAAAGCCTTTTCCAGAACAACCAGGCACCTTCAAGCACAACTCAACTCTGACAGATGGATGGAGATGGAACTGGAGTGCAGGGTTTACCTGCCAGTTTGAGACTGCTGCCTCTCTGCGGAGAGGGGATTTGTGTCTGGTAAAACGCTAAAATAAAAGACTGGTTTAGCATTTGCATTTTGAACAGTTCCTCCTAGGGGGGTGAGATAATACCTAGGACAATCTACCCAGAATGCCTTTGGGTGGGAGAATGTTCACAGTGGCAGTCTGAATTGAGGGGGGATCAAGTATACAGGACCCCTCAGTGTAAGTGGAAAGACATGCTGAGTTGTCTGGGGTGTCTGTGAAATTTGGCTCTGTAGGAGTGTGTGTGTGTGTGTGTGTGTGTGTGTGTGTGTGTGTGTGTCTGTGTGTGTGTGTGTGTGTGTGTGTGTGTGTGTGTGTGTGTGTGTGTGTGTGTGTGTGTGTGTGTGTGTCAAGTAACATGTCTGGAAAGACATGCTGAGTTGTCTGGGGTGTCTGTGAAATTTGGCTCTGTAGGAGTGTGTGTGTATGTGTGTGTGTGTGTGTGTGTGTGTGTGTATGCTGAGATTTTTTACAAAACCTCATAAAACTATAACTTCTTAACCCTTGTGTGGTCTTCGGGTCAAATTGACCCGTTTTAAATTTTTACTTGAAGAAAAAATATACAAGGAAACATTTTTTCAACCTGAAACTCCATGGCCTTGGCTTATTTACTGTGAAGAACATGTCAAAGAAAAAAAATCATTGAGTGCACATGCTACACCCCCCCTACACATTTATGTCCTTCACAAGGTCTTCGGGTCAATTTGACCCGCATATACACAGAGACACACAGACTCACAGAAACATGCACACACACACTCACTCACACACATACAAACACACACACACACACAGAATCTGCACAATGTTGTTACAAAACATTCTGGGAAGCCAGAGGGAGGAGACCCTGAGAGACACCAGGGAACACGGGTGGTACTGGATATGTCACAGGGCCTCAGTGGCCACAACATCACTTGGGATAATTTTTTCACATCGTACAGCCCGGGACAGGAACTTCTCAAAAGAAAGCTGACAATGGGTGGAACAGTCAGAAAAAATAAGACAGAGCTCCCACCTCAGCTTCTAACTGTAAAGAACAGGCCAGTCCATTCCTCCCACTTTGTGTTTACGGCCAACATGGCCCTGGTATCCTACATACCCAAAAAGGGCAAAAATGTGATGCTTATGAGCACTGGTGACACCGCACATACAGAGGAGACAACATGTGCCCAGGAACCCAGCTTCTCTAGCCATAGTGAGGAGGGTGGAGGAGGCTCCTGCTGTCCCACCTGCACGACCCACACAACCACAACCTCCAGTGCCTGAAGTAAGTGTCCTGTTGTTGTTGTTGTTGTTTATGTGTGCATGTATCTGTGTGTGTGTATGTTTCTGAGTATCTCTGTATGTATGTGGGTCAAATTGAAATTGACTATTAGAAGATGTGGTGGGAAAAAAATCCTGAACTAATAAAGTATTTTCATTATTCTAGATTGCAGCTGGTGGCAACAAGAGGAAGCACAGCGAGGTGTGTGAACCCTCAAAGGACTCAAAGACACAAACCACATGCAGAAACTGCTAAAAGTCTGTAGTACACATACTCTCAAATTGTATGTATCCAATATTATTTCAGAATTGCTTGAAAGATGTATTTTTCAGTGTACTGTATTTCATTGACAGTGAATAAAGCATTTCGTTCATGTTTTGTGTTTCTATTTATTGTAAATCATCTCAAATTATTTTGGAGACATTTTTGAGAGATGTATTTCATATCCAGTGACTAAATCGATCTAAGTTTGGTTCTCGTGTTTCTATTGTCGTTCATCACCTGTATTTGCTTTTCACAGCTTTGATTATAATAAGATAAAGATGAAAATCAAATGAGAATATCTCCTCAAAAATAATAAACATCAATGAAAACATTGTTTCATTTCAACTTTTCAGAGATAAGCATTCCACCCAAGTCCTTATTATAGCAGATCTTTTACATAAATTATAACTTTATCACAAAAAACGAATTACACTTCCACTGTTAAATATGATCTAGCAGAGATTAATTGCAAATATTAATCATACATGTTATCTATATTGTTTGGAATTGAGATAAAGACAATATATGTTAAAGAGTTTTGAATGGAAATTTGTATTTTTGTATTGCTTTTAAAGCCCCAATAATGTCCCGGGTCAATTTGACCCGAAGACTTCCAAAGGGTCCAAAAAGTGAAGACAATACGAGGGTTAAAGTCATACTGCAATTTGGTATAGCTGAGAGGGAGACAGAAACAAGGTAGCCAACAATGTCAGTTATTTTATGAGAGGGAGACAGAGAACCAATAGAGCCAAAACAATGTCAGTTATTTTATGAGAGGGAGACAGAGAACCAATAGAGCCAAAACAATGTCAGTTATTTCTGACACAGTCAGAGACAGTCCGTCAACAATGGCCAAACACTGTTTATCAAACCGTGATGGGGTTGACTTCAACTCATCTTAGTGGAATGTCTAAAACTGACAAACACAAAGTAAACTCAGACTGATCATATCATGTCTCAAACAAAAGTCTGTTTTTGATTTAATTAAAAGACAAACCAGGTGCCTGGAACGTGTTTATTTGTTGAGATGTGCAAGTGCAGTGTTCCTGTCAGTTTTTTAATAAGCCAAGCATTCTCATTTTAAATTAGAAATGCTTGAATAAGAGTAAGAATCAGTCATCTAACAATCTGTCTTGGGCATGCAGGGTGCTTCGTGAGAGGCACCACTAATCCTGCTAAATAACGATTCTCAATTTTGTTGTTTACCATCATGCGGATGAATAATGTGGTGCAAAATGTCATATTCCCCATCTGCATCTATTTTGTAATTGTCTTCAAAGAAGAAAATGCCAGAACATACAGTAAGTAAACATAACAGGGAAATTTGTGTGTATTGTTCAAGCCAATATAGCAGTGTTTCCATCTCAATTCTAAAAACAACATACATTTTCTTCCCTTACTGTTGCATTGCTTTTGGAACAGGAACGTTTTACTTGTGATGACTGTGATGTACAGTTGATTTACTTACTTTTGACGAATGTACTTGTAAATATTGTAAGTATTGTAAGTCGGTCTGGACAAGAGTGTCTGCTAAATATATAGGTTGAATAAAATATCAATGTTGTTTATTTTGTCCAAAAGGGACACTTCCGATTTACAGAACAGCCACTAATCAGAGGCTAGATGATGAGCTGGTGCTCTGTGAGAACTGAAATCCACTGTCAGTGATTGAACTATACCATTACAAGTAAATGAGGACATAAAAGACTCAACTGATGAAATGATGGGATCATTCAATACGTAATTTCTTTTTAATCGTTCTGTGACGCCATTTTCCCTGCAATTACGTGCGGAGGATTCTGAAGGACACCTGCTTTTTTTTACGCTGTCCTGTTGATGTCATCAACCCGGGGTGTTGTGGCGATGACGGCCCGCACAATCCTAATTACCTTCAGTGAAATGACACAGTTAGTAATCCACAATTATAGCTCTGCAGTGGCTTTGACTGATTAATAAGGCAGTGTGTTACCAGCACTTTCCCCCTGATGGCTGAAACTCCTGTGACACTGAAAAGGCTATTTACAGTTAGAGGTTTTATGATTCGCTGCCCTGATATAAAACGGGTATATAGTATGCGTGCTGCATACTGATGATATTTAACAATATAGAGTGCATCCGCCTCTGGGAACAGACAGCCAAAACCAAATAGAAACCCTTATAGACTTTGTATGATGAGAGATAAGACACACAGATTGGGTAAGAAAGGATTACACGTCATGAGAGCTTAGCCCTTACATAAGGTAAACAATTGCTGTACTTGCACGCCTGATTCAATGGGATAATGTGTAAAAGTTATTCACAAAAAAATCCTCTCCAAAGCAATTTCCCTTGGGATGTCTGTCTTGAGATGAGATCAGATTCAATCTCCACAAACATCTCTGGGCGATGCCTCAGACAGAGAGAGAGAGAGAGAGACAGAGACAGAGAGAGAGAGAGAGAGAGAGAGAGAGAGAGAGAGAGAGAGAGAGAAGAGAGAGAGAAGAGAGAGAGAAGAGAGAGAGAGAGAGAGAGAGAGAGAGAGAGAGAGAGAGATTTCTATTTCCATTTCCATTCAGCATCAATGGCCCAAGGCTGGGTAATGGATTGAGCTATGAACACTCTGAACAGCTGATAAATAAAAAGGTGTAAATTCGTTCCACACCTAACAAAGAGGTTTGGAAAACTAGGAAACTAGGAATGACATTACCTCTGATCCTTCTTTGTGAATATTGGACACTCTCTCGTTAATAACATACCCCATACCCAGATGTCCTATTCTTGCATCCAACCCACTTTGACAGAATTCATATTTAAACTAATATCAGAACATTAGCTAGTTATAGTCATAAGGCATAATCTCTGAACTCAAAACAACAGATGCTGGCCATTAAAACCCAGCTTGCTCAAAAAGTGTTTGTCATCCATCTCTAAACCACTATTGCATACAGTTAATCGCTCTCTTCTAAACGGTGTATTTCCCCGATCAGTTTAAATGGGCTAAAGTTATTCCTCTTTTTAAATCTGATGATCCTTCTGTATTCTCCAACTGCCGACCAATCTCAATTCTCCCATGCCTCGCCAAAGTAGTAGAAAGGTTAGTCTACAATCAATTTATGAGTTTCTTTTCAGAGAATAATCTCAAATTTAACCACAATGTTTTATTTAATTAACATTTTGTTGGGATACTTTTCTGTCTCACAATGCAGATTTTACACTAGCCAAAAATGTCATTGCTCTTATTGTTTTATAACTTTTGGGAGGAGGCTTCTCAACAAGTCCTACCGGGTTTCTTAACTACATCCAGCTCTACTGCACCAACCTGTCTTTGCCCGTCTCCCTCTTGAAGAGCTCGTCAAACTGCAGCATCTTCTGCCAGGAGATGATGTAGACCTTGAGCTTGGGCAGCACCTGGTTCATCAGCCGCAGGTTGTTGTACACCAGGCCTTTACCATCCCTCCTCATGTAGCTACTGGGACCCCAGAAGATGAAGACCGTGTCCTGGCTGGCGTTGAGCAGTTCATGGCGGCTGCGTAGAACCCTCTGCATGCTGGAGTGGGCGATGACGCGCAGGGAGGTGCGGCGGCCCACATCTCGGCCGTAGCCCCTGGCCGTGGGGGCGTCGTTCATGCGGATGACACACTCAGCCTGGTCGATCTCGTCTCCACGGCCACCGCCGGTTAGGTGACCTGAGCTGGTTACCAGGGCGCAGCTATTACAGTGCATCTTGAGAGGCTGAGAGAGAGAGAGAGAGAGAGAGAGAGAAAGGGGAGAAAGATGAATGGTTAAAATGCCTTAGAGAAATACATTCTGCATCAGCACAGTAATGTATATCCAGCATAGCAATATGCAGGCGAGAAATGTGCACCTCAAGGAAGACACACCTGTATGAGGAAGAGAAAGCTTTGTTGACAAATTCATTCTGACAGGGGCTGTTGGCTAGCATGGCTTGTCATTGCCTCACAGCTGTCAAATACCTTTGCTTCTCACCAAGGCTTTCCCCTGAAACTCTTTCTCTAACACACACTTAGAAAGTCACGCCTACACACACACACTTACAAGGTACACATCCATCCCCATGATACACACACTCTTCTGTATGGTAGGCTATATTGCTATGCACATTTTCATATGAATTATTCAGCATATCTGAACGACCCCATTGTCATTCATAGGGGGCTAATCCCTGATGTGTAGATATGGATACAGAGTGATTGCATGTATGCAGGTGTATGTGTGTGTGTGCGTGTGTGTGCGTGTGTGTATGTGTGTATGTGTCCAGGTCTTCCCCCTGGAGGTGTTCTATTTCCAGTGCATTGCTCCAAGACAGCACTCTGCTCTTTAAATCAATGATATGCAAACTAGGCCCCGAAAAAACCCCTGTAACATATACTGAAATATCTCCTGAGCAAGAATATGATAATTATTTATATTCTCATAACCATAACAATAACAAACGATGACGGCGTGCAGCTCCCTGGGGACGTCTCCTAATAAGATGTTATTACCATACATGTTTTCTTCAGGCATGTCTTTGGCTTAGTATTGGACTACTGTAGGCTTGGATCCAGGTGGTTAAGGGGGTATCTGACAGATAGAGAGAGAGGGGGACACTGAAAGGGTGTGAGAGACAGAGAGAGAGAGAGAGAGAGAGAGAGAGACGGATAGAGAGAAAGAGAGAGAGGGGAAAGAGAAAGAGAGCTACTGTATAGAAGCAGAGCGGTTCTACTGACATAGTGTTTGATGAAGCATTGGCCTAATGAGGTCCTAGTGGTTCACAGCACAGCTCTCCCTTCCTGTCCTCCATGGCCCTCTCTAGCCTAGCTTGACAGCCTATCCTCCAGGGCATCACACGCACAGACACACACACACACACACACACACACACACACACACACACACACATATATACACACACACACACACACACACACACACACACACACACACACACACATATATACACACACACACACACACACACACATATATACACACACACACACACACACACACACATACATATACTGGAGCATGTCAGAGGCAGCCCATTCTATACTGTAAGTGGGTACATAGGCTTCTGTACCAAGTTTTTAAGTGGGTCCACTGGCCAGATTGTGCTCTCTGGGAAGGTACTGTGGCTATTACAGAGAAGGATGGTAGTATGGATGAGGCTCTCTATCTCAGGTGAAACTGCATGACCCTTCCAACAGGGTGGCTGAGTTGAGACGATGCTGTCAGTGATGCATGGGCAGTTTACCTGTTGCCTACTTGAAGCCTAGTACGGAGCAGGGGAGGCTGTTGGAGGTAGAAATCGGAGGATAGGCTCATTGTAATCAGCATGGAATGAAATGTATTGTTTTCAATATAATTGTTGGGTATTTGAAGCTGTTGCTCCCTGTTTTTAGCCAAAAATGATAGGCCTATATTGTAACAGAGCCTTTGCGCAAACGCGGACGCTGCTGGTGGCGCTAGGGGGTGTGTCAACTGATGGCACCTGACCTGTGTCAACATTGTCATGAAGAAGCCTCTATTACCACTACTCCACCCGCCTAAGCGCAGACAAGACAGCACTCCAGCGCTGTGGTATTTTCACCTGTTACCACCGACACAAATTGGCGACACGCCTGCGCTTGGACCTGTGTCCGTTTTGCCACCGGGCTGAAAATAGAGCACAAAGATTTGTTCAACTTGTAGCAGAGACAGTGAGCTGACCTGGTTTCATTACTAAGCCCAGCCATTCAGCACCCGTGGCCCAGCAAGAGAGCTGAGCTCACAGACAAGACCGGCAGACTAAATCAGTCATATCCCTACTCCGTCTGCCGGATCGCCGGGCAGCAGGCCACTCTTCCTTATTCCACTGGCATTTCAAGCAGCATCCGCCAGAGAGCCTGTCTTTCACCCAGCTGTCACGTTGCACATCACTGTGTGGCCAGACTCCCTCCATGAGTTAAAGGAGGAAAACGTGATCTTAAGGGCTACAGAGATTAACCTTGGGAAAGCATAAGGGCCTCAAAGAGGAGGTTGGAGTGGCTCACATCACCAGGGAGGTTGGATATCTTTGAGAACACAGCGGGGGTATTGCTCTGACAGTTAGCTTAGCATAGTCGTGCTGTCTAAATCCAACAGAGACACACGTACAGAATTTAGACTCAAAGCTGCTTAAACTTGATTGCTCTGTTCCACTCTGTCTTCTGCACTTGTGGTTTAGATCAGGCTTAACTTTTACCTTGAACTCAATGAATGTTATTTTTAAATGATATATTCTGTAATTACACATCAGGAGTGCAACGTGACCGTAAACTGGAAAATGCTAGGTGACAAACCAATAGCCCCAGCAAGTCTGGAGAGTTCAATACAATAGGGAATGTGTTTTGAGAAAACAGACGTGTTGTTTCCAAGAAATATGCATAATAAACAAGAAAACCACCAGTATCAGTATCTGTCACCTGACAATTCTAGAATTATAGTTCTCTACATCTCTACTAGTGACTCAGACGCAGGAGATACTCGAGTGTCATTAGACAGGACAGTAACCCAAAATAAAAGGTGTAGAGACAGGGAACTTAGTGGCGTAGCACACTACTGCGCATACCACGTAATCGCAAGGTTCCTGGTTCGATTCAGACCCTCGAAATATCTTGCATGTCATCCCTCCTCTCTCTCACCCATCCTTCCTAATGCCCTAAAAACATTACTGTAGAGACAGGAATAATGATAACTAATAATACATTTTATTTGTAAAGCACTTTTCATTTTCATTTTCATCATTTGAACAATCTGAAGGGCATAGAGCTGAGTGCATTTGAAAATAGATAAACAGAAAAACAAGCAATACAGTATTAACAACAAAGAAGAGTACAGGAAGCCCTGCCTGAAGAGGTGATATTTTAGTCCTGATTTGAAGGAGAGCGTCTGTGCTGTCTTGACCATTATAATTACAATGTGATTGTAAGATTATGCAGATCTGCCTGTTTGATTATCCCAGTGGTCAGCACTGTGCCCTTCTGTAGTGTTACTGCCCATGGGCACGAGTGGTAATTGGTATTAAAATCTCACAAGGTTTTATGTGATTAAATCTGACTTTCATTTCCTTTCTCTACTAGCTCATGGAGGACCTCCCTGAGGAAAGATTAGAATATAATCTTAAACAATTTTACAATGAGTTGAAAGATTAAAGTACACTGTGGATTGTTTTGGCCAGGGTACGTCAATGCTGAGAACGTTATGTATGAAAAAAAAAGCTTCAAATAAAGGTTTCAGCATTATTACCCTCAAAGCAAAGACCATAGCCTTAGGCAGGTGTTGTTGATCTTAGGGTTAGGGTTAGGGTTAGGGTTAGGGTTATCCAGTGAGAGAGGACACAGGATGGGCTTTGGTGAAGAAGCCTGGTGTTCTAGAGCGGAACAGACAGGAACAGTGGTGAAATGGAGGCTAAGAACAGTGAACAGCACTGCTGTGAGGCAGCAATCCTCCTACCCAGCAGGACACATGTGTCATTCTCCCACAACACAATACAGCGCTTTGTCTCCCCAGACCTCTCTGGGCTCTCTTAAAGCTGCCTTTTGTTTCTAAACTGGAGTCATAATGTCTGTGAATGCTGTTCACACTGAGAACTGGAAATGTGCAATGCTTGATACGAGAGAGAGAGAGAGAGAGAGACAGAGAGAGAGGGAGAGAGAGGGGGAAGGGGGAGAGAGAACGAGAGAGACCCAGTAGGACAGATATCAATTGTGGTCGATAGCATCAAAAGAGAACAAGAGAGAGAGTAAGGACCAGGAGAGAGGGGTACCAATTAGACTCAATAGCAACAGCTAAAAAACCAGATATTGCTTTAAAAGCACTATTGAAACTAAATCAAACTGCGTTTCCATTGTGCAGACAAGAGCCGGGCGGATGCTCGGGGACAGAGTGGATGGAAGGGATCTGCTGGGACCGGCCGGCTGCTCTACGCGTCTGCCCAGACATCAGAGGGACTCAGGGAAGAGACACCACCGAGACCTAATGAAGGAGAGGAGGGGGGCGGGGGGGGGGGGTGGAGGGGGGGGGGGTGGATGGATGGTCGCTACCGAAACAGAGGCAATTAACAGAGTTCCACTGATCGGTGATCATTCCCAGGGATGGCAGCTGGAGCTAGAGCTCCGCCCATCCCGCTGTGAGCTCTTAATTGGGACACCATTTTCTGAGAGTCCCCTTGAAAAAAAGACAACTTTGATGGAGGGCAATTATCTACTCTGGAAATGACTGCACCTGACCTGAATGGGACTGATCAGATAGGTCTGCTGAGGCTGAGAGATGGTTTTAGTGATTCAGTATCGGGGGGATAAGTGACACGAACACGGTTGATCTCTTGTCATGAGGTTGTTAAAATGAGAACTGATATTATTCAGTTTTTTGAAGACGAAAGCCAGATTTGTGGCAAAGCTCTGATCTTCATAGTAAGAGGGAATGAAAGACAGAACTTGACTTATACTTTGAGCACGGTGTGTGTGTGTGTGTGTGTGTGTGTGTGTGTGTGTGTATCTCTTTGTATCACACACATGATTGACTGATCTTGTACTGCTATTGACGAGGACCAGATTAAAGCAGGCATATCTAAGCCTGAAAATCTGACCGAAACATCACATCTCCTTCTCATCTCCCAGTCAACATCTAAAACGACATCAAATGTCAACCTGTGACCAAACAACAAACACTACCCCAGTCCCCGTCTAGTCCACTATTCAACACTGGGCCACACACAGACACCATATCATTAACGTGCACTTGTAACACAAGAGAAGGAGAACACTGGGAACAACAGTACACAGTGAAACTAGTCTCGTAACCTCCATGAAATCCATGTCTTCAAACATCGTGTACACAGTGAGTGACCCTTGGAATACAACACAAGCTCCCTCTTGGCAGGAGGCCTCATTTATATGTGTAGCAGCAGGCAGAGATCAACCCTCTGTGTCAACTCTGGAGAAGTGGTTGAGACTTGCAGGTTGCAACCCAATCTTTCTCTTAATTGGCACAATATTGTTCTCTGCCTGCTGCCTGTACTGGTCATAAAACAACCAGTCACCTGATCCCTCACACCCTCCACCCACAGACAGAGAGAGAGAGAGAGAGAGAGAGAGAGAGAGAGAGAGAGAGAGAGAGAGAGAGAGAGAGAGACAGAGACAGAGACAGAGACAGAGACAGAGACAGAGAGAGAGACAGAGACAGAGACAGAGACAGAGACAGAGAGAGAGACAGAGAGACAGAGACAGAGACAGAGAGACAGAGAGAGAGAGAGAGAGAGAGAGAGAGAGAAATACTACTGCCGAGAGGCCATGAAGACATTCCCTGTTGGGATGATTGCCTTGGCATGAATACAAAAGATGGGGTGCAATTTACGGGGCCGAAAGAATCTTCCCTCTCTGAGCTGAGATAACCGGTGGAGACATACAGCAGAGAAGGTAGAGGAATAGCAGGGAAGGGTGAAAGAGTGGGTGTGTGCGTGTGTGTGTATGTGTGTGTGTGTGTGTGTGTGTGTGTGTGTGTGTATGTGTATGTGTGTGTGTGTGTGTGTGTGTGTGTGTGTGCATGTATGTGTGTGTGTGTGTGTGTGCATACATGCATGTGTGTGTGTGTGTGTGTGTGTGTGTATGCGAGTGTGTGCTGTAATGGTTGGAAGGAAGAAGGAATTAGGCCTGTGTTTCAGTCGCTGTTGAAGGCAGGCATAATTGTTCCATGTCCAGATTCACCATGTCGAACTCCTATCCCCCCAGTTAAAAAACTTGGTAAACCAGGTGAACCAACCCAATGGTGCTTCGTGCAGGACTTAAGAAAAGTCAACAACTTGGTCCAAACACATGCTCCCATTGTCCCTGATCCGTCAACAATCATGTCTCAGGTACCATCTAACAGTAAAGTGTTTAGTGTGGTAGACCTAGCTAATGCATTTTTCTCAGTACCTGTGGCTAGGAGCTCACAGGACCGGTTCAGCTTTGAATTTGACAATAAGCCATCACTTCTCCAATTCTCAGCAGAAGGCCATAAGGCCAGCCTCTCCAAATTACAGTTTGCTCAGACAAAGGTCAAATACATAGGGCATGACATTTCACAGGCTGGTAGAACGTTAGGGACAAAGAGAACACAGGCCATCCTGGATATTCCAAAACCAGTCAGTAAAAAACAAGTAATGTCTTTTTAGGCATGACAGGCTACTGTAGGCAGGGGATACCTGATTACATATGCCATTTAGCTGACACTTTTATCCAAAGCGACTATATGGTCCCAGCGGGAATCGAACCCCCCTAAGCGTTGTTAGCACTCTGCCAACTGAGCCACAGAGGAGCACAGCATGCTCAGTCGTTACAAAATCTGGCACGTGGCCATGGCTTAACCCCAAATGACAAAGTAACATGGACTGAAGAAGCTTTAAAAAGCTTTGAGGAACTGAAACAACAACTGACTGTAGCCCTGACATGACTAAGGCTGCCTGACATGACTAAACCACGCACTCAAATAGCTGATGAGTAGGGTGGGTATATGACTTCAGTGCTATTACAGGAACAGCGAGGGAAGATGCGTCCTGTCGCATACTACTCAAGCAAATTAGACTCAGTGGTAAGTGGGTTACCAGCATGCTTAAAAGCAGTATCAGCAGCATCCATGGTCGTTAATTGGTCACGGGGGATTGTGGCCTATCGACCTCTAACACTGCTGCTGCCTCACGGGGTGAATGAAATTTTGTTGAAACAAAACACCAGCCATTTCTCCACCCCTCGTTTGTTACATCGCCAACATTTGTTGTTGTCTCTGCCAAATGTGGAAGCAAAGCGCTGTACTGTTCTTATCCCTGCAACCCTTCTGCCCACACCAGATGATGGTGAATCACATGACAGCCTGGCGCTAATAAGCAAGCAAGTGACTCCTTGCCCAGATCTGACTGAAACGCCCATACCAAACTGCGACATGATTTTGTATGTAGATGGATCTGCGCAAAAACACTGCCACAAATGTATCAGTAGCAGCATATGGAATAACCTCTGATAATGATGTAATTGAATCGGCAAGACTACCGGGCCATTTATCAGCACAAACAGCCGAACGGTTTGCACTAACAAGAGCAAGTGTATTAGCTAAAGGCAAAACAGTTACAATTTACACTGACAGCAGGGATGCATTTGGTGTATGTCATGATTTTGGTACCCTATGGAAGAATAGGGGTTTCCTCACATCAACAGGTAAATCCATTATGCATGCCCAACTTGTAACTAACTTGCTTGATGCTATCTTGCTCCCTAAACAAACTGCTATCTGCTAGTGTGCTGCTCATACAGGAGGAAGTGATACCGTGTCGCTGGGGAACGCCTGAGCGAATGCAGCTGCCAAAGCCGCAGCATCAAGTAACGCCGCCCCTGTCTTACAACTTGTAAAACACGCTGAATTAACACCCACAGCCTCAATTGAGGATCTAATCAAATGTCAACAGGATGCTTCTCCACAGGGAAAAGTGATGTGGAACAAAGGAGGCACTTGTACGAACGGGGTCTGGTTTGGCCCCACAGGAAAACCATGCTTACCAATATCACTGTTTCTAGGTTATGCAAAGTTGTCACATGGGAAAGACCATGTGTCAAAAGGAGGGATGGTAGACCTTGTAAACAGATATTGGCACACTTACTCATTCTCAAATGAATCTCAAAATGTTTTTGTGAACTATGTCTAATCACAACATTGGCAGGGGACAACAGAGAGCTCAATTCCAGTCATCCGGTGCCGGCTGGCCCGTTTGATCATGTCATGATGGGTTTCATTGAACTAACCCCATATGAAAAGAAAAAGTACTGTCTGGTAATTGTTGACATGTTTTTAAAATGGGTTAAAGTTTTCCCCACAGGAAAAGCTGATGCTATGGCTGTAGCTAAAGTATTGAAAAGAGAAATCATTCTCAGATGGGGAGCGCCTAGGAAAATACACTCACCGGTCACTTTATTGCGTACACCTTGCTAGTACCGGGTTGGACCCCCTTTCGCCTTCAGAACTGCCTTAATTCTTTGTGGCATAGATTCAACAAGGTGCTGGAAACATTCCTCAGAGATTTTGGTCCATATTGACATGATAGCATCACGCAGTTGCTGCAGATTTGTCGGCTGCACATCCATGATGCGAATCTCCCGTTCCACTACATCCCAAATGTGCTCTATTGGATTGAGATCTGGTGACTGTGGAGGCCATTGGAGTACAGTGAACTCATTGTCATGTTCAAGAAACCAGTTTGAGATGATGTGAGCTTTGTGACATGGCACGTTATCCTGCTGGAAGTAGCCATCAGAAGATGGGTACACTGTGGTCATAAAGGGATGGACATGGTCAGCAACAATACTCAGGTAGGCTGTGGCATTTAAACAATGCTCAATTGGTACTAAGGGGCCCAAAGTGTGCCAAGAAAATATCCCCCACACCATTACACCACCACCACCAGCCTGAACCGTTGATGGATGGATCCATGCTTTCATGTTGTTTACGCCAAATTCTGACCCTACCATCTGAATGTCGCAGCAGAAATCAAGACTCATCAGACCAGGCATCGTTTTTCCAATCTTCTATTGTCCAATTTTGGTGAGCCCGTGCAAATTGTAGCCTCAGTTTCCTGTTCTAGGCTGACAGGAGTGGCACCCGGTGTGGTCTTCTGCTGCTGTAGCCCATCTGCTTCAAGGTTTGACGTGTTGTGCATTCAGAGATGGTCTTCTACAACCTTGGTTGTAACGAGTGGTTATTTGAGTTACTGTTGCCTTTCAATCATCTCGAACCAGTCTGGCCATTCTCCTCTGACCTCTGGCATCAACAAGGCATTTTCGCCCAGAGAACAGCCGCTCACTGGATATTTTCTCTTTTTCTGACCATTCTCTGTAAACCCTAGAAATGGTTGTGCGTGAAAATCCCAGTAGATCTAACCCTAACCCCAACCCTTGAGACCTCTTCACCCCTGTACAAGTTCTCTCCTGTTAATAAAAAAAATAAAAAAATAAAAAAAATAGGCTTCTGGCATTACGACTGCCAATGGCCCCTGGTCTGAGCATTGATTACTTTGTCTTATGATGACTGTTGGATAGATTATTCACTTACAAATGTATTTGTTGTAAGTCGCTTTAGATAAAGGCGTCTGCTAAATGCCATAAATGTAAATGTAAAAGTCACTTAAATCACCTTTCTTCCCCATTCTGATGCTTGGTTTGAACTTCAGCAGGTCGTCTTGACCATGTCTACATGCCTAAATGCATTGAGTTGCTGCTATGTGATTGGCTGATTAGATATTTGCGTTAACGAGCAGTTGAACAGGTGTACCTAATAAAGCGGTGTATGTAGTGATAACGGCAGCCATTTTGTAAATAACAGCATCCAACTATTATCACAGCAAAAAAAAAACACTGTTCATACCACCCTCGGAGCGGAGGGGCGGTGGAAAGAGAAAATGGCACAGTAAACACAGGCACTCACGGCGTATGAAGTGCTCATGGGGAGACCAATGGAGACGGGGAAGCGTCAAGCCCAGTGGAGAGACCCCCGCTGGCAGCAGAAGAATGCAACGAGGGTATGTTGAACTACAAGGTTCCGAGTTCTATACATTCACAGGTGAAAGCAGCGTTGCCATGGCTGCTGGAAGGACCCTTGCAATCCCTCCAGCCAGGCAACTGGGTGGTCTTCAAAGGTGAGTAGGAAATACTGGCATGATGAGAGGTGGCGAGGCCCAGACCAGGTTCTTCTCTGCACCAACTCAGTGGTAAAAGTTGCGGAACGCATCCCCTGGGTCCACGCCAGCCACTGCAAGAAAGCACCACCACTGGAGCCAGAGCCAGACAAGGAGGAGACGCCCCAGCCGGACCAGGGTAGCCAAACCCTGGAGGAGAACAGCCCCACCTAACCAGAGTGACCAGGGAGATACACTCCAACAAGAGTCATGTGCTAGTAACCTCTGACTCCAACACAACCTGCAGAGCAGCCCAGAGATGGAGAGGAAGCGCCCCTGGCATCTGTTCCGGTGGACTGGGATGTTCCCTGCGATGAGGACTCTGCAGTCTAGTGATCATCTCCTGCCTCATTGTGATCCCCACTTTTTGGCTTCTAGAAGGAAAGGTCCTACGGCAGGACTCAAATAGCAGCCGTTCCACCCCTGCACCCACACACACCGACACCTCTCCCTACACCTACTACCACCTCACTCCCACATGGCACACCGACTCTAAAAAGGACCAGGACTGACTCTAGGCAAATTAGAACAAAGAGAGAGACACAAATTGCTATCCACACCCACAGAGATGGGCATAGCGGTATCAATACGTTTCTGGCACTTAGCATGAATCACACACGTAGAATGTTTCAGATCCCTGACCTCTATCCCATCCCTGACTATGAAGTTATGACTAGAACACAGGACTGTGAGTAAAAGGACTGACACATGCTGATTTCACTTTTTTTGTTTTTTTTGGTTGATCAGCTGAATGATCAAAAGGAGGGAATGTAATGGTTCAATTAGTATCTGTACTATGAAATGCTAGTAAGCGTTAATAATGTTGATAATGCTAATCATTTAAGCATTTAATCATGTAAGCATTAAACATGTTTGTCTATAACAACTGTGTGACCTGAGAGTCTCCCTTTGCTCATGACTTGAGTAGACAATTAGAATAGATAAGTACTGTAGAAGTATTGCTTATGAACTGTAGAGAAGCAGAAGTAGAATAGAGAAGTAGAAGTTGTTTATGACAGTTAAGAATATGTGAAAGACCCAGTTGTTTGAGATCACCCCACTGTTTCAATGTTGAATTACAGGTGTGTGTGTGTGTGTGTGTGTGTGTGTGTGTGTGTGTGTGTGTGTGTGTGCGTGCGTGTGAGAGAGATGGTTACCAGTTCCTTTCTCTCAAGGAGAATGGTGACAGAGCGGTGGAAGAAGGGGGTGAGAGGGGGTAGGGAGGAGGAGGGGAAAAATGAAAGGCAATCTGATAGATGAAAAAGAAGAGCAAAAAAGAGGAGTGGCTGTCAGAAAGAAGTGCTTTAGAGAGATAGAAAAGTAGGGCAGGGCCTTTGGAGAGGCATTAGGGATTTCTGTGGCATTCTGTGAGAATGGTTAAGATAGCACATTCTCTCCGTTGCAACAAAGTAGGATATAACTACTACACTCAGGTTTTTGCAAGCAATCGTTAAAGATAAGAGAGAGGAGATAGGAGATACCCTCTAAAAATTAATTTGGGCACTGTATTCTACCTTGCGGTAATACTGACATTCCCATTAAAATCTATGTATTCCCACTGAAATCAATGTATTTACATTTAAATCAATATTCCTTGTAAAAGGAGGTGATTGGGTGGGTGTCAAACCAACGTGGGTACGGTTGTTGCTAATGGTTTCCCATGATTTCCCAACATGTGGTTTGTTTTTCAGATATCAACATGTTGTCAAGTTGGTCTAAAATCAGTAGGCTATGCTCATATTACATACAGTTTCTGACTGTTGAAAACAATTAACCAAACAAACCTTTACAGTAAGATCTTGTGAGACTAATGGGTAAAAGAAAGTAAAGGCTTAGGCTAGCTCTATGCTCTATGTGCTGTAACCATTACAGATTCAGATCATGTCCAGCCTCTCATCCAGGGAAAAGTCCCTTTTTATACAAGATTCAAGGAATTGAAAATTAAACTGTAAAGATAGAGGAGCAGTATAATCCTAGACTGGTTATTCTGTTGAATATATGTAAGAGAAGAGAAGCTGCGAGAAACTAAATCTGACTATGGCACTGTTTGCTGTCAAATTTAAATGGACAAATTGGATGCAAACAGCAATTTGACACCTACAGAACTTCCTCAAGAGTGGTAAATCTCAGAGAGAACGGGAATAATACAGGTCTAATGATCCCAAAGGAGCAATTAGTAGTGTACTTCCATATTTCAGCAGTTTCACAAAACTTGAAAACAAAAGCCATTCATTATACATACTGCACCAGCTATATGTCCTGATTGTCAAAGACAAATAAAAGTTTACTCAAATGTCCAAATGTGCTACTTAAAAAGTGTGATAATTTCTAGTGTGACCATTTATCTGCAATTGTAAAAGTAATTTATCATAGTCACTAAGGGGGGTGAAAGTAAACAGTCCAGTGGAGGCTGGTGGAGATAGAAATCAAAGGATGGGGTCATTGTAATGCATGGAGCCCGTCCTCCGATTTCAACCCCCACCAGCCTCCTCTGCAACAGTCAAGCTGTCAAGGCCTCCTGGGGAAGAGGGAGATTGATTTCATGTTGGCAATCAGAACACAACTGGGTGTCTTGTATGAATGAGTGGTGTGTGTGTGTGTGTGTGTGTGTGTGTGTGTGTGTGTGTGTGTGTGTGTGTGTGTGCGCGCGCGCGCTCGCCGCAAGATGGAATAACTCATGATGTAGGAGTCTATGATTCTGCCGAAAGAGAGGTGTGAACATGTAATTCAAGAAGGGCTTAACAGTGCTACTGTGTGAACCAACTGGCAACTGGCTGGAGGAACCAGACCTGACAACTGGCTGGAGGAACCAGACCTACCATGACCTACCATTGAGCATCAATTGTTACATAGTCCCTAAGTGAATACAGTAGCACATTGTGATACAAGGAGCAACTCATGTTTACTACCAAGCAAATGGCTATTTATTTCCTTAACATCCATGCACCTAAGATTAGAGAAGAACTGGTGATTGTGAGCACTTGAAATAAGAAAAAAAACAACCATACAGGTAGATTTACATCAAGAAACCTGTACGGGTTTGTGAGCAGCAGGGGAGGCTAGTGGAGGTAGAAATTGGAGGAAGGGCTCATTGTAATGCATTGAAACGGAATGAGGAAAGGTATCAAACTAAGTGTGTTTGATACCATTCGTCGTTCTGTTCTGTGCTTCTGGTTTCTCAGGCCAGCAGGTTAGTAACCTGGGTGATGTGCCTCCCACACAGACACACAGGCCTCATTAGTCTCATCTGGTGTCTTCCTCCCCACAGGAGTCGACTCCTCCCCACACCCCCTCCTCTGCCTCCTCCTCTGCCTCTGACAGGGAGTTATCCAACACCTCTTTATCCCGTAATGAGGCTGATAGGCCTCTTTCACAATATCTCGTTCCTCACCGAAGGAAGGAAAGGAAGGCGTGTGTGCGTTTGATAACCATCTGTGTCATGTTGGCAGTGTTTTGCGGATCTCAACAGGGTATTAGGAGGATTAAGATTGTTATTGATATTGGTATAGTTGGTTGTTGCGGTTCTGCTAGGTAATTCGACTAGCATCAGATGCTATCATCGTTAGCACCTTTGTTGAATTAGTAATGAGATTGGTAGAAAACAGTGACTTTTTATGCACAGGGGGAACATACAAGATGAGGAAATGGAAATGGCAATACTTATTATTATTATTATTATTATTATTATTATTATTATTATCTGATACATTGGTTACAGTATTGTTTTCTAAAAACATAATTAATCCAGAATGCTGGAACCAGAATGCTGGAATATACAGCCTTTGTCACCTGTTCATGAGAAGTAATTAACCTTTAGTTTCTGCAACAATGACAACAATAGCATCATGCATCTTTTACCTCCACCTCGTTGCATCCCAAACCCCGGTAAATTATCCCGACCCTGCATCGGAAAAATGATCCAGACTTGTTTAACCCTACTGTGGCAGCACTTCTCTGCACCTTAAAAAACAAAGCCCAGAATGTTTTTTTATTACCTAACTTGGTTTACTGGACTCCAGCCATAGCTTACAATGCAGCACAGCACACAGACACACATTCACAGCCCAGGGGCATGAAAAGAGAAATGCCTACACATCAAAGAATCCATTTCACACAACAGAAGGTTTAGTTCCCATGACGAAACCCCTGCTGTTGATCTTTGAGTAAGAGATTCTACTTAACCTGAATTGACTTCCCACGGGAGATGGGGAGGCTCTGCATGAGTTCAATAAAGTGCTTACTCTTCAGCACTGTGTGGACGTGTAATCAGGAGGTCTGTCAAGGAGTGTTTGAGACTAACGCGCCGCCATCGATGCTCAACCATGCGACAACATCTCCTCAACATCAGCCAGAGATGTCAGTGGTGTCTATCATCAATGTTACACTAGGTTACACATGGACATCAAGCACAGTGTTTGAGGATGTAAGTTGGAAAAACGTATTTGTGCTATGTCATCCATTTGCACTGTAACCTATTAGTCTTGACACACCATCCTTATGACATCCACGGTCCAGGGCAGCCTACTTTCACATCTTGGTCCTAACGTTGCAATTTTAGAGCAAAATGGCTCCTTTTCTCCTGGGGAGTAAAAGAATGTCATTTGGAAAGTTTCAAGTCTCATAATTAATAACAGCTACATACAATATGTTGCTAATCTGTGGGGAAATGCTATCGGCATATGGAGGGAGATTACACAGAAACACAAACAATACTTTGATCATTCTTCTCTCAGCGTGAAGGACACGCTCATCAATCATGCCTAAATGGCTGAGTAATATAGAGGTAGCACAGAGGGAGAGAGAGGGAGAGAGAGAGAGAGGGAGAGGGAGAGAGAGAGAGAGTGTGTGGGAGAAGGAAAGAGAGAGAGAGAGAGAGAGAGAGAGAGGGAGAGAGAGAGAGAGAGAGAGAGAGAGAGAGTGAGAGAGAGAGTGGGAGAGAGAAAAGAAAGGCTTTTTAATGTGATGCATTCATCCGCGCTTACCCTGTCTTCGCTCTCTCCCAGGACTAGAAGTCAGCCATTTATCTATCTGTTGCCGTCTTGCCAGCGGTATCATCCATTTATCATTGTTTAACCTTTTAGGCTCCTTCTCTCACAAGGCCGCGTATGAGGGAACGCCTGCCGGCTGGGCTTACGGATTGCCAAAAGGTTAAAACATGAAATTCCCATTCTGCTCACGACGCACACCATCAAATCTTTCTGCCACCACTTTCTTTTGTGTTGAAAATGTTTGAGTTCACCAGTGATTCCCTAACCAGGAGAATGCCAAAAGGCACAGAGCGCGAGATTACCCCGTCATGGGAATGCTTCAAGAGAGAGAGAGAGCGCTCCCTCTCATCCATAATTGCTTTTCAGGCCTGTGCTTGGAAAGAGCCTGGAGCTTGGGTTTGTTTGGCAGTGGAGAAATGCACCGGAGATAAGCTGGAATCCAAGGATGAGGGGCTACAGGGACCAGTGTGGCACAATGAAAACCAGCACATTGTTTCCATTATTTGAAAGTCACAGGTTTTAGTTTTGTCATTCTCTCTGTATGCTTTCACATAATATGAAAAAATAAGGAGGTAACACTTAACACTTTACATGAAGTTGCCCGTATATGTAAGTAACTAGATACAGAATTAATAACTGTAGTATTAACATTGTACTTACATACTGTTACTATGTAACTGCTATATAATTACAGTCTAGCGGTATTGGTTATTACACAAGGGGAATGCACTGGGATATTTGGCGTCACCTTTGACTATTTTTAACATGTTAAAGAGTTATACTGTTATCTACTGGATTGCCAGGGAGAGAGAGTTTTGACATTGATCAAGCAGACTGGCCAATCACATAACCACTTGTGTAATAACTGATACTGCTAGACTCTAATTATATAGCAGTCACATAGTACTGTAGTTACTATGCAAGTACAATGTTAATAACACAGTTATTATTGTGCAGTTACACATTCTTGTTATTGTGTTCTTGTTATTATATAACTTGTGATTACTATTATTATTATGATTACTATTATTATTATTATTGTAGAGAACAACAAATCACACAATGCAGAGAAAGGCAATTCAGTGTATGGCTGCATGGTCCATGACTCAGACATGGCTATGGACATGTGATATAATGATTATCCATTACAAACATTGCCAATGCAGCATGGGAATTTATTTGGATGACATTGTTTTTGACTGTTTAATTCATGGTACTTTTTTGTCTTCCACATAATAAACAGTGCAGAAATGTGCTGCTTGTAGAAAACCCATATGCCCATACATACAAGAACAGCAATGGGGTGTCTTTGAATATGTCTCCAAGCTGCCAATACCAAGCTGTTTACACTGGAAATCTGCTAGCTCCAGACGGCTCATTGTTGATTTTCATCTTTGTATTGTATCAACTGAACATGTAGCACAGCATGTGGGTTTGTTACTGTATTTTGATGGATATACAATACTGTTCATACACATATGACCTGAAAACACCCTTGACCATTGAACAAGCCTAAGCTTTACATGAAAGAGGCATAACTACCTGCGGTAGACTTAAAGGCCTAATTGGCAAGTTGTTGTGTTGGTATCCAGCTGGTTGATGGCCCTAGAAGAGATCCTAATGAACGGTGAAAAATGGCTTTCTCTATCAGAGAAAAAAACAGCAACAAGATGTGGCCGCTTGTGAAATAATGAAATATGAAACATCTCACTCCTCCAGCTGTCAACACCAGAGCCGTTACTGAGGTGCTCCTATATATCTTCCTCTGGCACAGATGGTTGGGTTCTCCTTGAAACTAAACTACAGTAACAAACATGACTGAACCCAAAGTCATGAAAGTCAAAGAGTCTTTCAACATAGACATGTACAGTACTTTGTCCTTCACCTACACTGTGCTGTAAACAAAGCAGGTCTAGAGAATCTTATGAAACTTCTTATGTGACTTTGATGTTCGAGTCTGCAAAGCAACCTGCGTTCCTCCTACTTTAGCGTGGGTTCGTGCTACAGTACGAAGGAGTACTTTTATGAGGTTTTTTTGCTGTTTTCTGCACTGATGTACAGAGCTGCATCTTCCATCACTCCCTGTGCTCTTGCTGTCCAACCATGTTATTTCAGCTGTGTGTCTGCACGACTCTGTGTGTCTGAGAGGCAATCTGAGAGAAGTGGCTGTGCTCTCTCTTTTTGTTCTCCACAGAGAGGAGAGGCAGAGTGGCTCCAATCCTCCTTACACTGGAGAAATCAAACTCAGGGATGGTGTGTAGAAGCAGAAGCTATTCCCCTGGCAGCTCTCTCTCTCTCTCTCTTTCTCTCTCTCTCTCCCCTCTCTCTCTCTCTCTCCCCTCTCTCTCTCTCCCATCTCTCTCTCTTTCTCTCCCCTCTCTCTCTCTCTCTCTCTCTCTCTTTCTCTCTCTCTCTCCCCTCTCTCTCTCTCTCTCCCCTCTCTCTCTCTCTCTCTCTCTCTCTCTCTTTCTCTCCCCTCTCTCTCTCTCTCTCTCTCTCTCTCTCTCTCTCTCTCTTCCCTCTCTTTGAATGTAGATTAGTTTGATGTTTTTGCTATGGCAAAAAGAAGGACCCAGGAGACCGAGAGGGGACTGTAGAATGCCAGCTGGGAATGGTTTTGCAAATGTCTTTAAAAAGGATGATAATACAGAATTGTCAACAAAATGCACATGCAAAGGTAAATGTGTGCACAGGGATAATTGTTATCACTGATTGCTCAATAGGATTTGCATTTATTCTCAGTACCTTAATGAGAGACAATGGTGTGGTGTGAGCGTATTTAAAATCCTTGCTCGTGGAGAGTGGCAGGGGTATTCCTCCTTGTTTTTGGAACTCTCTTACTGACAATCTAAGGGCTGTTCACTGTTGGAGCTTTTAAAGCAGGCCTTAATCTTTTTCGACTGACCTACCCTTCCTCCTGATCGCTGCTCTTATGATAAGGTTATATATATATTTGTTTAGCTTTTTTAATTTATTTTTATTTTTAATATCAATAAATTCTTGTTATTATTATTATTATTATTATTATTGTAGAGAACCACAAATCACACGAGGCAGAGAGAGACAATTCAATGTATGGCTGCATGGTCCTCATCAATACCAGTATTTCACACTCAATTAATTGGACCTTTGGAATGATTGTGAATTTGACATGACTCAGACATGGCTATGGACATGTGATATAATGATTATCTATTACAAACATTGCCAATGCAGCATGGGAATTTATTTGGATAAAATTGTTTTTGACTGTTTAATTCATGGTACTTTTTTGTCTTCCACACAATAAACAGTGCAGAAACGTGCTGCTTGTAGTAAACCCATATGCCCATACATACAAGAACAGCAGTGGAGTGTCTTTGAATATGACTCCAAGCTGCCAATACCAAGCTGTTTACACTGGAAATCTGCTAGCTCCAGACGGCTCATTGTTGATTTTCATCTTTGTATTGTATCAGCTGAACATGTAGCACAGCATGTGGGTTTTATTACTGTATTTTGATGGATATACAGTACTGTTCATACAGTACATGGGCCCATTGTATGTTACTGCACCATAGGAATGCTATTGTTGTCTGTAATAGAGGATTTCACAGTTGCTTAAAGGATGTTCAGTAGAGCCGTGGCCTTTAATTGGTGTCCCTTGTCTCCAAAATGTCAATAGGTTTATGGCCAGAAGGAAAAAACACAGGAGAATAAATTGGACGTTTATTTTTTATGCTCTGCTGCCCACATCAGAGGGGAAAAAATCAATACTTATCCATACGCTGGGTTGTACTGAAGCATTACAGAGGGATCCTCATCAAATCAAATGTGCTCGGTCACTGAATATTGACATTTCAGAGAGAAAAATATTTCCGCCTGGCTGGACATGGGTCATGGAAATGGGTGACTCATGGTAAATATGTGTGTGTCAGTCAGTGTGCACTGCATAAACCGTGTGTTGATGTTGATTCACTTGCAAAGGGCAAGGCCAAACATCAACCATACATTACAGCCAAAATCCAATCTACAAAACAAATATTGACCACAACTCACGTCACTGCCATATAATATCTCCTAGTCCAGGCATGAATCTAATCTGTACAATAAACAACACATTAAACTGGAGAAGAGATGTGACTGACTGACTGATGTGAAGTGAGATATGTAGCCTATGTATATGCATAGTTTCAGCAGTGATCCGTTCTGCTTTATTTGCACTACCTTGGGTTTCCATTGATCGCTTTGTAAATAGACGCCAGTCGATTGCCCTACAGTGACGTCAGGCCTCACCTAGGTGTAACTCCCCTGGGTGTATCAATTAGACATTAAAGAGTGCAGTGAAGGATTTCATTTGCGCCCTAAGCTGATATTGGTAACGACAGGTGTGTATTGAGTGCAGCGCTACCCTGGGCCTGTGTGTGTGTGTGTGTGTGTGTGTGTGTGTGTGTGTGTGTGCGTGTGTGTGTGTGTGTGTGTGTGTGTGTGTGTGTGTGTGTGTGTGTGTGTGTGTGTGTGTGTGCAGGTGTGTATTAAGTGCAGCGCTACCCTGGGCCTGAGAAAATTGTGATAAATGACAGAAGCAGAGAGGAAAGAGCTGTGCAGATGACTGCCGAATAATTCATTAAATTACACCTATCACCAATAGACAGGGGGAGGGGGAGGGGGAGGGAGGGGGAGAGGGAGAGGGAGAGGGAGAGGGAAAGGGACAGGGACAGGGAGGGAGGGAGGCATATGAAAAAGCATGAGAGAGGTTTGATGCACTGTTTATTGGCAGAAGAAAAGCCCTTCATAGTCTCTCTCTCTCCTCAGCCGCGTATTACATTAGTCATCAGACTAATCTTGTCTTGCCATCTCTGCTTACCTTGTGGTCTATGATGCCAGTGTATCCCTGCAGCACGGGAGGGTGAGGTTTCGGCTTGGGCACTTTGACGGGGGTTTTGGTGGTCGGCTCTGTCTGTCGGTTCCGCGTTTCGTTCGCATCTCTGGAAGCGTTGCTGAAACTGGTGTTGTACACAAGGAACAGGCTGGCGCACAGAGTAATCACCAAAAACACGGCTACCCCATGGCGCTGGAACAAGGGAAAGAGACAGATGCTGACAAATTAGCCGCATTACAGTAGGCTCACTGTAGACATTACCCCCACACAAGACTGAATGATTTAGGCTCCCTGGAGTGTCTGTAGATATCAAGGAATGCTGCTGCTATGAACTGCCGAATGTGCGCGGCAGATATTTTGTCCTCAAAGGGGTAGACCAAATACAGAATAAAACGAAACTTCACAGATTATCTATGATGAATACACAAGTAGGCCTACACAACTTCAAGATAAACACCATGGAAGTTCCGAGGGAATTACAGATGTTCAGAAGCCTACAGGCTGCGGTGGCCAATCCTGTAATTTTCCCGTCTTGCCCAGCAGCACGTTACAGGTGGATCAAATGCTTGTCAAAACCAATCATGGTTTCATCATCAATCATCATCGATTAGGCTACATTTACAGCAAATATGATCAACTATATGCTACTGCACACAATTGTTTTATTTTTTCATGAAATATATGCTCTCTTTACAGTAGGCTAAATGGTGTTGTTGTACCGTCCAGTGCATGCATTACGCAAATATCAAATAATTAAAAATGGGCAAACATTATTTCTATTAACATTATTCAAGTGTGTATGAAGACTTGCTGTAAAAGATAGTTAAACATCTGGGCAATAATGTCCTTTTCTTATAAGAAATTCCCTATTTCTTTATAATCGCACAGCTGGCTGTCTATTGTCTCCTTCTTTTGATCCGACAGTGTTCAGCATTATGGCGATTAAAACATGCAATACTTCAAGAAGAATGATTAATTTGAACAGAAACAAACAACTGTAGTTTAAAAAAGCTGTTACCATAGGTGTCTTCATTTTGCGGCACGCTGTCTTATTTCCACGGGTCTCCACATGTGGGTCCACTTTTCCTCATGGTATGGTACGCAATTTATAAAGACCTCGCATGTCGTATCAGCCTCACATCAACACAGTGCAGTGCATGGCTTCTAGCTGTATGTCAGATTACCGCCCGTGTGGATGGACTGGAACCCAAGCGCAATTCATAGAGAGAAGGCGACAGATGTTGGCTGTTGTAGTACTGCATGGTCTTAAAGTCCACCAAGTTTGAGGATAGACACCAATGCAACACTGATTTGAGAGATTTTGGAAAGAAGTGTGCGAGGCAGGGGAGCAATTAATCAATTAGTGAATCTAAATAGGCCTACCTGTTGTTGTCTCATCTTGATGATAGATGCTGGGTTTATTATGGTCTAATGGTAGGATACAAATTGAATAATCCATTGACTTGTTGAGAGTGGAGTGCTGGTGGGAGAATGGTAGGCCTATTCAATACAGGTAAGGTAGCTGACATGTTACATTGGTACATGTGACTTGGAGCTCTGGTGCACTGCTGCAAAGGTTGTTGCAGAGGTAAGCTAGGGGCTTCTTGCATTGCCGTACGCTGTCATGCCCTGACACCTGGAGTACCAACTATCAACTGTAGATGCAAGTCTTGGCAATTTGTGCAGGCAGTAACAGGTGAAATGACCACTGCACTGGAGCGCTGTCTGCGCTCAGGTGGGTGGGGTACTGGTAGTAGAGGCGTGTTCATGTCAATGACCAGGTCAAGTGCCATCAGGAGCGCTGAGAATTCTGGCCTTGAAAAGAAATAATATTTCAGACACACCACCGAGCGCCACCGCCAGCGTCCCCCCCCAGCACCCCCCCCGCCAGCACACCCCCGCCAGCACCCCCCCCCTCCACAAACACCCTGTGTTTGCACAAAGACCGTTTTTTTTTTTTGCACCATTTTTTTTTGTTGCACCATAGAGCCCTTAGTGTTACAGACTTTAGATTGCAGAGGACACGGTACACTACAGTATCAAATCCAGGCTGGGTGTTACAGTACAAGTGAGTCGGTAGAGTGCCGTATCATATAGTTTGCTTATCAAAAGAATGGCTCCTAGGAGACAAAAGACTTGATTTGCATCATTAATGGAGGATGATGCAGAGAACACACCAGGAGGTAATGGAGCCCAGCAGCAGCAGCAGCAGCAGCACCCCAAGACATCTCTCTTGTTTACAAAGCCATCTCAAAACAAAGGCTTCCATGGCTCTTTGGTGTCTGTCTGTGTGTCATCCCTGGAGGAAGGACAACTGGAGGACAGCAGTCTGGGAATCCCTGTTCTTGTGACTGTGAGACTAGACAGAATATATGGAGGCAGTGTTGGTGTGTTAAACCGCAACACATGGAAATGAGACACGGAATAAGAGAGCGGTGATGCTGGCGTACGGCATGTAGCCGTCATTGGATTCTGTACATGAGTGGGGTTGGATAAGAGGATCAGCCCTTGTCCTGTCCGTGTGAGGTTGCTGCCCTGCGAGTGTGAAAACCAATATCAATTTCAGTCCCAGTCTAGTATACTCTTAACAGCTCCAAAGCCTGGACGAGGCACTTGGATCACTTTAATCTCAGGGCTGCAATGTAAAGTGAATTGAGAGCCCTCAAAGTTGTATATGATGCCTTCATTTCGGTCAACATCGTGTAAGACAGATCACAAAGTAGATTCAACATTGACTGCACCAACTCTTGTCTGGCAGATATCAGTCCAGCTTTTCAAATGCATGCTTTAAATGCATGCTTTTTTGAAAGGATGAATGTAGCCTACCTTTAAAAAGGTAGCATGTAAACGTAGCATGTACCTGTATAAAACCCAACCCTATGTCGATTCCAACAGCGCGTTCCTCAGCAGGTGTTTATGAGGGCCGTAACGCCAGGCTCAGTTATTACCCCTTGTTTACACCAGAGTTGGCTTGATTGGACGGTTACCCTGACAAAACCGCAACCACACTGAGCCTCCTGATAGAAAATAATGACAACAGCATGTTGATCAGCGGGGGTGTTTACGACGTCATAACACCGGGGTTACAGCACATACTTATTACCTGTCGTTCACCAGTGCATGGTTGATTGTCTAGGCCCCTCACGGGCCTATATTTCTCCTTTTATGTTTCCCCCTAATCCACTACGGATCTGTATCTCCAGTCTGATTTATGAGTGACTGTTCCCTATGGTGCTGGAAGGTGGGGGGACCTTGACTGGGGGATTTGGCTGGCTTTTTGTCCTTTACATAATTAGAGAGTACATCCAATTCACCCCGTTCATTACCCCTGGGCCTGATGACAAATGATGAGGAGGGCCTATTTTAATATAGGGACGACGGCGTCCTCTGCAGCAGAGAAATACGCCAGTGAATGAATGCAGGAGGCGCTGGCTTGAGAGGGAACGAAACAGAACATGAAGGACAGCCATTAACTGAGTCTGAGATGAAATCTGGGACAGGGTATTTGTGTCATGAGCACGATGTTAACATGTTATAATAATAGGGTTAGGGTTAGGGTTAGGCCATTCACAGAGTGAATGAATGGCAATATTAATTGGGAGCTGCCCCACGTTTCAATGCCAGGTACATAAGGAAACAGATTGGATTTCAAAATCATGAATAGAAAAAATCCACATGGACAATTATGGGCCCTTTTCAATTCATAATGTTGAATGGAAATGAGCCCTAGATGCAAGTTCAATTATATCATTTAACATTCCCTCCAGTCATTAGAGAGCAATCTGTTTTCAGTTTGAGCCTATTTACTGTAATTTCAGAGTGGGCAGAGCATTGTCCGCCTGGGGATTTGCCCCCCCCCCCACCCTATTTGTACCCAGTATAACAGTGTTGTTGGATGATGGTGATGGCTCTCCTATGCTCAGCTCTGGCCTTTAATTATATTGTTCCCTCAGGCATGATAGAAGGAGGAATCTAGTTTCAGGGGTGAATGGGCCATTGGTACAGAGGGAGACCCGGTGGTATGTGGATGCCTGCCTGGCTTTGTTGTGTGTCTGTTGGAGGGGAGACAAGCACTCCCAGCCCTGCCCCGACTTTGCCAAATGGGAATATAGCCCTATAGTGATGCATCGCTGGCTCTCCCCATCAAGTGTGAGCCAACTCAAGGTAGATGTTTTTGGCATCCCATTTCATCCCAGTTCCCGTGCCTCCCTCTTGCTGGTTGTCATTTCATTGCAGTTTGGAGTGAAATGTTATTGTGATGTATTGTTCAATTATGTCTTAATTCTAAAGTGCCTAGTGGTGGTTTATATAAAAAAACAACTAATAAATGATTCATTGTTGTAATCTATATGAAGTTAAAAAACGCTGGCTAATGTTTTTCTTTTCTTTTCCCACAAGCTTGAATCACCTTCAGTTGCACTTTTTCTATTTAAACTAAATAGAAATAAAACATCCACTAGTCAGCTCAAGAGCCTCTCTCCAAGTGCCTCTCCTAAGCGCCACTCTCAATGTCTGTCATGCATTTGAATCTATATTGTAAGTCAAGTGAAAATCCCTCACCCTGAGAGTATCTGTGGCTGTAAAACAGATTACAGTGTGTGTATCCAAGATCATTTCATATTTGGGTACAATTTGCAAGGGATCAGAACAGGCTAGCCAGTCTCCAGAGATTCAAAGCCAAGGAGCACAGGTACAGCCCAGACTGTGATGAATGAAGCTGTCCCCTCCTCCTTCTCCCACTGCACTGGCTGGCTTTGACTGACTGGCTATGAATGGACTACGGACTAGGGCTGACTGTATAACAGGCAAATTGTAGTAATTGAAGGGGTTTGGCTATGTGACTGGCTTTGGGCTGTGAGACTATAATACTGACTCTGCCTGTCTGTCTGCCTGTCTGTATATATGTCTACTTGTCTGCCTACCTACGTATCTGTCTGCCTATCTTCCTACCTGTCTGTTCATCTGTCTGCACATCTGTCTGTCTACCTGTCTGTCAACATATTTGCCTTCCTGCCTGTCTTTCTGTCTGTAGCTGGTCTCTCCTGATGTTAGCACAACCTCAGCTGTGTCTCAGGCTTCATGCTCCATGCACCCCCGTATTGGCAGCGTGCCACTGCTGCCTCACCAGGATGATGCAAATGCACAGTCTCAGCATCGGTTCCCACAGAGGGACACACACATATGCCCACACATGCTCTCTCTCAGTGTGTGTGTGTGTGTGTGTGTGTGTGTGTGTGTGTGTGTGTGTGTGTGTGTGTGTGCGTGTGCATGTGCATGTGTGTGTGATTGTATTATACTGCCAGTGTGCCAGAGGAGTGCTTTGTTGGGTATGTGATGTTTCTCTGCTTATCCGGCTCTCCCCACAGAGGGGTGGCAGATAGGACCTCTGTTCTATGAAACAGCTGTCTGGTTATCGACAAGCAGAATTTTAAACAGTAAAAGGTACACTGGCAAGAACTGGGCAGTGGTTTGGAGCCTTTTCTATTTGTCGTGTATGTTGTTGGAAACACAAGAGACTTCACCTCCGTCCCTGAGGTAGGAAAGGGCACACAAGCAAGCTGCTACAAAATATGCCCTGTTTTAAACTGGTAAAACGCCACTGCTCACATAACAGTAATTCTCAGTTAATTATTTTTATACTGTACCATTTGATAATAGTGCTGGAACTGAACAGCACAGAGTCAGCTGTGTATGTGGGTTCTCTGTGGCTGTCGAGGTCGTTTGCTGCAAGGCTGTTTGGTAGCATCATTCCACTGGAGAGTTATACTACATAAAGCTGTCAATGGACTCAAAAGGGCAACGCAGGGTTACCTCAGCACTCCAACATGGAGAGGATCCAGTCAATGAAAACCTCCTGACATGTGTCAATTCTGACATCCTTGTGAATTGCACAGCTCCTCTCCTCTCACAGCCTGTCAAGCTGTCTGACATCGCTGTCACTCGCGGGATTATGGGGCGGTGCTTCTCTGATTCCATGGCAAACTGGAATAAGAGAGATCCTACTGTATTTGTGCCCCTACTGACAGGATACGACATCGTCGGGGAATGTATCTGACAACGCAGTCAATCACCGGTGAATCCCATCGCTCAAAAACCTAGGTGTCATTAGAATAGAATTAGAAGAATACAGTACAGCCGCTAATCTGGTTGCAACCATCAAAAGACATCAGAGCAAGTGATTGATTGAGGCTGGGAATACTGTAGGATGCTTTCGGATGATAAGAACTTTTAAAGCAATCCAATTACTATCAGGCTTATATAACATGTGTGTGATGTCTTAAACTTCAATCGCATCAATGTTGATGGCAGCCATACTAGGAAAAAACAGTAAGCAAAAACATCAAATGACCAACATACTGTAGAGTCTGATAAGCTACAGTATTTCTCCCCAGGCTAATACAAAACAGAACCCAGGAAACAGAACAGAACCTTGAAAACGATACAGTACAGTTCATCATGATTCATCATGATTCAGAAAGTTCTATTTTGTGGTTGAGAAATAGAACACTGAATTGAATACACTGGTAAGTATGACTCAGTTGAGGCAAGGTCTACATACCATGCATGTTTTTCTTTGTGCAGCATTTTCTTCATGATGCATACTGTACTGTAAACGTTAATGTTGTTGTGCATTCGGTCATTAAAATCCTTAACAGCTGTTATCCCATTTTGTTTACTTATAGAATTCTCCAGGTTCTTGACAGGCTCTTTGTAATTAAGAAAGTCAAGATAGGAGGATGAGAAAGCAGTGGAAGGGGCGGGTAATCAATAAAAACATGAGGCAATTAGTGTAATGCTCATATTTCTTAAGAGAGGTAGATACAAAATGTTGTGATCAAAGTCGATGTTGGCTGTATGCACGGCTTTAATGATGCAGCAGAGCTGCCATTGAAGATGAACTGCACAGTAAAGAGAGATGGAGTCAATGTAACTTCACCACCTTTCTGGCGTCTTTCTGTTACTAATGATTAGATCAAAACAGTAGGCTATCATTATTATTTCATAACAAAAGGGGAATTGTCTTGAGATAGGTCTGCACCAATTCTGGCTAGAATTGACCACCATCATATAACAAGCTGTGTGACAACTAAATCCCTCTCTGTGAGCTGTCTCTGTTTCCAAGCAGCAGAAGTAAAGGCAAGGGTCAGCGTTTCTAAAAAGACTTCAGATCCAGAGAAATATTCCAATTAACAAGACCTGGCAACCATAGACGTGCTAGAAGACAGGCCAAGCTGACAGAATAGACTCCAAGACCACAGTGTCCATCCAAGCCCATTCCCTCCTCATAACTCATTGAGGCAAGCCAAATAAAAATGGACAGGCATCCCCATACATGCACGCAGCTGGACATCCAGCACAAGAAGATGACCAAGCATTTCATTGTAATGGAGATTAATGTTTTGTTTTTACTCTACAACTACTAAATTACTTGACTACTATTCAGGTATAAGAGCAACTGGATGTAAAATATGACCAAAACAAATATGCTCTGACTAGGTGCGTTCCATATTCAATAGAAATAGATAGAAACAACAGAGGCTTCAGTCACCTTCAATCATTTATTTATAAACATCTCTCAGATAGAGTGTACAAAAATGAATGTGATGGAAATGGACTTTGTACAGATGGTGCCTATAGATGAGAAAGAAACCATTTTGACAATAACGAAACATTGTAGAGAAGGAGGAACGACAATAAATGGTATCAAACAATACAAGTAAGCAGCATACAGTTAGCCAGGTTAAACCACAAAACAAGGGTACATACACTTAAGAACAAGCATAGATTTACAGTAAACCACCGCAAATTTGTAAACGAGACAATACAGACAATATGACAAAAGCATTTGCTTATCACTCGAAGTAACTGCAATCTATAGGTTTGGCAAAATTATTATTTTGTAATTGTTATTATTTTCTTGGTGGCTTTGTTTAACAGATCAACTAAGTGACACACAAAGACCATCATGTGTGCATTCCTTTCTCTTTTTACTCTCTCAATTGTGTGAGAATGAACACAGTCCGAAGACCAAGGTACTGGAGTACAACTGTTCAGGGAGCCATCTGCTCAGAGAGAGAAAGTTCTGCTCAAAATAGAGGCCAAACATCTTGCTTAAACAAATTCTCCAGCATGAGTAATACCGCCTTAACCTTGAACTGGTACAGTCAGGAATGTCCAGCAACTGCTAAAAAAACAACAACAAAAAAAACATGTTCCCTCGTGTGAAGAGTCACGATCTTGCTGAGGGTTAGCACCATACAAATAGAATAATTCTATTTCTATGGTAAGCACACAATCAATGTAACTCATCCCTCTAAAAAGGGAGGTTGGTGCAAGGTAAGGCAGACTGAACATTTAGTAAAGTCCCCCATCCCCCCCCGCCCGCCCCCCCCACCTCCCTCCCCACCTCCCTCCCTCCCTCCCTCCCTCTTATCCAATGGTTCATTAACTCTTCTGTTGTATGCTGGTGGAAATTACAACATGTCCATTACTCACACCACACACGCTCTCTCTCTCTAAAAGCCTCCCACACCACTGAGAAATGGACAGAGCCACGCTCGCAGCCATTTAGTTATTAGCCAATACATCAGACGTGTCATTTTCTTCACAGTCACATTCATAAACATGACTAAAGATTCCACTGATTCGATACGGCTCTCCCCATCCCTGGTCCATTGAGTAACTCTGCGCACAATGATCTATCGACAGACGCTGTATACTGTATTAAATGTGTTGGGTTTACACAGAGTGTATCAGATACAACTTGTCTGTGGTCAGGTGTATGCTGGTGCTCGCTGACTGCAAGTACTGTAAGCTACTCAGTAAATTGTGGGTAGGAGTAAATTGTTTTCACTAAGGATTAGTTGGGATGATATTGTGTAATAGGTATCAAGGGAGCCAAATGGTGGTGAGACAGACCTCATAGATTTTACATAACTAATCTACTGTAAAAGGTCCAAAATAAACAATTAACTTAGCAAGGAGGAAAAATCATTAACTCCCAAGAGAGTTCTTTCCTGTGATGTAGAACATTTTGATAAATGCCACCAAGGCGAGACTTGGCACCTTCTCAGGAACTGCATGGCAGACTGTGAATCATTTCTCAAAATTAGACTGAAGTGTTATTATTGGTGAGAAAGTTTACAGTATTCAAAACCGACACAGGAACTGAAAAGATAAACACAATAAATATCTCTCCCTTAGATAAATAGTAATATCTCAGGATTGATGGGGTGCATCTTCACTGGTTTTGACATGAAGGCATTGAGCAATAAAACAAATCTAACTAAGAGGGATGCCAACCCATCTATAATTTGTTATAATACTTTATTCATTACTCTGGTACAAAAAGGCCCTGAACTATGATGGCATAGCCTTTTCAGTCCACCAAGGGGTTACATAAAAACCTTTCATGCAAACCTAAAATGTTAGGATAACACTGGCAAAAATACATGTTCTTCAGCAGAAGTGGTTTTTTAAAAATGCTGATGCTTTTAAACGTTTATTTTTTCGGTTCAACCCCAATTGTACAAGTCACCTTGGCACAGGTTAAAAAGTTGCGGGTGTGCAGATGCCTGAATTTATCTTGCTGAAAACATGTCATTTGATGCTGAATCAGGTCTATGAGTGGGTGTAACACATCGTTAACAGAGAAAACAGAAGTCAGTTTTTATTTTCCTAACAGAAAAAAAAACACTTGGGGGGGGGGGGGGGGATAATTTATACACTTTTAACGATGCAGTAGATTTACCACCTGCACCTTTCCCACCATCTTGAAAACGTTATTTTGCAGAGAGGTGTGTGTCAGTATTGGTATTAAACAGAACACAACTTAGCCTGTAACTTTGTCTTTAGCCGTAACCCAACCATCATACCTCAAACCTCAACCGATTAACTCAACCAAGGACACTTGACGTGAAAAAGAAAAGTGCTTCACCACAACAAATTCTTAAACCATACATTTCTCAATAAAACATTTTTAAACATAAAAAAAGCACTTAAGTCAATTGACAAATGGCAAAAAGAACAACGACGGAATCAGACAAGCATTGGTGGGTTGCCACATGAGGAACTTCACAGAGTCACAGTCACACAAACCATTTAAATATGAACCATCACCCCTAGAATGGACGGCAATTATCTGCTCTGATTGCAGCAGGAAATTGAGCTGAATTGTTGAGAATTATCAATAGTAAATGATGGTGGCTGTTTAAAATTCACAGCGTCGTTCCACTGGTCTCCGTATAAAAGATCTCTTCATCAGGCTGCTGCTATTTATGGAGCTCTACATTTTTGGGTATTGAATTTTGTAAGTCTAATGCGTTTCATCTAAAAACAATTTACTAACACCAGAACAAATCACTGTTGTCATTTCTGTGCTCAAACTGTAACCTACAGTACAAGCGTTGCTACCCTTTCCAGCATATCTACGGTTAGCTTCAGTTAAAACTCAGCCTCATTTCAGAAGATGGATGAAACCATTAACAGCTACATTATTATAGTCAGGGGAGGGAGATGAGGAGAGGACAGTGGTATGGACCCTAACACATAAGACTGGGCTAGACAGCCACAGTGCTTGCAACTGCAACTGTAACGGTTGTCACGACAATGCTGAGAGAACCGTAGCCAGGGGAGCAATGCAGGGAGAGGAGGTGTGAACTAGATATGCAACACAGAGAGGAGCAGCGGCAAAAGGCTGGCTTGAATTGAGCCGCCAGATGATGTCACAATCACAGGCTGATTCCAAACATACAAAATGTGTACGTTATCCATGCTAGCTTCAGTGTTCAGGTTTGAAGGGAGTCGACGAAATGGAACAACAGAAACCAGAAGAAGACATGCAGCTGACTGACACAATAAAACATACACTACACTACTGCTATTGTCAATCAATACAGACATCGTAACGATCATCATCACTTATAAGTTACTGTGCTGATTATGTTTTGGCTTAGTGAATGACCGTAAACATGCAGTAAAAGCTGTGCAGGAGGAGTGACAGTGAGAGGGACGTGTTTACGTAGCCTACATTACCACCCATTGCACCTGGTCGAGACTTAACCTCAGGCAGGGCTCTCCAGGCGACTCCACTCCCTCTGTTCTCTCCCAGGCAGGCCCTGCTGCCTCAGTCAGGGGACTGATCAAACCCTTAGGGGGAGTGGTAGTCACAGTTCACACAGAGAGCCTGACTCCAGCCCTTAAGAGCTACGTTGTCGGCAGCTGGTCAATGCGATGCAGCACACCATTGATTCTTTTCCCCTCAGGCCTAAAATGGTGCACTGAAAGGTAATGGCAGGAGCTAGAAGACGTGCAGGTGAACAGGGACTGTCTGGGAGAAGGGATATGCACGAAAGAACACAGTGATATTCTCTATATAGGCACCAAACTGAAGACTTTAAAGAGATGACAGAGAGAGAGAGAGAGAGAGAGAGAGAGAGAAAGAGTGGGTGTTAGAATGTGATGCGTTGCACTATGAGTCTATGTACAATGTGCTGTACAGTATTATCGCAGGCACAAATGATCATAGATAGCAATTAACTTCAAACGGTTTCACTGCACACATAAATCTCTCGCTATAGGGTCACAAAAGTGTTTAGTCGGTTGAAGGACAGAATTTCAATTGCACGGTTGCTCTGTCTGCTGTGTTGCTCACATTGTCTCACGATGGCACATGATAATAGTATTAGATCTATCTCTCTGTGCCACTAAAATAAATTACTAGGAGGCGCAGCAGTGATCATCCAGCCAATGCAGGAATGTGTCTTTTAAAATTACATTTCACAGTATGAAAATAAAACAAATTAAAAAAAAAAAAACAGACATCAACAGACTTCAAACACATGCAAACAGTGCCGGTGAAAAGCGCTTTAAGAGGACGGGGCAGACTTGAGCTTTCAGAGCTGTGAGTTTCATGAGAGGCGAAGTCTCAGGCTACCCAGACTTTCCACCAAAGCCATAGACACTGTTTGTATGCCTCTGCTTGCCTGGCCTCTGTTATTGTTCTTCTAGTGGATTTAAGAATGTTCTTGTTAAACGTTTGTTGTTCATGTAGATATTGAATAGAATATTGATAGAGGAGGACTGACTCTGTGGGAGATGAATTACTGGATGTTACTTAATATGCCATAATTACAAGTTGACAGGGGACACACCCAGACAAAGATAAAGCAGTAGAGCATGTCAGACATCAATAACTGGCCTCTATCCATGCAGCAGCTTGCCAGTTCCTTTATGAAATACAGTGCTTCAATACATCTGAAGTAATGAGGGTTCTGTAACTTGAAGGACAGTTGGTTTTGTCAATTTTTTTAAAACATTTTTCCCAGTTCCGCCTTCCACCAATGCTTTGTTATTCCACACTATCTATCAGCAGCAGGTGATTGGGTGTGTCAGCCAAGCCCCTCCCACTCTGGAGCCTTTCTCCTCAGTTACTCAAGAGTTCACGAGAGGAAAACAACAACAACATTCAACAAGTAGAGATTCTTTTCTTCAGGTTTGTCCAGTGGGGATGGATGGATTTGCCTTGCAGGACAAGATTGTCTTAGTGAAAAGCCATGGTTTAACGAGGGCATGGAAGTTCCAATTCCACAGCCACAAGTCAACTAGGGTGGAGCTGAGACTAGCTAGTAGCTATAATCCTTCAACCTACAAGTGGGAATGGACGGAATCTGGATTGGGGCTGGGATTGCAGAGCAAGTTGTGCATTTAGACAGTTTGTTCTAGATACATTTAAACTCTAAGGGAGAGACATGCCATGTGTCAGCTCAGTGTCTGACATTGCCCTGTCCCTGGGTGATGTGCCCCAGGCAATGTCACCTCGGTCCGCCCAGGGTCACGACAGCTGCCACGGAGGGTTGTAGAACTTGATGGCGTGCGTTTTGGCCCACTTGGCGAACACCACCTTCTCTGTGATGAAGCGGTGGCCTCCGTAGGGGGCGCTCTCATGCAGGAGGTACTCTGCACACTCATCCCGGCTTCCTGCCTCGTAGTAGTGGTAGGGCACCTTCCTGTAGCCCTCAGTCCTGGGTAGCGAAGACAGGAAGAGAGAGGGAGAAGACAGAAGAGATTGTGTGAGAGCCATATAGAGAGGCAAGGAGAAAGGAAGGAGAGAGTAGTAGTATGGACTGGGACAGAGAAGAACATCTAATAAAGAGTGACAGCATTTTGAAAGAAAAACTTTAAAAACATTTTTTTTTATGTCTTTATGTAGAATGAACAGATAGAGTTTGAAAGACAAGACAAGCCGTTTTATGACTTTGAAAGGAAGACAAGCCATCATATTACCAAAACAATCACACAATCACACACAGAGCCATTTTAAAGCCTGCCCTCAGCAACACACCTCTAAGTGCCTATTCTCCCTCTCTACTTTCCTCCAGACAACATGACACTGCCGCCGCGTTAACAAATGAATTCAATTTCGCCATCTATGTGGCACCTGTTGAATCTCAATTACCAGACAACTGGTGGGGTCAATTGCTACTAAGACTCAGAGCATTATACCACAAAAGATACTTTTCCTGCCGCATTGAAACGAAACAGCTCCCAGCCACCCGTCTTTACACAGCTCTAAATTGGCGATTGTGAAGCTCAATGAAACACAATTTCCTGTTGTCTCGCACAGAAAGACGGCGGTCGTCAGACAGGCCCGGCACCATCCCACCAACCTCACAATCTCCTGTGTCGCTTCTTACATCACCTGTATGATGTGTCTGGAGCTAGCGGCCATTTTTTAACTCCCGCAGTGCGGAGGGAGCAATGAACTGGACTAAAAGAGAGATTAATTTGAGTGCGTATTAAGTGAAACTGTCTTGGTCCAGAGAGACTCCACAGAGAGAGAAGGGTGGGTGGGGGGGGAGAGTAAGAGAGAGAGAGAGAGAGAGAGAGAGAGAGAGAGAGAGAGAGAGAGAGAGAGAGAGAGAGAGAGAGGAGTGGTGGCCAGTTTCGATAACGGCTGAGACATCCTGAAAATGCACAGCGGTGCCAAGAGCAACATGGTCTTGTTTGTCATCCCTCCCACGGCCTCATGGCCAGACAGTAATCGCACCACCAGTCAGTCAGAGGATTCTGGACCCAAGATAAATACAACTTTAGGGGGATAAGGTGCTGCAGTCCGGCCAGAGTGGGAAAGCTCAGCCAGCAACCTGCAGGGGATCCTAAGTAGGGGGCCATAATGGTATTCACTGGCGCTGGGAGCTGAATATGGATTTCTAAATAGAAATTCAGCCTGTTAATTCATCCTGGGTGATTAATAATACAGTCACTTTCTGCAGTGGAGGGGATGGTTATGGTTAGTGGAAAGTTGGAAGTTGGATGTGAGTGAAACTGTAGATGTGAGGGAAGAGTGTATCTATAGAAGTTAGGTTGAGTCTTACTTGCAGTAGGTGTCGTTGATCATCCCATAGACATGGATCTCTTTGCACATGTCCATGGCCAGGATAAGTGTGAACCAGCCAGTGCTGAGGTAGGATCCTGACTGTATCCTGTACACAAACACAAACAAAGACATTTAAAATATTTTCTAACACTGGTATGGACACATTGAACTCCAAAACATCTGTAGACCTCTGTGTTGGTGTTGGTTACCACACACGCACGCACACAGACACACAGACACAGACACGCATACACACACACACACACACACACACACACACACACACACACACACACACACACACACACACACACACAGAAACACACAGAAACACACACACACACATACACTGCGGGAAGGGGCAGGGGTGAAATCACATCACAAAAAAAGCCAATTTGTTGTAGTGATGGGTTGAAGCAGCGCAGAAGGGAAATGGCACATTATCACTGATACACAGCTTTACAGCTCCCAGCCGTCAGAGCTGTCAGCACATTAACTATTACTCTGCATTATTCATTAGTAATCTGCCACTCTACAACCCTGCACCAGCCTCAGCAATCACACCACATCACACACTAGGTTGACTGCCAGATTCTGAATACCCCTCACCAGAATTCAGTTAGCATCAAGCTTTCTACAGTACAGTCAATATGGGATGAGTTGGATCTGCTGACCTTATAAATTGCATGTCAAAGCACATGGTTTCACTGTAAGACACAGAGGCCGAGAGGATAACAGATAGCCGATGTGTATGGCCCAAGGTCAACAACATATGTGTACTGTGTCTGCGATAACGTGGACAATCATGTAGAGACTGGTGATGTTACTGCATAAGTAATGCGTGAGTCCAACGACAATGTGAGCTTGAGATAAAGTCTGCAATTTATCTGTGGATCTTTTAGAGTGAATAGTGCTGAGCGATTACTAACACTGAGAGAGGCGGAGGACACGGAAAAGAAATGAGTTTGTTTCGCCTTAGCAGAGAAATACAGTGAGTTCTCTTCAGAGATGAGTTACCAAAGGTAATGCGAGGTCTTGACTGAACTCTCCCTGGCTTTGCTCTAGATGATTAGTCCCCTCAAGCAGTCGTACGTTGTTACTGTTACACTGGCCTCAAAACTAAAGGAGAAAACACTTTAAATAAAGCACTCTGAAGCCTGAGTATCGCCCTCTCTCTCTCCCTCTCCCTTTTCTCTCTCTCTCCCTCTCCCTTTCCTTTTCTCTCTCTCTCCCTCTCCCTTTTCTCTCTCTCTCCCTCTCCCTTTCCTTTTCTCTCTCTCTCCCTCTCTTTCGCTGTGAAGACCTGAGACAAACGGCGCGAGAGTGATTGAGACTGACACGCTAGCAGGCAGCCACGCGAGCAGGCTGCCACGCTAGCAGGCAGCCATGCTAACAGAGCAGGGAAATGAAGGTTGGTTGAGAAATGAAGTCAGACACTCCAAACTGGGTCTAAGTAAATAATCCACTAAGTCTCAGAGTCGATGTTGTGCTTTACCTGCCGAGCCCAGGGGGGTGGGGGTGGTGGGGATGCTTGCATTGTTCTCCCAGCTCCCAGCATGGTTCTAACTAACATGATATGACATCTGTCAAAATAATTTAACAGAGACTTTGAGACTCCATTATGGGAGATGCTAGAACTCAGCTAAGAAATAGTATTGTGGTTATTAACAATTTATGCTTTAATCATTATAATTTAAATGTCTGATTTTTAAAGGGGCAATTTGGGACTGGTACATCAATTTTACTATTAGCCATTTTATTCTTAGAATATAACTGATAAATGCCCCATGAGCTTAGTTCAACGGTTCGGTTTGGAACATTGGCTTTCTTAGGGGATTATCTACACAATGAGTATTTTACATACTGTACAGCTTCAACACATGGTTAAACCTATAACATTTATGTCATGGATGGTCAGTCCATGGTCCAATCTCTCTTAACAACAGCAGGGCTATACGTTTGATTTGGTGTTGAGTGCTATTCATATGCTGCACAATCAACACAGGGGAGTGCAGTCTGTAAATGTTAAGGGGGCTTGCCACACTACCTGAGACCCTTGACTGTTGAGGACTAGACTGCAGACTCAGTCATCCATCTCCTATCGGAAAACCCATTTCAGAGCAGTGAAGAGCAACCCTTTCATCAGACGAGACCAACTCTCTTCCTCTCCTAAAGGATGGCCATTACTTCCACGCCCACTCTCTTCCCTAACCCAGGAGAAATTGCCACTCAGGCAGAGCCTCAGAGGGCTTTGTTAGGTTGGAATAGCACCATATAGGCAGCCTGGAGGGAAACACAATGCTTTTTTAATGATGGCCTCTCTGGCAGACGCAGTACTTTAAAAGAAATGCATCGATCTGAGCTCCGGACATGAGCGACAGCTCCATGCCTTCTTTCCCCCTCTCTAACTCAAACACTCTCGCCCCCCCCCCCTCTCTCTCTCTCTTCATAACTCTCTCTCCCTCTCTCTTTGTAACTCTCTGTAACTCTCCCTCTCTCTTCGTAACTCTCTGTAACTCTCTCTCTCTCTCTCTCTCTCTCTCTGTATCTCACACATTCTCTCTCGCTCCTGGAAACATCTGATTTCCTTTTCCAAGCACTTTGTCTCAAACTACAACACATAACTCTGTGTTGCGTTGGTTAATTGATTACCTCATGCAACAATAAAGGGAATAGATACCTTGTTCTCTTTGCCCATGGGAGGGTTTTAACATAGGCAGAATTCTATACTCAGCCATGAGGAAAAAATATTTCATACAGGGCGTACCAATTAAAGTAATGATGCAGGGATGAGCAATCTAGGGCCGTAGGCCTTCTGAACTATCTT